>NC_042494.1:34641567-34664422 GCF_005508785.2 Acyrthosiphon pisum | reverse complement strand
GTATTTAAAATGTAATAAAATGATTTTAATAAACACATTTTTTTGTGAAATTTTCAAATAATGAACTTCAATATATTTCTAAAACATAACATTTTGTACAAAATATGTTTTACCAATACTCAAATACTTTACAATACTAACTATAATAAGGTTATGAGCTAAAGCATTATAAAAAAAATAAAAAAAAATAGTAATTATAGTGTATAATGCCCCTAGCTGAAGTACTCAAATTTAAAAAAAGGCGGGAAATGTTTGGACGATTAATGGCTGCTATCACACTAGTTGGCCACTCTCTTTAATATCAAGGCTCTCTACCATTGGCCATTGCCTTGTATCCGTTTTTAAGATTTCGTAACAAAGAGGGATACACGTTGCCAACATTCTATCAGATTACGGATACGGTACAATTTATAGAGTCCAATACTTCATACCGTAGGGATACGAAAACCCACACAGCTGACCGAGTGTCTATTCTATATTGTTCTGTGATTATACTGAGTATTGGCGATTGTTGGCGATTGAAATTGATAAGATGTAACGGGGACGCTGTGTATCATTTATAAATTATAATATGTTATTTTACATGTTCCCCGTTACAGATCCACCCCCCGCCGGCCTGATAATTGATAAGCTTTCAATCGCCATGTAGGATTCTGGTCTATGGTATTCGCTTAGAGTACTAGAGTAGTTTCAGGGGTACGAAACTCCGTGAACTGGCCGAATCGGGCGATTGTGGCCTTAAACACGGTCCCAGGAGGGCGTGACATACGTGAAATAGGGAATGGTAAACAAGCTAACCCCGCGTAGCGTATCCCGCCTATGTTTCGGGAAACGTTTACGTAAACATGTCTAGCATGATGTTGGTGCGTGGAAACATACATTTCCATGTTTTTCGGAGGTTCAGACTTCAGATCATAGGGAAACAAAACCCCAATCAGCTGATCGAGTTTCGCTTCTATATTGTTCTATGGTAGTTTCTAAGGGTGTTTGACACACGATTAAAGATATAATTGTTACCCGACGGGCTATGTCACAAGCACGGATATAGATACTATGGTTGCACAACGAATAATAATATGACGGCGCCAAATGTTCTTATCAAGTTACATAAATACATACATAGTATCCGTACAAAAAAAAGTCTCGACATACTAGCGCTCCACCGTGGCTAGGTAACCCGGTTTGGTTACCGTAACTTAGTAGTAGTTGTAGAGGGCGCTAGTAAAACGCGACTTTTTGTCAGAATTGATAAGAACATTCGGCGCCGCTCAGCACTGTGATCCAATATGGGGCCGTCGTGCAACCATAGTATCTATATCCGTGGTCACAAGCAATATCACATGGCAATTGAAATTACTTTCAGAATCAGCTGTTGAACTAACTTAGTGTGCTCTCTATAATCAGGGGTACGAAACTCTGTGAATTGGCCGAATCGGGCGATTGTAGCCTTGAACACGGTCTCCAGGGGGGCGTGGCATACGTAATCTATGATAAAAGTAAACAGTGGAAACAACCCGACCCCGCGCAGAATACCCTGCCTATTAGGCGGAAACGGTTTTTCAATACGGGTATAACATCATGTCAGTGTTACGGAAACAGTTTCATTGTTCGGACTTCAGATCATAGGTAAACACTTCACCCATCAGCTGATCGAGTTTCGCTTCTATATTGTTCTATGCTATAATATTAATATGAGATAATGTTAATATCATAGACATATTAATATGTCTATGGCACGATTTAAGATAGTATGGTTGCCCAACGAACTATGATAAGACGGCATTGGATTTAAATCGGACCCCGGGCACTAGCACTTCTAGTGGACTATTTTATAATTTATAATATAATATGATCATTATACAGGGTCTTCCAAATTTCGGTCTTTTGTCACACGAAATTTGGAACACTCTGTATATATTTTTATTGTATATAGGTATAACATAACAATTTTTATTAGTTTTAATTTGAACCAATATGAGCGCTGTATGCGGGGGTCCCCGTAGATCACGTGACTTTTCGATTCAAACCGTATGCCGTGTGATAACATTTTTCTAATGGGTCGATGGGCAACCATACTATCTTAAATCGTGGTCTATGGTTAATATATTAATGTAGTACAATAGTACATTAATATTCCACTGCTGTCAAGAGCGCTGCAGAATTGATCTTATCATGAGAGTAATATTAAAGACAACTATTCCATGCTCGTTGGACAACCATTATATCTTTAATCGTGGTTTGACATTTAAAAAAATTAATAATATTGATAATATGAAGTATTTAACTGATAACGTATACCACGCCCCCCTCCCACCCGAGACTATCATAAAGACCACGCAGTCACCCGATTTGGCCATATCATAATCTTACAGTCTTGAGTCTGGTCGAACGGAACTGCAGTTATCTTCAAAGACCCAATAATTAATGATTTTTGAATCTTTGTAGTTTGTAATGGAATAGTAAAATGGAAATATTCTATTTAGACATTGTTATAATTATTAATCTTCTACTTCATTCAATAGTTTTGACGGAATGTTCTGTTGGAAACTTTGAAATCATAAAAGGGATCCCAATAGAAAGTAAGTTTAACCAGTTTAGGTATTCTATACAATGTTGAATGTATCATAACTGTTGCCTATTAAGCTAATAGTATCAATTACAAAGTTTATAATATGTTTACAATATTTTCGACAGCTTTTGATGGGTAATTTTGTACTCATTAGTTATTTTCTTAGAACAATTAAGTTCTTTCATTATTCACAATTTCAACAAAAATATAATACTTACACAGTTTTGGATGATGCATTTTTTTTTTAAATTATGTAATCAATTATATCAACCTTTTTGTACCTTTTCATGTACCTTTTTAGTGTTTTTACAATGCTGCAATAAAAATATTACAAATTATGTAAATTAAAGAGAAATATAATCTTTAGTTGTTTGGTTGGTCCCCTAGAAAGATAGTTTATTATTGGTGTATTTTAACCTAGATTCAGAAGTATCTTTGTAAATAGCTAATAAATATTTATCTAATTCATAGAAGTTCTACTTGTCAAAGTAGTAAAATTTATAATGAATATTATTTTTATCTAAGCTAATTTTTGTTTTAAAATTAAATATATGTATATAATACTAATTGATCCCGTACACTTTATTGCCAATAAAAAATGGCAACTCTTAAAAAAATTATGTTTGCTCAACTCCTTTTGGGTGTAACTAGCTGTAGTAAGTGCAACTCAGCCAGGGTGGTAGGCAATACGACTAGGTACGAATACTAATTACTACCCTTAATCTACCATCAAAATTTAAAATCGATAGCTCTAATAAGTTTTGGCTCTGCGCTGATTATAAGTCACTCAGGATAGTCTTGTATATGTTTACAGATTACATTTTCTGTAACATTAAGATTATTAATAAGAAGATTTAGAAATAGATAAATAAACATTAAAATAACCTCTAATATTTCCAGTTACTGGGAATGTATGTACACCAAATTTAGAATAAAAATTATTATTATAATATATTTCGAATAAAAATGGAAAAATATTGCCAGCTGCAACCAATTTGCAATAACCACTGTAAACAGTAGGATTGACCATTTCACATAAATAATCCTCAGCAGTGGAGAAGTTATTACCATTTGAATTGTAAGACATAGTAATACAGTTTCCAATGATCCTCATAGAGACATACGAAACAATTATATTTCGAATCTCCTGGCATCTTTCTTGAGTGTTTAACAAATGAAATTAAATTGAACGGAAAAGGCAAGCACCATCACAGGTAATTGGTACAACTATTTGAGGTGTCAAATGTCAATATTCCATTGACAAAAATCACTTCAATCGAAGACATTTTTTACAAAATATAATTATATTGAATATATACATTTTTAAATATACCGACTATGTTTAATAATGAAAATAAACAATAATAATGGTAATTATGGAAATAATAATAATAAAGTATGTATTATTATACCTAATAATAATTAACATGTAAAATTTGTCTTTGCCGATTTTAACACCTTAAAATCAAAATTTTGCAAAATCTTTTCTTAATGCACTGTGAAATTATTATATTAATCTACACTCAAAATGTCTAATCGTTGTTATGAATCAGTCACTCTCACTTAGGATACTCGTTTATATAATGTATAGATAATAGGTACCTTTTTTTTTGGTTTTCCTTTTTTAACAAACATCTGTATGAACAATACAACTCCTCTTCTGCCATCGTTTATTGGTGGATAGATAATAGGTACCTAAGTAATTTGAATAATTAAAATATAATTTATTTAATTTATTCCATTACCATAATTATTCATCATTTTTTCATGACCATGTTGGCATTGTGTTGTAGATGCCAAACTATATGCCCACGGCAAGGACTTCTCTTGTTTCGATGGCACTTTAACTATTCCTTATTCATATATTAATGATGATTATTGTGATTGTATTGATGCAAGTGATGAGCCAGGTACCTCAGCATGTCCAAATGGCACATTTTACTGTTCAAATAAAGGACATTTTCCTTCTGTTGTGCCGTCATCACGTGTGAATGATGGAATTTGCGGTACCTATAACATTTAATATAACATTATACTATATTATATCAAACAAAATATAATCTCAGTAATTCTAATTCTGAGAATTGTAATTCTTAAAAACTGTATAATGGTAATAGGTATCTCTGAACTATATTATATTCAAGATAACAATTTTTTCTTATTATTTAAATGGTTTATAATATGTATTAATATTTCATAAATTATAAGTACCTAAAAAAATAAATACCCTTAATATTTTAAAGTTTAAACTCTTGTTCTTAAAAATATAATTTAAATATAGCAAATGTTATCTTATTACTACTTTAAATTGAACTAAATAATCATTAAACATTTATCTTTATAAAATGTAAGTAGTAAAAAAATGTTGAAATACATCATTATTTTAAGAGTTTATTATAGGTACTTATAATATTATTAAAAATTAACTTATAGATGCTGTATAATCCAGGTGTATAATCATTCCTTACACTCGGTAGGCAATAGGCAACTAAAATATTATTTAAATTTAATCAAATATATTATATTAGTTAATTTTTTAATCTTATTTATTCTAACACATTTTAATCGAGATATGTTTAATCATTATAGATTAAAATGTAATTAATTAAAATTATAATTTATCATTATAATGGACATTACATTTTAAACAGATTGTTGTGATGGGTCTGATGAGTGGGCTAGTAATTTCCAAAAAGATGCTTGTCAAAACACATGTGAAAATCTTAGCCATGAAGCTAGAGGTGAAGCAAATAGAGTTCATAATTTATATGCTCTTGGATTTAAAATAAGAGAACAACTTATTGCTAAAGGCAAATATCTTTTATTACAGAGACAGGTAAGACATTTTTATATAGGTATATTATACTCATTGGAACGAATATAATATAATATATTATAATATATAGAATATAATAGATTCCTTTACTCTCGCAGTCCTTCCCATCACTATTTAAAAAAAAAAATTAAACAATAAATAAAAACTCATACATGCAGTAGCGAGCTGAAGCACTCAATTTTGACGCAGTGCGTCAACTTTTCAAAGGGGGTGGTGCCACCCCCTGACTGTGGCACAGAATTACATGCTAAAGCCTAACCTCTTGGCTCTTTTGATTACATTTTATTTACATCATAACTATGTTAAAAGTAAAAATAGGATGGTGGTGGTAAGTACTTAATTATGAAAATGTGTCATTTAAAATTGAAGTTCAGTCTGCCACATGATATTCTTATATAGTTATAACTCATATGTAACCAACTTATCAAAATGTCAAATAGGTACATAACATATTATTATTTCAAAATTATGTACAATAAGTTTTCATATTTATTTTGTTACATTTACTACAATTTAATTGGTCATTATTATTATTATCATCGTATGGTAATAATATGTAAGCATTACAAACTAGATACAGATAAAGATATATAAATAATTCACGAAACGGTAAAACAATATTAAAATTAAGGCTATGGGTAACTTTTCCATGTTGTCAATTATTTGATAGTTGTCTAAAGTTGGATGTCAAGTGTCCTTATCCATTTGACCGCATTGTCAGTTGCATAGTGGAGTTCTTCCACTGTCCCGTTAAATGCGCGGAGAGGGCAATCACTTATAATATGGGAAATGGACTGTAATGGGTGGTCGCAGTCATAGCCCGGACTATCTCTCATTTTCCATTTATGTAGCATCTCTCCGGAGCGACCATGTCCTGTACGTAGGCGATTAAGTGTTACCCACTCGTGACGGGCTAGTTGTTGACCAGGAACTGGACTATCTGGGCTTCTAATTAGGCTATACTTGTCTATGGTAGAATTCTGCCATTCTAGTCTCCATTCGTCCATACCGTCATACAGGTTATCAATGAGTCTGGTTGTAGTTAGATAAGCAGGTTTTCTAGATTTTAGCCTAAGATTCTGGTTTGACGTGTCTTGATTTAATGGAAGGGATGTATTAGATAAGTATTTTGACCATTCTCTGCATGCAGCCTTTTTACGCCGGATGTGTGGTGGTAGAATATTGCAGAGAACTGGGAGCCATACTATCGGAGTCGGTTTGACAGTACCAGAGATAATACGCATAGAGTGATTAAGTTGAACATCGATCTTGCTACAGTGCGAACTATTTAACCATACTGGGGAGGCATATTCAGCGGCAGAGTAGACTAGCGCCAAGGCCGACGTTCTTAGGGTGGGCATAGCTGCCCCCAAGATGAGCCAGCTAGTTTATGAATAATGTTGTTTCGAGTTTTAAGTTTAGCAGCAGTATTTTCGATGTGATGTTTATAAGTTAACTGTCTGTCAAGCGTCACTCCTAGATATTTCGGTGTCGGATCGTATTCAAGACTTTTTCCACCAAATTTAATTTGGGGCTTGTATTTTTACAATCGATTGTTTAAGTGGAATGTAGTCACTACGGTTTTATCTGTGTTAGGTATAAGTCGCCATTTGTGTAGGTAATCTGATATTAGTTTTAGGTCATTTGTTAATATTTCCTCGGTAACTTCAAACTTATTGTGTTGAGTAGCCAGTGTGATATCATCAGCATAGATGAACTTACGGGAATTTGTAGCTGGCAGATCAGATGTATAGAGGTTGAATAATATCGGGGCAAGGACAGAACCTTGTGGTAAGCCGTTGTTTAGGCGACGTACTTTACTTTGCAACTCTCCTAAATGAACTGAAAACATGCGAAAATGTTATTCAATAGTTTATATAGTGTGAGGCATGGGAACAGTTGGAGTATTTTTGTCAATAGGCCTGTTCGCCAAACAGTATCGTAGGCAGCTGATAGATCAAATTGGTCATTATAATTAACAAAAACATAACAAAAATAAGTATTATTCCTGTATTAATTTAATTAAGATAAAAATGAGACAATTCCATTTAAAATACAAATAGACAATATTTAAAAAAAAAAAACCTTATAGGTTATATGTTAGTATAGATACCTACAAATTATTATTATTATTTAAGTATACAAATAACTTAGCAACGGATATTTAATTTTTAATTTATCATCATATTAAAAGCTTTTATACAACATGAACAAATGTGATTGTGAAAATCAAAATTGTAATCACAATAATGTTTATGTACAGCCGCCAAGAGTTAAATCATATGCAAAACATGGAACTTATATTCGTCCAGATATTCCTATGCAGTATAAAACCGAACAAAAATTATCTTATAAGAACTATCCTATAAATGGATTTATAAAAATTAATTCGTCTTCAAAAAGTAACTGCTTTGAAGATAATTTAAAATTTGGTTTTCAATATCCTACAAAAACTATTCAACAATCCAGTTACAAAAAATGGATAATTTCAGATAAGTTGGATATTAAAAAACCAAGAGACTGTTCTGATTTAATTGGACGTGGTTCTATAGACTTTAATACTACTAGAGATTCTGACTTTCAAAAAAAAAACATTACTCCCCAAAGTAAGAAGTTCATAATAGTTCATATAGTTATAATTTATTATCAACAATAAACTAAAATATTCCAATTTAATATAAATAGGTAAACACTATGAACAACCTTGCAGTGTTTTTAAGTTAAATACCCCAACTGAAGTTCAATCTACAACTTATCAAACATCTTACATGGATTCTAAAATAGAAAAAAACAATGTTGATATTTTCAAACCTAAAAGTACTTACATTAACCCAACAAAAAAAATGGAAACAATGACAACATATAATATTAATTATAAAAATTGGATCAGGAATTCAAATAATTCAAGTATAAAGACTAGGAACGATTGCCAAATAAAAAAACCTATAGATCATCAAACTACATACAATTATTGCTACACTGTACCAGGAACATATATTAAAGAAGTTACATTTTCATCAAATGATGATTTATGTATTAAAAAGTGTTGTGATTAAAAATGGATCAATAAATATTCTACCACATTATATGTATCACATTGTAAATTTAATTTTATTAATAAATATTGGGTAGGGGCCAAAGTATAAATATATATCCAACCAGATTTAATTATGTAGCAGTGATCATAAAATAGGCTGGGAGCTTGTTGGAAGATTTATGAGGTAGGTGCATGAAATAGTCAAGTGGATAATTGTAATATTAATTCATGACACGTTTGGAGACAATATAAGCCACAATGCCGTCATTGTTGTTTCTCTCAAACTTTGATGAAACCCAAACAAATTAAAGGCCTTACAATTATGAACTAATAGATAAAATATCTGAATAGTAATTAAGGTCAGCAGTTATTAGAAAATCAGAAAAATAGATAACATATTAGAATTATTTATCAAATATTTGTGATTGAGTGATTATTTTTTGAAAAGTAACAAAATAACCAAAGTGATATTATTGTAAATTTACCATTTTTTGAAAACTGTTATATAACAATTCAATCACAGATTTACATATATAATACAAGTTATTTATCAATATTTTCAATTTTGTTTTGTTCTTTAGAATAAGATTCTCCACCTCTTGACCAAAACAAAAGAAGCGCAGTTTAATAGAAGTAGTATGTTCAATGACAAAGAAATAGCTAAAGAAAAAGAAAAAAAAGCTATAGAGGAGGAAAAATCAAATCAACAAAATAAAGCAATCGAAATATTTAATGAAATTGATACTAACAAAGACAACAAGTACGATTATTTTAATACCTACTAAAAGACTAAATTATGTCAAAATATCACAATAAAAAAATCTTATTTAGAATTGAAGTAGAAGAAGTAATTGCTTACAGTACATTTGATCAAAATCAAGATGGCTTGGTTTCACAAGATGAAATTAATGTAAGTTGAATAGATAAATTAAATTATTAACATAACTACCAATAGAAGTAAAATACACCTAGTATTTTATTCATTAAGATATTGAACAAAATGCTCTTTGCTTCATTTAAAATATTTATTATATTTGTATAGTATTTTATGGAAAATAAAAAGGAAATTGATCTAAAACATTTTATGTCAAATGGCTGGAATCGTGTAAACCTGTTAATTTTCACAAAATCTTTTGATGAAAAACAACATCTAGCTAAAAGAAATGTCAAAAAAGAAATCCTAAATCAAGATTTTAATCATAGTTCTGATAATGAAACTGAAAAATATAATATTGAACATGTTGAAGCTGTAAGAATTAATAAATTATTATATACTGAGAAAACCAAAATCATAATTAATGGTAATTTATTATATCTATACAATGTCTAAATAAATGTTCATACTATTAATCAATAGAAAATCAAAAATTTGATAATTAATAATCCAGGCAAATGCTGGGGAATGGTTTAATGTCTGTTATTAGGTACCTAGCTACTCATTAGGGGCAATATTTAGACAAGACCTAGGTTAAAAATTAAAATAGTTAAAAATTTGAAAACAGTTTAATAGTTTTGACCTTAGGTGACTAAACTATTTGTAAAAATTCTTCTATAAAAAAAATAATGAAGTAAATTATAAAAAAAAATTATGTGTTTGTATTTCATGAAAATGATGGATAATTGAGAATCATTGTATATTTTAGTCAGTGCAGACTGTAGATCAAGCATGTAGAACATCGAATGGGCTAAAAATATTGAATCGAATACTTTGGTCTATGGCTGCTCGAATAACATATCAAATAATAATTCTTTTATCGTCACTTAATTTGCCAATGGCCACAGGCCTGAAAAGAGTGTAGGGCCGCACATTTATCATGTCTGTTGTAGATGATTATTTAATTTGTGTGATACACATACATGTTGTATACATTTATTATCAATTGTTATTTTAGAATCAAAAAAAGCTCATGAATTATTTGAAGAGGCTGACAGGACAGTTAAAGATCTTCAAAAACAAATATATGAATTAAAAAAATCTATAAGGAAAAATTTTGGTCCAGATGACGAATTTGCTGCTTTAGATGGACAGTGCTATGAACTGATTAATGATGAATACATATATAAATTATGCCTATTTGAAAAGGTAAGACAAAGTATTTACAGCAGAAGCTGTGAACACAAGAACTCTTTTGGACCAAGTGTGTCAATTAAACGATTGTTTCTAATAGGCGATTGGTTTTAGGCATTTCGTCTCAATATTGTGATTGTATCTTTTATCTGTGTTCCTAATAAGCAGCTTCTACTGTATTTCAATTTAAATTGCACCTTCTCCCTTCAGTAATAATATTAAGTGGATGTTACTGAGTTTATTTGCTATAGATAACTCAAAGGCCAATAAAGGGAGGACCTGAAGTACACTTGGGTGTCTGGAAAGATTGGGCAAGCTTTACGAATGACAAACCTCAATATCATACCATGCTTTATGATAGAGGACAACAATGTTTGAATCATTATCAAAGGTTTGCTTATGTAAGTTTTTTTCACATGTTCAGTGAACAAACATTAATAATTGTATATTGTATTATTGTGAACAAATATTAATAACACATATTACCTTAAAAACAGGTTCACTTGAGTTGTGGTTTAAAACCAAAACTTATATCGGTGTCAGAGCTTAACCGATGTGAATACCTAATGGAATTTGAATTGCCCTCAGTATGTGTAATAGAAGATAATAAATATTTAAGAGAACTTGAACGAGAAGAGTTATAACCATGAATACCTACTATTAACTTATGCTTAAAAATAATACTGTGTTAAATTGGTTTTTATTCCTCATCAATTAAGAATTATTAAACATGTTTAATAAATAATGTACATAATAGATATATTAGTGATGGTAGTATGGTACTAAGTACTACAAATGCAGAAATTAATGTCATAATATTTAATATACTATACTATGTTACCCCTGTTATTTATAAAATAAAATTGCTAGTTAAATTACTAGAGTTATATAAATTTTATATTTTTAAAACTATTTGTGTTATTGATATTAAAAACTCCAAAAAATGTACAATCATGTTATTATTTGAAGCTGATGTGTATTTTGTACAAAAACTTCCCAAACAGGAAAAATATCTTATGCCTCTTGAAATAATCAGATTTAGGCCATTTTTTTTATTTTGAAATATTAAGACTATACAGATTGCATTGGGAATTCTGATTTAAAAAAACTCTATTTACAAAAGTTATAATAATCATTTGAATATTTACTAAATTTTAAGTATTTTTAAATCTATTTTCCTGGTGTTATTCAAAATCGGAGTCCAATGAACATCAGGTCTCATTCTTCGAGAAAAAAATCAGTAATCACCAAACTTAAACGAGGCATAACCGTTTTTCCCATAGTAATTTCTGGTCATTGAAATGGGTTGATTTTAATTTATGTATTGCCTATGAGTAATGTAACTAGAAACTGGCAGAACTTTAACTCCCTAATAAATATCCTTCAAATCAGTATTTCAAATTCAAAAACAAAACCCAGTTTTATTGCTTGAAACGTTTAGGAAAATATTTGAATACCAACCGGTTTTATATAATTTAAACTTTAAATGGGTAGATAATTATTATCTAATAGTCTGTATATTATTTGAGTACATAATTTTACTTCCTAATGTCTGTTCTTTACTACACTTCCTCATGTGTATTATGTATGGTTATTAATTAGTATTCAATTATTAGAACTCAAACACAACAGTTCATGTCTTTAGCGTTGTCTATTGATTTTAAATATTGTGTATAATTATATTATTACCCACATGCATTATCAATGCAGCTTGGAAATAATTTACAGTTTTCATATAAATTATCAATGCAGGGGACATATTATACTATAATTATAAATATATGAAGCCATTAAATCATTCTTCATAATGAATCGTTTAGTTCTAATAATTTATTATTAGTTATTACCATCAATTGTCATAAAAACAGTTTGAACCAAATATTGATGGTCAAATAATTATTAAAATATATTTAGTGTATTTAGGTATTATGTATTAACAGTAAAGTTAAACATTTATTAAAAAATTGTTTTAAGATATATATGAACCAATTTAATTGCTTCATAAAAATGCAGTAATAAATTAGAAACCAAGGTAATAAGATATTAATTCATTAATCACACATTTGAAAGGAATCAAAATTCACATTTTTTTAAATATATTATCAGATAGCATTATATTATAATAAGTTTTGGTAATAACATGCTGATTGTATCCTAATATAATGATCACAAAAATTAAAAAAATTAAATAAAAATACTAATAAAAAATTATTTTCTTAACATCTTGATCAAACATGAACTTCAACATGAAAAGCTCGTTAAATTACAATATATATAATGTAGTCAAATTATGAGTATTATAAATGTCCAATGAGGCCTTTGTTGAAATAGTTAACTTAATAATTATAGTATATATTTTTGTTCTTTTTCAATAATAAAATTATCCCCAAAGGCCAAAGGTATCTTTCACTAAGTATTAGTCCTGTATTTTAAACAATTTAACTAAAAAAAATTATCATTAAAAAAAAAAAAAATAATAATAATAATAATAATAATAAATAATAATAAAATTGAAACAACTACAATCATAATGAATATTTTAATATTAGGCGTGTATAAAAAATAAGACTTAAGAAATAAATACTTGAATAGTGAGTAGTTTTGGCACGGATGTCCTACTTATAATCCCTGTAAGTCATCTGCACCTTCTGATCAGCTAAACACATATTTTATTTTATATATAAAAAAAAACAATTATCAATAAAATATACATATGTTACTTCTGATCACAAGGCAGAGTGGAAATAGAAATCTTCTAATAAAATAAGTAAAAATAATTTGAACAGGAATTATAACATAGTTTTATATTGACCAAATGTATTTGTAATTTAAAAAAATGATATACATTTTAACTAGAAATAATTAAAGTATTACATTTCGTTGATTTTATACTATGATTTAAGTAAAAAGAAAATAAAGTAGTTAAACCAGTTAACCATTCAAAAGATAAGATAATAATATTGTTTATTGATGTTGAGGACATCATACCTTCTGTATTGTCTATCTTAAGAGAACACTATACAGGCATTTGTTGTTTCATACCCGTATACGTACGGACATCTGTCTTAAAAAGTGCGTTACATACCAAATTTAAGCTCAGCCGATCACGTTTAGCTCCGTTTGTTTAAAAATAAGAGTGAATGCCTATTTTGAAAATTGATGGTAAGAACTTTATCTGTGTTTGTTTGAGAATTTTTTTTACAATAGTTCAATTTTTTAGCAATTTATGCGTAAATAATAGAGCGTAAATTAAGAATGCCCATAACCCACTTATAAACTGAACTTTTGTAAAAAAAAAAACCATATAAAAACAAATAATGTTCTTACCATCAAGTTTCATAATAGGTTGATTCACTCTAATTTTTAAACTAACGGAGTTAAGCGTGATCTGCTGAGTGTAAATTTGCTATGTTATGTATTTGTAAGACAGAGACAATAAAGACCAGTGTAGCGTCATCTTACATTAGAGCACGAACACGAACAAATGCTACCGAACGAACCAATGTAAACAGTATAGCCGAACAAGTACAGATGCATTTGTTCACATTCAGAAGCGTTTGCTCCAAAGGCAGTTGATCAAAGCGTTCGATATGGTTTCGAATTCGTTCATTAATTCGTGTTTGGACTCTAATGTGTACCCACCTTTACAAACGCATAACATATCAAATTGTATGTTCTGAATAATTTATTGAACTCTGTTATTTTTAATATTAGGGTGAATTGACCTAAAACCAAATTTGAGTAAAAATATCATCTAGTGCATTACAGGTTTTTTTTATACTCCAACTCCTCTGTAATGGATTTAAAAGTGTACAAAATCATAACTCACTTTAAAATTACAATATAAAAAAACCTGTCATTCATTAGATAATATTCTTACTTCTAAATTTGGTAATAGATCAATTCACTTTAAAATTAAACATAAAAGTTAAGAGATGTCAGTGATCTGTTTGTTTTCTATCTCTGGCCCATGTACAACATAAACTAAATGCATTTACTCAAAATCATATTTTTTCGAGGTATGACGTATCGATTTGTTTAATATTACCTCTCAAAACAATTTAATATCCATTTAACGTATAACATTTATTGTTTTTGTTTTTAAAGTTGCATATTGTCAAATAATAATACAATTTAAAACCGATATGTCATACCTAAAAATATTATCCTCATAATTTTTGTCATTGGTAATTTCACTCTAAAATTACTCAATAATGATTTTACATGTATGCTATTGATCCGTATCGCTAATGGGCCAGAGAAAACAAATATTGTGCTGATATCCTCTTAAACAAATTATTTAGACAGTGCAATTTGTTATTATATGAGTTTATTAGACAGAGACAACACATGCGGGTATGACGTCCTCTCAAACAATAGAATCACATAGATATTGACTAAAAAAAAAAAATAATAATAAATTGTAGTAAAGCCTATGCACAAATCAATAGCTCCTAAGAATACTGGAAGCACGATTTTGAGAAAAATAAATGGGGCAGGAAAATATTTTAGATAATCGAATAACACTATAAATATATATTTTTTAAATTTTTATTAATAATAAGACGATAAAAATAGCAATATTAAAATCGGATCTCAAAACAAGATGTCAGCTTGTTAAAGGGGTCCTCTGTATAATGTTCTTTCTTTGAACATAAATTTCTATTGATCGGGATTCCAAAAGTTATTATGTTTGTTTGTTTATCATTCAAATAAATATATTCAATACATGCTTTTAACTGAACAATATTATAAATGATGAAAACACACTTTCCTGAGCCAAAAGTGTGTTTACATTAATTAAAATACGACGAGGACACTCTTGTTCGGTCCTTTTTTAATTTAAATAAAAAAACTCCTTTTGTTTCACTCATATTCAAAAGAGGTAACAGTGCTTGCGTTTCCTTCTTGGTTTTGCTTTACGTTTTTCTCGCAACCTTTGTTCTTTCTATAATATTAATAAATAATTATAATACTAATACATAATATACACTATTAAATTACTACTTACATCTTTCCTAATTTCTCTAACCAAAGTATAAAACGCTTCATCAACACCTTGTCTCGTTTTAGCTGATGTCTCAATAAATGGTACACCATATTGTTTAGCTAAATCAGATGCTGCTTTAACATCTATCGCTCTACTTTGTAGATCACACTTATTGCCTACCACTGAAAATTAAAGTAAATATAAAGTAGGTAATTAATAAATCAACATTTCAAACAATTTATAATTTATCACAATCTAAATATCTGAATGGATAATACTTCAAGTGTTTAAAATGCTGTGATAAACATGATACCATAAGTAATAATAATTTACATCATAATAAGAGTTCAACGAATGAATACTTTGATACTTACAAACCATTGGGACATCCTCCGCATCTTTTACTCGTTTTATCTGTTCCCTGTAATTACTGATATCTTCAAATGATTTGGTATTATTAATAGCAAATACAAGAAGAAAACCTTCACCGGTTCTCATATATTGATCACGCATAGCACTATAAAAAAATATATATTATTAACTTCTTGTAGTCACAAATTACATAAAAAAAAAACTTACCTATATTCTTCTTGACCCGCCGTGTCTAAAATATCAAGTAGACACGTTTCTCCATCAATTACTACTTGTTTACGATAAGAATCCTCTGAAAACAAACAGCAACATCATTAATATAAATTATGCTCACATCAAGTATATAAAATGTATTATCTAAAAAATGATCAACAAATAAAAAGGTAATTACCTACATAGGTTTCCCTAAATAAAATAAAAACTAATATAAAACTAACCAATTGTTGGATCATACTCGTCCACAAAGCTGTAAAATAAAAATAAATATATTTATAAGTTAACTTTTAACTAAAATAATCGTAAAATATTTAAAGTAGTTATAAATGAAATTAAAACATACTGGTTCTGTATTAACTGTATTGTTAAGGCACTTTTACCGACGCCGCCAGCTGAAAAACAGAATGTTAAATAATGCATTAAGAATAATATATAATATAACATAATATATATTATATACCTACTTAAGGCATAGTAGCAATAATTATTTAATTTATTATTTTTGTTAAATGTACAACTTGTTGGTAGGTATACAGAAATCTGTATTCATAGGTTATGAAACTGACTAATATACATCAAAGTTTTTATGAAGTTTCTGTTAGTAGTGTGTATTCATAAATAGAGACTATAAATTATAATAAAAAGTAATAAATCTAGCCAATAACTACAACCAATAAATAATAATAGTAGACAAAATAAACATAAAGATATAGGTAAATGATGATGAAGTTTTAAATGAGAAGAACTGTTTGAAATTAATAATATACTTATATTTTAATACTGACCTAAATCAAAAAATAACTCTCGATTGAATGCAATGAAAATACATTTTGTGAAATTGATAAGACAAAAGAATGTACAGTAAGTACTGCAAAAAAACTTTAAACCTAAAAAGTACCAAGGATGAAAATGTTTCAAATTTTTTTCTAAAGAATGTTAAGAGATAAGATTCAGGGAGTTGATCTACAGATCTACAAGACCTTAAAAACTCATAGAATATGAGTGTAAGATGTACTAGTTTGGGTAATATGTGAGTAAATTGAATCGAGTGTGCTGGTAAGATCGTACGGGACGATTGTTGATTTATAGATACCGGGAGGAAGGAAGCCTCAGTGGAAATCAGCGCAAGTAACACACATACTGCCTTCGGCTCACAGCCAATAACGCATTCGTCAAGAGTCAGCGAAACGCTAGACAATGACCATCCACACAGAACAAGTCGTGCAATTTCGATGGACGCCGGGTACAGGGATCAGACATTTGGCCCGTACAAAATACCTACACTCTGTCGGGGTTTTTGGCGATTGGCGTTGGTTGTGGATGTGTTCACACAAAATCGCTAACGTCCGTGGGTAGTGCAACAACTACTTACCACCGACGACGACCAGTTTGTATTCAGTCATTATTTAATTATATTCGTCTTCGGCTTCGTCGTCGTCGTCTGGTCGGTCAACAGCACAGCAAGACAAAGGGCGCTCTTGTGCGGCGTTGTGGTCGGTGGTCACTGGTCCCGTGCGGTGCTACACCGGTCGGCGGCGGCGTTCGGCTTGACGACGGCGTCAACTTATATCGCAGAGGCGACGACAATAACCACGGGTAACGACAATATCGCGAAAAAAAATACGCGAAACACACCCCGACCGTAATGTGTACCGATTAGCGAAGACGGAAAAAAAGGTGTTTTGGTTTTTTTCCTTCTTTCTTTTCTTTTTTTTTTTTTATTATTATTCTCTAAAAGGGGCGTGACATTTATTTATTTATTTTTTGTTTACAGCACAGCCATCTTTTGTATGGCGCACGCAGCCTGTCCAACTGTCCGCTATGTACGTTCCTCGGCGCGCGCGTCGCAGTCGTCGTCGTCGTCGTCCGTCCACCGTCGTAACTCGTTATCCGTACTTCGTAGTCTTCGTCATTGATAACGTGAACGTAACATAATATATTATATCATAAAAAATTTATAATATCGTCATTGTGCAACCGCAACGTGTGTCTTACGTCCGTTTGGCGAGCGCCGAGCGCCACTACCCAGTAGAATGCATAGACAAGTATACTATAGAATGTGGCGGCAGCAGCTATCGCAGCCGATTTGTTATGTTAACGTTTTTATTATTCCATATTCGGACGGACGATATTTAAATCTTACGAAAAACTAAAAATGAACGATGAATTGGATAAAACATTATACAAACACGAAAATGTATTCAACTAAAACTTTATAAGCCACAAGCCCACAAACATTTTCTAGTTACTAGCACTTTCTACTTAGTACCCGAAACGACGACGATGACTTAATTCCGACATGTCGTGGTCAGTGGAAAGTGGCAACATCGTTGTTTTATATAGATATACCTGTTTATTATAGTTTATAATATTTATTTATATTAATTGTAAATAATTGTAAAATTATCGTAGAAGCTAGAAGGTAGTGGAACTTGTGTGTGGACGTGCGGTGATCGGCGGCACGTGATATCTTTGAGAAACGATGCGATCGTGCCTGATTGCTATTTGGTGTTCATGTCACACTGGTGAGTGGTGTTGAATGGCAGGATAATGGCATGGAATATGGATAATGAAGGAAATAGAAATAGATAACCACGGCGGGTAATATTATTACTCTACGAACCAAGGGTCACGGCCACAATGTAGACCATAGGAAAGTAAGAAGATGAAGCGACACCACGTCTTGTACATAATATTAATAATATTATTCCGGTGACTGGTCGCAAATTTTGTCGGCAGTTCGGTATCATACAAATGTTTCGTGCAGGTAGCGCCACCATTCGCCCGAAGGCCGGTTTTTATATTGTGAATACCACCGACTAGATAGAAAGACTGATCTCGAGGACTGGAAACGAGCAAATTTTTAACGGGTCCGAAGCACAAAAGTGAGCAACTGAATTCTGTAGTACATAGCAAGTTTTCTAGACAGTGGCTGGATGGAAATCAGAACATTTAATGGTGATAAAATAATAATGATAAAAATCTAAATTTAAATAGTCTATATTTTACCAAGCATGTTAGCATTTATCTATTCTGTGATGTTGGCTATGTACCAAGTTGGGCAGAGAAGGGTAGAAGCATAGTAGAAGGTACCAAGACAATTGCGGTCCGGCTCCCCATCATCTAACCATCATATCGGTTCCAGTCCTCTATCTTACTCTATAACGGTGGCGTTGTGAACGGTAATTTCAGAGGCAATTGCCTCTAACATTTTTCTTAAAAAGAGGGGTGGGTGCAGAGGCGGACTTACAATTTTTCCGCCCTTAGGCATTACAACACTAGCGCCCCATACATTCGCGTGCTCCCACGGGGGGGGGGGAGTAATGTTCTATGAACTAAAACAAAACTATAAAAATTGTATTTAGGTATTTTTATATTTATACATACCAACTAAACAAATATTAATACAATTTTGCATAGGTAAATTTGTATTGTACAATAATTAAATCATTTTGCGCCTTGATTTATCTGAGCACTCTAGTCTCTATAATCGTAATCGATTAGCAAATTTCTGAGCAGTATGCAGTATGCACTATACAGGAGACGCGCGTCGTCGCAATATTTATTATTATTAATTACTTTATCAATACACCTAATTTCCAGAATTAATTCCAGTATTCTAATATTGTGGTGCTGGGTGCGGGGTGAGGCGGGTCATTCCACTAAGCACTGTGCGAGCTGTCCTCACCTAGCTAGTAGAGCGGTTATATACAATGTAGTAATGTACTCGGTGCCCGGTGGCCCGAGGCAGTATATTTGACCGCCTTGGCTGGCGTTTTGCGCATGCGCCATTCACAATATTGTACGTGTTTACGCCGCACACCCGTATACCATCTCCCATGCATTAACATAGGCAACGCCGGCAACTGCCTCGTCGAGTGTCGATATCGAAGGATTAAACTCAAACGGCAAGGTTATTATAGCTTATAAATTAAAACGTTACTGCGACGTGACTTTGTGAGCCATTTTCCAGTTTCATGTAAGTTGTATACGAAAAAAAATTATTATAAAATATAAATTTAGGTAAATAGAATTATGAAATTATGAAAAACTAAAAAGTAAAAATTAACTGAAATTTGCGCCCCTAAAAATATTGCGCCCTAGGCCAGTGCCTTGGTGACCTATGGGTAAATCCGCCCCTGGGTGGGTGGTAACCAGTGGGTTCCCTAGTAAAGTATGTAATATGATATACTCAATAGGTAATAATAATGATCTGAAATATAATTATATATATTATATTATTATGCATCAATACTTGAAATATTTGTAATTTGCCTCTGGACAATTTTTAGTTCGCCACGCCACTGCTCTATTGGTGATCAAAAGCTTATCAATTTACAGGTCAGCGGGGGGTGGTCTGAAACAGGCGAGATGGAAAAGTAACACATAAATAATACACAGCGCGCCCGTTTCAGCTTATCAATTTGATAAGCTTTTGATCGCCATATTGGCGGTCTAAGAAGATCTAAGATAATAATAAATAATCTTCTAACTTCTAAGATCGTGCTCTATAATAGTCCTGATTCCGGCAGCAAGATTTAAGATAGTATGGTTGCCCCATAGACCTATAAAAGAAGGCCCTTTTATAGGTTTATGGGTTGCTATGATAACAGATAAGATGGCATGGGAAATTAATCCCGATTCCACTACTAGCGCTATTAGTGGACTATTATTTTTACGTATCAGTGTCATAATCTCTACCAAGATTTAAGATAGTAACTTAAAGATACTATCTTAAATCGTGATCTCTACTATCAAGGGTATGAAACTCCGTGAATTGGCCAAATTGGGCGATTGTGGCCTTGAACTATGGCTTAAGATATACTGGTTACGCAACTCCTATATTAAATTGCTTATAACACATGGACCGTTCAATATGTTTTGCGATAAGGCACAGAACAATATAAAAAGGCTATATATATATATATAAATAAATATATATATATATATATAAATATATAAGGCTCCCCGTAGAACTAGATTGTGATGAACCCTAGCGGCCAACTCTTGAATAGTCTATGGCTTAATATGGTTAATGTTTCAAAAATATCCCACGAGGAGCGCTCATTAGTTCTTCATTCTATGATAACAAAATTATGAGAGGGTCCATTTATTTTATAGAGTTGTGGAACCAGACAAGCGTCTAGGGACAGTCGGACAGAGAATCGAATGGAATCAAAATGGCGGGTTTTTATCATTAATTTATATTTAGATAAGAAAATTACACAATATTTATTACAGGCCACGATTTAAGATATACAGGTTAAACATCGGCCTATAACGAATAGTGCTTTATGATGACCACGATTAAAGATATAATGGTTGCCCAACGAGCATGGATTAGTCGTCTTAGACAGCGCTAGTAATGCTAAAAGGAAATATATGGTATATAGATAATATAAGAAATTAATCTAAACTTTGCGTACCTAATTAATTGTAATTAGAATATAGAATAATATAGATCTTTAATTATTACTTATAATTAATTATTAATCATATGTAATGAAAATCGAAGTTGGGGTGAGTAGTTTATGAGTTATAAATATTCAAAGTTTTGAATAGCGGAGATGTGGACAAACATTTCGTGAGGTAATCCCGTACCACTTCACTCCGCTCATCTAAACTTTAAATACTTACAACTCATAACTACTCGCCCCAAATTTGATTTTCATGTATCAAAACACTAAGAAAAATATTCTGCTTTGGAATATAAAATTAAAACCATATATTGTCATTCAAAAAAGTAAAGAACTAAAAACTAAAAATTATAAAGATAAAAAATATTTAAAAATATAAAATTTTTTAATAAAAACGTTGTTTTATAAGCGACTTGAAACTATGTAAAAAATTTACACTCCTTGAAATATCGAGTGTTGTTTGATAAAAAAATCACCCGGTATATTTGTGGGTTGCACGCACGAACTACTACATAGGACTGGACACTCCGGGCAGGGGGAGGGCGGGACACCGGTCACAAAGTTGTACGGGTATGTACGTTTGCGACTGTGATGCTATCTAGTGACGTACTAGATTTACTACATTTAGAATTTTACTTTTATAAACATAATATTATGAAATATGAAAAATTTATGAATATGTAATTAAATATAATTATAAATATGTAATTTATAATTACTTATTATATTACCATGAGAATGAGACAATACTCACGTATGTCTAATCAAAAGCAAGTTAGAAATCACGCAAAAAAAAACTTTCCAAATTGGTAGCAACATAGTAACTAGTAATACGCATTCATTTATTTAGACATAATAGTGAATATAAAAAGTTTGTCGTTGATTTGAATTTTTGAATTTTTAATCGTTTTTCAGTTATCACTAGTGACTAATCACGACTTATCACATAAAATAATTTACAACAGCACAGTATAAAAAATACCACCAGAGAGCAGCTACATAGCAAACGTACGACCCATAGATATTAAAGAATGGATAGGCCATGGCTATATTAACAAAATAGAGGGTCATGGGGCCGGGATGGGGGAGAGAGAAAGACTGTTTTTTATCATTGCTTCTCATTCTGCCAGAGGTCTTATCATAAATTATATACAATAATTATACATATATCTATTTGTGATAAGAGTATAAAGACCCTCTATAACCTCAACAAATGTTCATGTTCGTTCCCGTAAATGGCCCATCCATTCTTTAATATCTATGGTACGACCACCGTACAACTTTGCAGCCACCTTATTTTATACAGTGTCCAGTCCTATGTAGTAGTTCGTGGTTGCACGCACGGTTGTA
>NC_042494.1:34639736-34641517 GCF_005508785.2 Acyrthosiphon pisum | reverse complement strand
GTAAATATGTAATATGATATACTCAATAGGTAGTCAATAATGATCTGAAATATAATTATGTATATTATATTAATACATTATTATGCATCAATACTTGAAATATTTGTAATTTGCCCCTGGACAATTTTTAGTTCGCCACGCCACTGCTCTATTGGTGATCAAAAGCTTATCAATTTAAGGTCAGCGGGGGGTGGTCTGAAACGGGCGATATGGAAAAGTAACACATAAATAATACACAGCGCGCCCGTTTCAGCTTATCAATTTGATAAGCTTTTGATCGCCATATTGGCGGTCTAAGAAGATTTAAGATAATAATAAATAATCTTCTAACTTCTAAGATCGTGCTCTATAATAGTCCTGATTCCGGCAGCAAGATTTAACCCTACACTGCATGACATTTTTTTTTTGCTAAAAAATTATATGTTATATAGTTCCATTCAATAATTTTAGGAAAAATCATAAAAAAAAAAATTTTAAATTTTAAAAAAATTTTACGAACTACTAATTTTTAACTGGTTTAAGCAAATGATAGCCAGGTTTTCATTAGCTTTAATCGAACATACTTTAGGTGCATAACCATCTAATGTTATAATGCATATATGCCCTTGTATGCAGTGTAGGGTTAAGATAGTATGGTTGCCCCATAGACCTATAAAAGAAGGCCCTTTTATAGGTTTATGGGTTGCTATGATAACAGATAAGATGGCATGGGAAATTAATCCCGATTCCACTACTTGCGCTATTAGTGGACTATTATTTTTACGTATCAGTCATAATCTCTACCAAGATTTAAGATAGTAACTTAAAGATACTATCTTAAATCGTGATCTCTACTATCAAGGGTATGAAACTCCGTGAATTGGCCAAATTGGGCGATTGTGGCCTTGAACTATGGCTTAAGATATACTGGTTACACAACTCCTATATTAAATTGCTTATAACACATGGACCGTTCAATATGTTTTGCGATAAGGCACAGAACAATATAAAAAGGCTATATATATAAATATATAAGGCTCCTCGTAGAACTAGATTGTGATGAACCCTAGCGGCCAACTCTTGAATAGTCTATGGCTTAATATGGTTAATGTTTCAAAAATATCCCACGAGGAGCGCTCATTAGTTCTTCATTCTATGATAACAAAATTATGAGAGGGTCCATTTATTTTATAGAGTTGTGGAACCAGACAAGCGTCTAGGGACAGAGAATCGAATGGAATCAAAATGGCGGGTTTTTATCATTAATTTACATTTAGATAAGAAAAATACACAATATTTATTACAGGCCACGATTTAAGATATACAGGTTAAACATCGGCCTATAACGAATAGTGCTTTATGATGACCACGATTAAAGATATAATGGTTTCCCAACGAGCATGGATTAGTCGTCTTAGACAGCGCTAGTAATGCTAAAAGGAAATATATGGTATATAGATAATATAAGAAATTAATCTAAACTTTGCGTACCTAATTAATTGTAATTAGAATATAGAATAATATAGATCTTTAATTATTACTTATAATTAATTATTAATCATATGTAATGAAAATCGAAGTTGGGGTGAGTAGTTTATGAGTTATAAATATTCAAAGTTTTGAATAGCGGAGATGTGGACAAACATTTCGTGAGGTAATCCCGTACCACTTCACTCCGCTCATCTAAACTTTAAATACTTACAACTCATAACTACTCGCCCCAAATTTGATTTTCATGTATCAAACACTAGAAAAATATTCTGCTTTGGATATAAATTAAAACCATATATTGTCATTCAAAA
>NC_042494.1:34634589-34638194 GCF_005508785.2 Acyrthosiphon pisum | reverse complement strand
TTAAGGTCACAGGTAAAACACATTTACGTGACACAGTAACACACTTATGACATAGGAATTTAGAGTATTTAGACATGTTCTATTTCCAACATATTGATTGAAGTAAGATAATAAAAACGTAATAGGTGGGAATTTCTGAATATGATAATATACTAAAATTCCATTTATATTAGCTAGTGTAAAACTATTTTGTACTTTACGATATATTATTTCTTTTTACAAATGGATTTTGTTTGTGATATTTGTAATAAAACCTATTATTATTATTATTAAAATATTATTAAAAAATGTTGTACCTACCATTGACTAAATGTAGCAAATTATATTTTGCCATATTTTAAATTTATACATTGTGATTATTGTTTTTATTAATATTACTATTGACTATACTCTTTTATGTATTATCTATGGTTACTATAGTTATGCGGACGATACCATATTGCGCATGTGCACTATGAGCGGTGCATTCCTGTATTTAAACGCTCCTGAAAAAATAGGCACTACTATCTTATATCAAGGCTATAATAATTAATAACCATAGACCTTCTACTCATAGGCCGGCCCTCTTCACGTTTCCACCGTGTCATTTTCAACCGTGGCGCTTTTCGGTTAATGAGTTACTCTGATACGGTAAAAAAATAATCGTTATAATATTATACACGGACTAAGATATACAGGACTGGAAAGTGGAAACGGAGTATTATCAGTGGAACCCAAATGTTTTCATATGGTACATCACGGACACCCAGCGCCATCTATTAAGTGGATTTAGCATTGAACTAAAATAATATGAATACCAAAACAATTTTTATTTTAATATATTATTCTTTATTTCTATACTGGGACCGGGAGGTGCTAAATGTTTGGAAACTAATTTATTAGAACTCTAAACATATGGAAAATAAAATTAGGGAATGCTAATGTTTAGGAAAATAAAAAAATAATTATGTGGAAAACAAATTTGTTAGAATATAATTTATAAGAAAATAGATAATTGGATACCTAAAGGCATGGAAAATATTCTACACAAAATATAATAATTATTATAATAAAAATTACATTTTAGTTTTCCACGTTTTTAGCTTTCTATATTTTTAGCTATCCAAAATTTTAGTTTTCCACTGTATTAGATTTCTGTGATTTTAGATTTCCGTGTTTTTAGCAATCCAAAATATTAGTTTTCCGCGTTTTTAGCATTCCATGTTTTTAGTAATCCACGTTTAAGCGTTCTTTCATTTTAGGATTCATCTATAAATATTTTTTACCTAATTATATTCTATAAAATAAGTAATCCATTTTTTCTTTTTCCTTAATATTATTTTCTATGAAATTATTTCCAATTCATTTATATTCAAACGCAATTATATTTCTAGTAAATTATTTTCATTACATTTTTTTTCGGTTTAATTATTTTCGTAAGTTTTGTTTTCATTGAAATTATTTTCCAACATCTTATATGCTCCCCTGGGACCTCCTTGGCATATTTCTTTTTATTCAAACAATTGAAGGGTTTCAGTAATTTGCAATGTATCAAGTGGGTATGTTAATTGTTGTAGACCCAAATTTTCAGGATTTCTACGCTTTTGATTAACATAATAGCTCACTTTTAAACTACTTGATTCAAACACAATTTGTTTTTCAATAACATTTTTAGCTTCAATAAATTCTATGAATTTAATCAGCTTATACAATGCGACAATACATCCATGATCCATCATGATATAATGACCAACCAACTGGTAATAATAAACTTTCATACCACAGTTTTGATTCCTTTAATAAATCATATGAGGTTAGGTAGGTATATATAAATTAAATAATCTACATGGTCTATTATGACAATTAATCACAAACATACTATTAATGTTGGCGTTTGATGTAATCTCTTAGGCTTGGGTTCACCAAACAATTCTTTCCTAAATGATTGAGTAACAGGTGTACAAGATTCTCTAGGTTCTGGTAAATCATTTGCTTTGTGAATATCAAATGGTGAATTAAATACTGATGGATAAGCACCTTTTTTTAGCCCAATTAAGTTCCTTTTAAACTGTGTATAGAATTATTGAGTTATAATTTATAATTTATAATGACCAAGTAGGTAGGTACTTATATAGTAGGTACCTAACTAAATGGCTAAATACAAATAATTATGTTTTCTTACTTCCAAGTCATTACACCCACTATAACTGTTAATCAAATCTTATTTCCTAAAATGTTCTACACAGACATATGTCCCTTTACGTTTATGATTACCATTTACTTTATTAACAATTTCTTCCCACGAATGAGCTTCGGATTCACGAACTTTAAACAATTGAACATTGGACCGTTCCTTACTGGTACATACAAATACTGAACACTGGCGAGGCATTTTAATTTTATAATTTCAACACAAATGTAGACAAATGAGAAACTAGTCGTAATTATTGAAATAAATGAAGCTGTAGATCTAGACGCTCTAGTAAGTAGTAAGTAAATGTCTAAATACTCTACTATTTACTAATGGAATGATTATACAATATGCAATGAGACCAATATGATTTATTTTTCTGTGCCAATGTGTATTTATAAAAAAGTAATGGTAGTTGAGCTATAAGCCTACTAGGTAGCGCTAGGCGTCCAACATGTACCTATTGAAAACATTTGGTGTCCAGCACGAATTAAGATAGTATATCTTAAGGGTGTCCAGCCCTCTACCATAGAATAATATTCTATGGTATACTAGGTGTATTGATAAGGTGTCGTCACTTGTTTGAAAACTTGATTGAAAATTTTACTACAGATAGTCGTCACCACCGGGAGCGCTATATATCCTAAAGAGGCCGAAAAACGAACACTTTAGTACACCAGAGTCCAAAACTATAGAAAATTTAAAATATATTATGATTTAAGGAATAAAATTCAAAATTTTTCATTGCATAATGACTTCTATGTTCTAAATTATTCGTATACATGTATTTAAATACTTTCTTTTTATCAAATACAACTTTAATATTATTAAATATAATTAACTAAATTAACTAAATTATCATTTTTAAATTTCCTATTACAAAAAAAATATATGAAAAATGTAAGAGTTATTTCACTAAATTACCATACATAATGCTTTCAAAGTGTTATAATTAACAAATAATAATTATTAATTATTAATTAATATACCTATTGATTTTAAATATAATTCATAATACTGCTAGTACTACTGTACTAGTATTATACTAGTATTCATATTACCTATGTGTTACCAAAATGCATATATTTTGAATATCTTTTTTATAAGCATTTATTAATCAGTTGTACCATTGTTTATACATAGTATAATAGTATTATACTATGTATAATTAATGGTTGTACCTATCACCAAGGACGGCCTGGGAGAAAAATGTATTGTTCTATGTTCATAGACCGGCCCATCCTATACCATCAAGGTGTATTGATAAGGTGTCGTCACTCTGAACCCCTATACGTATAAACTCTTGATTGAAATTTTTACCACAGTTCCTATACCAAGTAATAAATGCTTATAAAAAGGACAAAAGGTATGACAAATATAAGCATTTGAATTTTGGATAGCTCATAAGTATATTATAAATACTAATACTAAATTT
>NC_042494.1:34632697-34634539 GCF_005508785.2 Acyrthosiphon pisum | reverse complement strand
ATACCTAGATTTTGTTTTTATGATTTTTTGGCATAATTCTGGTTTAGCAACCAAAATATAATTTTTCAATTTTTTTTTCCCAAAATGTGTATTTTAGGGTTTTTTTATAAGAATGTAAAAAAAAGGCCTGACAAACTTCGTTTTGAAGTTATTGATAAAAAACTTCAATAACTACATTTTTTTCGTTCCGCCATTTTTTTAAAAAAAAAATACTCAAAATTGAATTTTATTAATTTTTTTCAAAATGTGTGGTTTTTAATGCTGCTTTTGAAATTGTCTGAATTTTTTTGCGGTAACCATTATTTTCGAAGTTTAAGTCATCCAAAGTTTGCTATTTTACGTTTATACCTACGCAAGTGCGCAACACTACTTTATAATGCTGCGCGGAGGATCTCGTGTTTGGTGTTTTTTCGATTTTTTTTAACGAGCGCAGCAAGCGAGTTGCAACGCTAGCTGATTATGTGCTTTTTAACAACTTTGTTTAAGGTGGTTTAACATACGATTAGCAAATCAGGGGATATTTTCGATTTTTTGTCCGAGTGATATTCAATTCTAAGTATTTTTTTTTTTTTTAAATACGCGCGTTATATACGAAAACTGTATTTTTTGAAGTTTTCCATCAATAACTTCAAAACGAAGTTTGTCCGGGCTTTTTTTTTACATTCTTACAAAGTACCCTAAAACACACATTTAAAAAAAAAATTTTAAAAATCGAAAAGTTGCTAAAACAGAATCGTTCCGATTTTTTTTTATATTTTTAAGTAAATATGTTGGGGGCATCGCCCCCACAGGTTTCTTTTCTTTTAATGTCAGGTGGGGGCTACAGCCCCCCAACATTTCAGCCCTAATTGCGCCACTGGTACTTTCAAAAATTTCAAAAATTGGAAATTGTCCTTTTTTTCTTGTTTTTTTTCCTTGTTCTTTTTTTCCTTGGTCTATTTTTCCAGGATTCCTTCTATATAATATATAAAAATTAATTGCTATCCGTTATTTTCGCTATAATTCAAAAATGAGATTCTGAGCGGAGCAATGAATGTATTGATTTTACAACGATGTTGGTGTTTTTATTTATTTATTTATTTTTATTTGTGTCTGTACACGATAAGTAGTCGAAATATTTGTTACATGAACAATATACCTAATAATATATAATTTTATAAGTTATTATTAATCGGTAACTTATAAACCAATACCGTAATGGTAGCTACGTAGAAAAGTGAGAATAAGATTGCGCGGTATAATTGTATAAATACCTTAAAATTAATTTAAATATTTTTAAAATTTAACTGTGTATGGTATCTAGGTGCTACCTATATTATATAATGATATTGATATTACATAGATATGTTTGTAATTAAAAGTTTCTGCTTCCTAAAAATATTTTTTGAACCACAAAAAAAAAATTTAATTTCTTTTAAATTTCTTATATTGTCAATATTAGAACTTATGTAAAATATTAATATATGTCTAAAAAAATGGTTTAAATTATGATATTGAAGTTTTAATTAGATTCTATAAGAACATCTTTTTTGAGATAGGTATTAAACTTTCAAGTATTAACTAGTATGTAAATTGAAAATTGTAGGTAGGTATAGGTATACATTTTTTGTAATTTTGATTATTTCGTAGACATTTGAAATACATGAGGTTATAAAAAATGTGTTCCTATATTTTTTGATACTTTTTGATTTCTATTCGAATATATCTTATGAGTTATGAGGAATCCTGTATGTCGTATGTATATTAATTTTCAAGATTTTTTTACTGAAAAAGAAAAATGTTATCATCTATAAATCCAAAAAAGTAGACAATTTTAAATATCAATAAATAATTTAAACATTA
>NC_042494.1:34607353-34632597 GCF_005508785.2 Acyrthosiphon pisum | reverse complement strand
ACACACACACACACACACACACACACACACACACACACACACACACACACACACACACACACACACACACACACACCTTTATAACCCATATTACCACTATGCCTACAGCAGTACAGCTGTGTCGTAGTAGTTGACGTCTGCGGCATTTTCTAATAAAAACCCATAGAAAAACACTATTTCCAATATCATTTCATATGGCGAATACCCACAAATAAATCCTGACATGAACAAATATTCGATCAAAATAAAACAATCATTATTATCAAGTGTATATAATAAAAGACTCATTAGGAAATATTATTTTTAATTTAGAAAATATGTCTATTTGTTCATAATTTGCTATTCTTGCACCTAAAAAATGAACATTGTAATGAAATAAATAATGCAATTGTTAATATGTTGCCAAGCAAGAGAAAATGTTTTTAAGTTTAAACTCAGTGTCAAAACACTGTGACTATTTTTTATTTCCTACAGAATTTTTAGACAGTTTATATTTAAATGATTTAGTACCTCCGCACAGTTCAGATCTGAAAGAAGGAACAATTGTAATACTCTTGAGAAATTTAAATGTAGTGTCCAATCTAATGAATGGTACAAGATTAATTGCACAAAATATGTACGACCATTCTTTAGTCTTAGAAACCAAAACTGGTAGAGAAACTAGACCCAGTCAGATTCTACTCTTCCCTGTTAATTTACTAAACGTCAATTTCCTAAAAGAATTTTGCTATAACAATAAACAAAACACAGAGTCGAACATTGGATAAAGTAGGGTTGTATTTACCTTTACCCCAAACTGTATTTAGACATGGTCAATTTTATGTTGCCATGTCCAGAGTTAGATCTTATGAAAAATTAAAAATATGGATAATACCAAACAACAAAAAACATACAATGCATGTAGTTTAATAGTTTATAAAGAAATTCTACAGTAATAAATAAGAGTACACAAGTTCATTGAAATTTTCATTTTTTTAACAATTTATTTTTGTTTTATTTGAAATATTTGCAGTTTTCTTGTATGAAAATGTCTTGCGTAAATTTATAAATGCTATAAAACTTAAGAAATTTAATTAGATACTTTCCATATTATGGTTTTTCTAAACTTTAATGGCACATTATCATTACGATATATACATTTTTATATTTATTTATATATTATATAATTATTCAAAAATCTTATTTTTTTTTTATTATAACCCAGCAGTGACGAGTAATTCAAATAGTTTTTTATTAGTTTGTTAAGCCCCGCAATAGTTGTTTTCTCTCTCTCACCTATGCACGGCATAGTATATTTGGCATTTGCATTCATATTGTTAGCTTTGGTATTAAAATGAACAACTATAAATGTTTACTGTTTAATATGTAGGTAACATAATGAACAACCAAAACTGTATACTTCTACCTTATAGTATCCCAATTGTTGTTACAAAATTAAGTTTTTAAATTATAATAAAAAATTAAAACAAAATTACTTTAAATAGCCATTCGTTACAAATTGGACATTGGAGATCACTATTCATCATCTTAATAATATCATTCTTTGGTAATAAATCTTGGCTTTCATTTTGTTGTTTTGAAGTTAGCTGAAAATTGTATTATATAAATAAAACAAAATACCTAGTTCAATATAATTTATCAACTAGTATACATACATCACTTGGTTTATATGTGATTTTTTCATATGATAATGAATTAGGATGACATTGAGCAAGTAATGAAACAAATTTCATAAAACTGTCCATCAAATTTCTTAGTAGATCATTATCAATAATATTACATATTGATTGCAGTGTTTGTCGTCCATTTGCTATTAATTCAGCACACCATTTAGCATGAACATTTTCGTACTCTTCAAGTATGTTAAAACTATTTAAAAACTTTTGAGACATATTACCTGAGAAAAATTAAATGTAAGTTTGACAAATTAAAGGTACTTATGAAATATGTATACATGATAAATTAACTAACTTAATAAATTATTGTTACCGCCTACTGTAGTTATTGATTTTGATGATGTGCCTATTTGAATAATGTAGAAAAACCTAATTAATAAATACTAAATAGTATTGTAATGCAAATAATAGTTATAAATTAATTTTGGAACAAACCGTAAGGCGTAAGAACTAAGAAGCCAAGAATGAAGAAATTTTATTAAAAATGTGTATTGTGTATCGTAAATCGTAACGGTCAAAGTAAATCAAAAATTAAAAATATATGACCTCCGTTATCTTTAATCTGTTTTATAACCAATAGGAGTGTTTGATTTCGTTTCTATATTCTTATCAGTTTTTCATAATGTCTATGGATTATACATAGTTTTTTGATAAAAAAATAAAAATTTTAATTTATAAAGAATTTTTTTTAATAAGCTTTTATGAATTTAGAAATATCTTACAATTTTTAATTTTAATATAAAAAAATTTATTGGATTTTAGAATATTAATAGAAATAAATTAGTGTGAAATTTGGGCTTATTTTTCTTTAACCAATATTTTTCAATATTTGGAGTGAAATGTGAAACGCCAATTCTTGATAAGAAGTGTAAGTGTTCATCAGTCAAACGAGATCTTTCTGAACATTTTTGCAGGATTCACGCGTGAAAACGTTTGTTCACAAATATAAGTAGAACCATACAATGTAAATATACGCATTGATAATTCTTTTATTTATGGAAAATCTTTAGGAAGGGTCTTATAAAAATGTATTATCTGTGATTTCTTTATATAAATCTTTCAAATTATTATTTGTTTTTAAATCAAAAGTCCAAGTTGAACAGTTTCTTGGGCACCATTTTCATCAAACAGAAATGGATTTTCAATCATCCAAAATGAAATCATATGTGATTTGAAATCTTGAAAACAGTTTTTATTCTATTGATAGTTGTTCCAACATACTCACAAAATTATTTGTCGGAAAGTCAATAAAAGAGTTTTGTTTAATTTCTTGATACGTTTTAAAATGTAAAAAATTTTGTTTTTAAAAAGTTGTAATTTTATTTCAAAAAAGATGTACGGCCCGCAATATAAATATAAATTTTGAACGTGGCCCGCAAATTGAAAAAGGCTAGGCACGACTGGTTTATGTACTAATAAATATATAGTTTAATTTATTTTTGTGCATTTTATAAAATTGAATTGACAGTGAGGTAAAAGGTTACTGGTTAAGTAGGTTAGGTGTTATAATTATGTTTAAAGTTTTAACTGTTTTAAGTCGGTTTTTAAAATCGAAAGGAAATAAAGTACTTATTTATTATTTAAATGGAACGAGTTTATTTTTTAATATAATATTCACAACAGTCAGTAATTAGTTAATGAATAGTTAGAAATTATAGTAGAATTTACATAGAGGTAATTTTTCATTTATAATTACTTATTACCTGTTTAATTTATAAATTTATTTGACTAGCCAATTCAGAAAAATAACTAAATCTTACATTTCAATATTTTAAAAGTTTATTATTTGTCGGATAGTAATGATTCCAAGTGGCGTTTCAATGCTACTGGATTCTGCAATGTATTTTCATTATGGTTCACCTAGATGAAACATTATTAAAAGGAATTATATAATTTTAATCAAAAAAACTAAAATTACTTTACTTACTTTAATAACAAAAAAATTTAACTTTGACTCAAGACGAAATTTGAGTTTCATCATACCATTTGGAATTAATGTATCATAAAGACAATTACTACTGTCCAAAACTTCTACATAAATGGTTTCGCTAAAAAGTAAACATATAATAGTATCTATTATTTTTATTTTATATGTAAATTGTAAATAGTGTCAGTTTTAAATGTCTGTTATAGTACATAATTTATGATGATTAGTGTTTGTATGTATAAGTTGTTAAAATATTTTAATGTGACAAATTAGCTGGTATATTTCTGTTTTACCGGACAACCTTTTTTTTTGTTTTAACATATGTAGCTAACCCTTTCACTGCTACACTATCCACTGCAATCTGTGTGATATATGTGAAATAAAATATTTATGGTATGTTTTTGATTTTAATTAACGGAGTAAGCAGAGCGAGCGAGTAACCACGGCGGATGTATATTAAAATACTATAAATTGAAATTAGCCATAACATTAAAACTTAGGCCAACCACCTAATTCTAACTTCATCCTAGTTCTCAGCATTCTTAACAATATAAAAAAAAAAAATTGCAAAAAGAAGGGTGTCTGGTAAAACAAAAAAGTACCCATTAGCTCAATTGTAGGAGCAGTACTACTCGCTTAAAAAAAAATGTATGGTACTTTTCTGTTATCCCTACTACCGCGAGTCTCAATTCTGTTATCTCGACTACCACGCCGGTGCCGAGACTACCGCGACTACTCAATTCTGTTATCTCGACTAATAGTTATAGTGCACACCTCACGCATGTAATTATTCCAATCAACTACCGTACAATGATTCATTTCCAAATGTCTTTCACAAAAATTAACGGAGGTTAATTCTGCACTCCAACAATATATAAACCGGAGTATGGTTAAAAAAGGCAGACGACTATTTTCAAACCAATTACCCATACGCATATTGGTTTTATGCTGACACGTTTTGACGTTGCATTTCCAAAAAATTTCATTTTTTCCGATGTACAGTTTTTTTTATGACCGTTTTTGCAATCACGGTGTGTTGGAAGTAAACCCTTTTCTTGAAAAAATTCGAGAGCATCTTTTTCGCTGTTTGGTAAATTCCATAGATTCATAATTATATTAAAATTAATAGATACAACGACGGATTATTTTAAAATAATACAACTGTCAGCAACGACGGCAATCGAGCGAACTGTAGTCCGGAGTCCGGACAGGTCCGGTAATCGCGACACCGGCGTGGTAGTCGAGATAACAGAATTGAGAAGTCGCGGTAGTCTCGACATCGAGCGGTAGTAGGGATAACAGAAAAGTACCAAATGTATTTATCATTTTTCCATACACACTGATTTTAAAGAAATGTCAAGTTAATATTTATATTTAAGAAAAAGATATAAACATTAATTATAAATTATACTGCTTACAATAATTATATTAAATATAATAAATCTAAGATCTAACAAATAAGTCATTATATAACATTTACCTACCCATTTGTTCTAATAATTTTTATTCCTAATATTCTCAAGTAAGGTATACTGAAATTATATTCTACATTCATTATATCCAATTCATGATATAATTTTTGCAGGGATTGATACACCATTACCAAGAATGGACGTTCCGCTAAATGTTTGTAAGGATCAGGCATGGAGTTTGTGGTTTGTTCATCAATTAATTTATATCCCATTATTAAATCGGGCTGTTCAATATGGGCACATGTTAACAAAAGATTCAGTCTATTATCTTGTTTGTGAGCATTAGGCACTTTATAAAATAAAAATAAAAATAAATTAATAAGCAACATTAAATCATTTAAAACCGGTACTATTGAATCATATTTTACTTCTTAAAGCTGCAACAGGTACTTCAAAAAACATAAACTGCATTAATTGTATTGGTTTATAATTCAACATCCACATTGATAAACACATTCCTATTAATGTTTTGGACATTTTTTCACATTTTTCTTTAGAGTTAAAAATGTTCTCTAAGAAATTAATAATCATTTTACACACATTAGGATTCTTTGGAGTTAGACCTAAGTAACTGGCTGAAAAAACATAGTTAGAAACATCTTTGATTCGGTAATGTTTTAAACAATCTTTAATCTGAAAACAAAAAAATGATTTAAGGTGAGTAAATAAAAACAATAATGCTTAAATGAGTCTAGCTTACCATAATATTGCCAATAGAATCAATCAATTGTTGCAAAAAGTCTACTTCACCACAATTTGCATCTGCAAAGTATGTAAGAAGATGAATGCTACTAGTCACATCTTCCAAGACTTTGTTATTTTTATTACTACTAAAAGCCTTTATCAGTTGGGTTAACAATACGGGGTCATGATACTTTGCTCTTTTAAGTGGTTTAATAATAGACACAAAATTTAAAGGGTTTTGTATGAGATTATCTAAGTTTCTTTCAACTCTGTAAGCAAATATTCTCAGCATTTTATCATAAACTTTAGCACTAGTTTTGTATGTTGCTACAGCTATAACACTTAATTCTTCATCAGTTAATTTTTTCAAATGATCGATTTCATTCATTAGTTTCTGTAATCCAAACTCGACTACTTGTTTTGTCTTATTTTTGTATATACTGACATAATAAATCAACTGTATAGTTTGTGAAGTAGTTAAGTCAGGTCTTCGAAACCATAATTCATTCATTAATTCAATACATTTTTTAAATGACCTTGAAGTTTTGTGGAACTGGGTTTTTCCAGATAAACAGGCATCCATTAATGCAAGTATCTGATTAATTGACATATCATCTACTCGATTTGCTAGTTCTTTATCAATTTCATGATGGGAAACATTTTTTAATGAAAAATAGTTCATAAGTAATTCGTCAGTAGCAGTTGCATTTAAATTAATAGGGCTGTAAAGAGATTTTTTGTCTTCAGTTATAGATTCTTTTAATACAAACTTATTGTACGGTGGTTGGTTTCTGAAATAATCTAATGTCCATTTGTGAAATGTCGAATGGTTTTTAACTTGATTTAATGTTTTAAAATAATGATTTGTATTAGCTAAACTTAATGACTTAAAAAAAAGTTCTGTAAAAATATTTTTTCTAGAAAACATTTTTGATTGACTTCCTGATATAACAAAGTAGCTGCAAGATATTGTTGAATGTAGATTCTGGAACTTATTACATAGTAAGTTTAGTTAGTAGGTACTAGGTAATTATTTTTTATGGACATAATACCTACTTATATGTATGCTGTACAATGTCACATGAACTTAAAAAATATACAATGTTTAAGACTTTAAAAAAGTAAAATATTATACTGTAACAGTATAACTTAGCTTAGTCAACTTTTATATTATTATAATTTAAAATATATATTTTATAATCGATATTCAGTTGTTCAGTCACAACTCGTAACCCACAGAATTACAAAAATTATTTTTGAAAAATACCAAATAAAATAATAAATTAGTTATTGATATCACTTTTTAGCACAATGATAAGAAAATTATAATCAGTTATGAACACATCAGCTGATCACGGTCCTTAGGGTAACCGTGCCTTCGATAATTCAGCGCTGCTGTAAGCCTGTAACGCTTCGTCAAAAACTATAAATTGTCATTTTTTAATTCAACGCAAAACTACGCTGCTTGTGATAGGTAGATGTCGTTTTTTAATTCATCATATTGATCACAACCTAGCGAATTAAACAGCGGTTCCAGCAGGTTAGAAACATGCTGGTCAATCACAATCATATTCATCACGGTTTAAGATAGTACTATCACGCTTACAGACAGCCGCGTCTGCAGCGCTGAATTATATAAGGCACGGTAATATTACTCTATGTCACGGAAGATATCTATAAATATATAAACATGTTTATATATCTATGGTTATGAATGAAACATAATGACATTACATAATATTATATGGAATGAAATTACCCTTTCCACTAAATATTGTTCCAGATGTTGACAAAATGTTATGTATTTAGTAGTTTTAGTTAGTAACTTTATTTATTTATAACTTAAAATTTTCGTAAGAAAAGTTACGAGTATGAAGTTAGCCATTGATAAGATTGTGTACAATAGGTTGCCTACAATATTAGTCTCAGGCATAATTCAAAATTCCTATAAGAACTTATACCCATACACACCCTATAGGCAAAGATGACGTTGTATATTATATAAAAATATATTATTACTATAATATAGCTGTTCACCCGACTTCGCACGGGAAAAAATGAACACACCTAAAATGCATTGCAAGTTGCTACCTTAGATCATAATATTATACTATATAGTAGTAGTAGTATTTTATGATATACGATTGCTACGTATATCATTGTATCTCGATAATAGGTCAAGTCATAAAGACAATACATTTTAAATTTTGAAACAGATTCGCTTTAGCTACCAAGCACATTTTTGGAATTTTTTTCGAATATACGTATTTCAACGAGTTTAGAAAGATGGTGTAAAAAAAACCATTATTTTGGATGTTATAGCCATCCAAAGTATGAGATTTTACGTTTATGCGCATGCGCCCAACGCTACTCGACTGCCAGTAATTTGTAAATAATAAATCAAAAATATGCCTCGATTTGTTGTGTAAAACCACCTTGGGCAATGGGCATGCCTCAGAATTAAACAAAGTTGTTAAAATGCACATAATGTGCTAGCGTTGCCAATTGCTCAATGTGCTAGCGTTGCCAATTGCTCACTGCGCTGCGCTCGGACAAAAAATCGAAAATATCCCCCGATTTGCTGTTTAAAACCACCTTGGGTAGGCCTCGGAATTAAACAACGGTTTTATGGCCAGTCTGTTAAAATCACATAAGTATATTATAATGGCTCCCTTCAGTGGCGTATTTAGGAATTTGTATAGTGGGGGGGGGATGAAATGTATAATAATAGGTACACTCAATAAATACGGATATAATTTACATTTTTAAGATCCCCTAACTTGTTGAGATTAGTGTGAATCAAGGTGAAATAAGAATTAACACAAATTGTATAGTACCTAATAGCATTTATTATAAATTTATACTAACGAAAATCCCGTGTTTAATAGGATAAACCAAAAAATAGATTTATAATACAAAATCCCGTTTTCTATTTTTTTGGATGCTCAGTTCATCGATACCTTATCTGGCATGATTATTGTATTGATCGGTGACCTGCAAATAAAGCCAACACATTAAGGGTCCGTATTACAATAGTTAAACTAATGTTAAACTGCGGAATTTGACTAAAATTTCGGTTTCGGTTCCTATTCGGTTCCCAGAAAAACTAATATTTAGGTTTCGGTTTCTTTTCGGTTCTTAAAAAATAAAAAAATTGTTACCTGATTTGGTTTTTTACTTATGTAAAAAATGTGTCAAGTAAAAGTATCGGTTCTGGTAAGGTTCTGGTAATTAAATTAATTTACATAAAAGTTCCGGTGAGGTTCCGGTATTAAAATTAATTTAAATAATGGTTTCGGCGAGGTTCCAGTCCCTGAACCGAGGCTAGGTTAGGTCCATGTCGCTGACATTTTGAATTTCGGGTCCAAACCCTGGGCGATCGTTTGTGCTTCGTTAGTGCACGTTAGGCAAAGTACAAAATATTTTCAAGAGTTCATGAATATTTGGATAAAACTTTTTATCACAAACATCTAAAGCATGTAGCCCAGAGCTAAATACAATCTTTTCAGTCACTAAAAATAAACCCATGCCCTATGGTTAATCTACAGTCATCATGGTAATTTTGTTTTATTTACCGACCATTTATTGGGTTGATTATAAACACTCATGCATGAAAAATATAGCTCGCAGAAAATTCAAAAATACAGTATACCATACCACCATAGAGGTATATGTTTTTATTTTCCGATATATATACCGTGAACGTCTAGTGGCGTATAGTCTATCAAAGTGGTCAAATTACCACGGCTAGAACTTTTAGAAAACAGATATACCTACTTAAAACTTAAAATTAGTATCATATTGAGAAATACAGAAAATAAGTAAACTTAACTTTACAAAAAAAAGAGGTCAAGGGGGGGGATCTATCACCCATATACCCCCACCGTAAATACGCTACTGGCCATGGCCGTATTCAGGGGGGGTTGAACCCGGACCTCCCCCCCAAAATTACATTGAAAAACATTTGTATTGACTTTCTTTGATAATCCCGAAAATCGTGAAAATAAAAAAAATATTTTTATCCAGATAATTTTTTTGCTTTTAAATCCAAAAATAGAATATGTACAAATGTACAGTTGTAATAAATATAATAAGTCGTTATCGTTATCGCCAATCGAGGTTTATGATCGCGTCAATGAATGAATGTTTCGTGACAAGTTTAATATCGTTATTTTTAGTACCTATTCAGTATTCTTCGTGTTTCGTTAGTTATCTTATCAGAAGATGTCGATAATGTTTAATTCTAACTCTGGTAGACGAGCGTATTATTTCTTCATTTGGATTCCAGTCATCACCGTATAAGGAACTTGTCAAAAACCTATTGATAATATTTGATTCCAAATATTACACCTGCTGTTGACCTTACTGGAAAAGGACTAGCAACCTTAATAATGAAAAGTTTGCAAAATAGCAGCATTAATTGCCAGTTTCTAGTTGGTCAAGACTACGACGGTGCCTCTGCCTTAGTGGTTATTTACATGGTGCTCAAGAATACATAAAAAAAGACTTTCCCATGGCTCTTTATGTACACTGCAGTGCTCATTCACTCAATCTTGCATTGGCAAACGCCAGCTCATTGCCCTCAATAAGAAACTGTATAAGCACTATTCAAACTGTCAGAACTTATTTTCGCTCTTCTGCTCAACGTAGTGAAGTATTGAGAACAACTATAATCGAAACTCTTCCGCAGACAAGACATGGCTCGAGGAAAATGATGTTGCTTTAAAATCAAACTATGGTTTGTTGTAAATTTCATAATTTTTTTTTGTTAAATAAATACAGTATAAATAAAAATAAAACTGATATATTTTGAATAATAATTAATAAAGTAAATTTGTATTTGTATTGGGACCTATAACAATTATAATATGGTCATATATTTAATTCATATTCTTGAAAACTATGTTTTAGTTTTGTATTAAAATGAATGTATTGATTTTACAATGACGTGTGTTTTTTTTTTAAAATTTTTTTTATATTTGTGTAATTGTGTCTGTCATCACCTTTTGGACTGTAAAAATGCTTAGATTTTCTTCAACAGTATCTTTTCTGATAGGAAAGTGAATCTAGTTAGTAATTTGGGGGGTCAAAAGTAAAAGTTTCTCAGTAGTTTTCAAAGGCGCCATGAAAAACAAAAGAAAAATTAAGGAAAAACAAGAATTTTTACGCAAAATCTGTTTTCGAGAAAATTGATTTTGGTTTTTGGCGTAACTTTAAAACGAATGACTGTAGATACATGAAATTTTCACTAGTTTCAACGTAAATAGTTAATTCTGTTAATAAAATTTAAAAAATACATAAGCACAGTTTATTTTTATAGTAATTTTAATTTCAAATTTAGACGAAATTATATATTAAAACACCTTGAATAACTATTTTAGTTATTTTGTTGTGATTGTCTAATATTATTCGTGGGTAATTGAAACTTCTAAAGTATACTATTATGTATCTACTTAGTATCTTGGTTTATTCATTATTGTTGATGTATAACGCGTTGTAAGTAAGTACCTAATGAATATTGTAATATGATTAATTTGGAATTTATTATAGGTATACCTATTATAGGTCAGTTTTTTTTTAATACCATAGAATCTGTGGCATAGATAAGCAGTGCTCGAATTGGGAATTATTAAGTAGAGGAGCTCAATCCAACAATTTATAAACTGCGTTCCAAGAGCAAAATTATTCAACGCAGACTCGTGGGGGGCTTAGCCCCCACACCCCCCTTAACCAGTTCCTAGTTTTTCAATACAACATTTCGCCTTAGTTGCAGAATTTTCTACTCCAAATTTCCAAATATAACATATTTAACCGTATGTGCCTATGTAACATGTAAGTGAAAATGGATTTATATTTTATTTCGAAATGTTTATTGATAGAGATAATACCTTTATACCTACATATTTCGGTAGGAAATAAAAGATTTATAATTATCAGTGATAATATCTTAATAATTATTTGTACTATAGACGCATACCTATGTCAATTGTGAACACTAGGTCACAGATATTTACAAACAAATGCCAAAATCAATTTTTATTAAAATTAAGAATGGATCTAAGTTGTTGTCAAAGATAAACCTAATGAAAACTACATTTTTTAATACAAAAATATTAATTGTCATCCTATTTATGGTTTTGATTAGTGAAGTTCAACTTTTTTGACTCATGACCCACTGTTTTTGTAACAATATTTTCACGACTTGGGTCACCTTTGTAAGCAATGAAAGAAAAAAAACTTTAGCTTTGACTAATATCCCGTGCATAAGTGTGCATATTGTTCAATTCATTCATAACTCTTTCGAATTCATAATTTATAACTTATTTTTTTTTTGCAGATTTTTTATAATACAATATAGTTTATTGTAGGTACATAATCTCTGTGAATTACTAAACTAGGCATACACACAAACAAACAATAATAAAAAATTTAGCAAGGTATTAGGAAATCTACACCAGTTCAAACGGTGTCGCTACCAAATCTTGGGTCGCGTAATCTATAAAAATGGGTCGTGACAAGTCTTTTGTTTTAAAAAAAAAGGTGGGTAAGTGGATGTCGCTCTGTTGTACATTAGGTTACAATTGGGTCACTGTATAATGGATTGTATTAAATTTGAATTCAATGATATCATATCATTGTATACGAAAAACGATTCTGAGCGGAGACGGTTTGTCGGTCTGGATATTTTATATTGTTATTATTTATTTTATCATGTAAGTTGAATTAATATTATAATATTGTAAATTTTTTATTCGTTTCTATGATGATAAACAAAGCGTTGGAAATTAAAATCCCATTTTTAGCGTTTTTTAGTAATTTTCCGGTGGTTTTTCCCGTGGCATTAAATAACTATTGAGAAAATCGAAAAATGACCTCTTTAAAGTACCATCTTGATCCAATTTGCTAAAAGATTAGGTACTATATTATGTTGAAATCGAAGCATTCCTTCAGGTAGATATTTTATATAAAAAAATAAAAAAAAAAAAAACACCATTGTAAAACCAAAAAATAAAATAAAATCATGACTAACCATAAAATATAAATTATATAAATTAAGTATTTAACTATGTCTACGACAAAACAGTATAGTAATAAAAAAAAATTAGTAAAAATTAATATATAATTTTACATATTTAGTAAAAATATATAATCATTCGTCAAACATATTGAGTTTTATTCGAGATGGAAGTGGTAGATATTATTGCGTCTTGATATTCCATGATTATTATTTGTCCATTTTCAAGTATAAGAACTTTCTGCTATTTTTATTTGTATTCATTTAATTACAACTAAGGTTGTATAATATATTTTTTAATTTAAAACTTGAATTATCCGCTAGATCTCGCTTATAATTATATTACATATTTTTTACAATAAAAAAATAAAAAAAGTCTTTAACTATAATTCATAATGTAAAAATGCATCAATTATTTATAAATAATATTAGATATATTAATATTAAAATACATAATATTATTTTATTTATATGTCACATAGCGCTATCTAGCGGATTTATATAAGTAGTTATAACTTGGATGAGGAGCATACTATAGGCAACTCATTATACCACGATGTATTACTTACATAGTGCATTATATGAATCAGCCAAGTCTAATAAGTCTGATACGTCTGATATGTCTGATTTGATATGTCATGGAATTCCTTATCAATGGCTAACTATGCCTAACTTCATTCACGTGAAAAGTTACGTACTTTAAATATTATTTTCTTTGTTTTATAAAAAATTGTTTCCATTTCATTTTTATTTTTCAAATAGTTAGTACATCGATTGTAAAAGTCTTTATAGTAATAATTATGGAAAACGATTGGTACCCAAGCTTTGTTGAGTAAATATTTCATTTGTAAGTAATTCAGTAATTGTATTTAAGCATATTATTGATTAAAATAGTATACGATTTGTTACCAACATATTTTATATCTTATTAATAAACAATTTCAGAAATACAGTTGTTACTTGTATAAGTTAAAATGCCAGACTCATGGGGAAGTTTCATGAACAAGCCAGCAAGAGGTTGGTTACATCCAGACAATGTTATTACGAGAAGTAGTGTTTGCTACGAAGTTCGAGTAAATTTTAAGAATTATTGATTTTATTTATTTAACATTTTCTTCAACCTCATGATTGTTTATTAATTGAAAGAATTTAAATATTTTCTTTTTAACTTTTAGTATATTGGCTGTTTAGAAGTACTGACATCTATGAAAAGTTTAGATTTTGATACACGATTTTTAGTAGCCAAGTAAGTTTAAATAATTGTTAAGTTCTTAAAGTTTTGAAATAGTTAATTTTTATTGAAAATATTTTTTCTTAGGGAATGTATAAATAAAGTTTGTGAAGCAGCTGGATTAAAAACTGCTGACAAAAAACGAAAAGTAAATTAAATTATTTCTTATAGTGTATAAAAGTAATAAACAAATTTAAAAAATGTTATATTTTATAGGTGGATAAAAAAATTTTAAGACTTATTGGTGACCATTCAATTATGGATCATGCAGGATCAAATGTTACGTTATCCATATCTAGCACATGTTTGACATTAAAACTTAGGGATTCACATGCAGTCATTTCTACACATGATATGCCTAGGATATCTTTTGCATCGGGGGGTGATGCTGTAAGAATAATTCAATTTTAAACGATCTTATATTTATTAAATATTTTTTCTTTTGTATGGTTTATTTTAGGACACAATAGACTTTGTTGCATTTGTAGCAAAAGACATAAAAGACTGGCGTGCATGTTATGTGTTGGAATGTGGAGAGGGTGAATTAGCACAAGATGTTATTACAACTATTGGCCAAGCCTTTGATTTACGTTTTAAACAATTTTTAACAAAACCTGCACCAGTTTTGAGCTCAAGCACACGAGATGAGCGAGAATATTATAATGATCTACCGGGAAAGTCTCCTCCAGAAACTGGTCCACCACCTGTTCCACCACTTCCTTCATACCATGATCATCGTAATAGAGGTTAGTTAAAGACATTTATATTTTTAATTATATTCTTAAAGTAACTAATAACACTGAATAAATTATAATTTTAGAAAGACTAGTTTCAAATAATTTAATAGATTTGAATTGTGAAGCACCTCCACCACCTGTACCACATCCTGCTCATAACTATGTAAATGATTTTGTAGTTGGAAATAAAAACCACAATTCACAACCTCGTGATGTTTTTGACATGCGTATGTTATGTTATCATGATAAACTTTTAAAAACAAATATGTAAGATAATCAATGTACCATTTTCTTTTTTGTGTGTTTGAATAATATATTTTAGAACCTTTTGTGGATCATGAACCACTGCCAGTAATGGTACCAAAATTACAAGATGAAATTTGGTTTCATGGCAGTATTACAAGACAGCACGCTGAAGCATTACTAAAACATGTAAGTAGTATGTAATATAGTATAATATTATGCTCAAGAATAAATAAAAGAACCAATAACCTTTTATGGATATTTTTTTCCGAAGGAAAAATATGCAAAACAAATCTGTAGAAAAAAGCAGTAGACGAATTATAAAGGTTTAGGCCAGTGGTTCTCAACCGGTGTGCCCTGGCACAATACTATGCCGCAAGATTGACTAGGTGCGCCGCGAGAAATGTCTGATATTTGAGATTATGCTGTTGAAAATACCAATTTATAAATGTGCGACAATTAAATTTCAATTAATTGTGCAGATAAGACAGCGATGCATATGTATGCGCATAGCCACGAGTGATGACTAATTTTCTTGCATTAGAGCAGTCCTTAGGGAGGGACGAGCATGGCCCAGGCCCTGGGCCTTGGGCTTTTTGCTTACGTTTGGATGCATCGCGTTTGAAAAAAAGGTGGTAAAATTGATTTAAAAATCGGTTTTTGCCCTGGGCCTCTTAATTTGAAGTTAACATGCATGTGTTATCTCTGTCTTACAAATGTGCCAAATAGCTAAAAACTGTTTGGCACATAACAACTTTATTCCCTCTGTATTCCCGAAATTCAACAATACATAGGGAAGAACTTTGTGATTTTTTGGATAACACAAATACAATTAAAGTTATCAGTTTGAGAACATCGGTTTTTTTTTCATTTAATTATTAAAAATGATTGGTAAGTGTTACCAAAAAAATTAAAACACTGTCACAGATAAAGTTCTTCCCTATGTGTTGTGGAATTTCGGTAGTATAAATACGGAGAGAGTAAAGTTGTTACCCGCAAAACAGTTTTTTGCTTTGTTGTACATTTGTAAGACGGATACAAACATGTCTTTTTAATCTATTACATCTTAATAATTGTTCTTTAAACATTTTCAGTTTTTATTTTTATTTTGCATATTCTTGATTAATAAGTACTTAATGTTGTTGGATTTATTCTTTTACATTCATTAGGAGTATACTAAATAACCAATATTTAAATAAAATTACAAGGATAAATAAATTACTTTTTAGTTATTTCTTACTATAGCACAAAACATTTTGAATATATAAACAAATATACCTATATACCTATTAAACATTATATTGTGATTCATAAATAAAATATCAGCCCAAAATTAATGGTTGTCACAATATGCGTACATAAACAGGTAAATGTACCTTTTTGAATGAATTGCGTCCCAAACATAATTTGTAATACTTTTTTAACCTACAATTTCCAAACTGATTTTATATTTTTTTATTTTTTATAAAAATACCTAATATTATATAAGGTTTAATAAACTGCACTAAACAACATTAAATTAGGGTTGCCATACGTTGTAGTTTAGCTGTGACCGTACCGGTTTTAATAGAATATAGCGATAAAGTGTTTTGGGACGGCCAATTGTGTTTTGAAAAACATGCCAAACTGGTTAATCGAGGAGTAATGATATGATTTTTTCCATGAAAATTGAATAAAAAAATGTTTGCTCCGGCTTCAGTAAAATGAAATATGGCAATTGACAATTCTACATTAAATAAAATATTTATTAATATTAACATATTTTATGACATAAGTTTTTAGTGGTTTACAGGTACGTTAAATATTACGCACTATTGCCAATCTGTGATGTCATTTTTGATTTTAGAGTGAATTGACCTATTATCAAACTTTTAGGTAACAAAATTATCTGTGCCTTCTTGTTGGTTTTTTAAGTGAGTTATGAGCATTTTCAAACATTAATATTTTACATGCTGATAACTCACTTTTTTTTTTTTTTAATTTTTAAGCGTAATACACAATCTCTATCGACTAGACACAATAAGCATATATGATGAGAGTTACAAATATTGACATGAAAATTTGATGAAAGAAGCCACCCATCGATGGCACTTCCTATGAGTTTTATTAATTTAAGCTTATCTTAAGAGATCACGACACCACTTACGCTTCAGGCGTCTGGGGGGATTACCAGGTATGGAGAGAGAAGATAAGTTTTTTATGGGATCATTCGGGTGGTTATTTAGTTTGGAATGGAATCTTTTGTAAAATATTTTGGCTTCGTCGTTAATTGATTTGTGTTTGGTGTCAGTATGAAGGGTGTGATTAGACACATAGGGAGGAGCGTTCATTATTTTGAAATGTTTGTATTTTTAGTATGTTAGACTTTTTAGCGTTTCCCCAGAGTTGGAGTCCGTAAGTCCATATGTGTTTTAGAAGTGTTTTGTAAATCAGGAATTTGGTTTTAATGGGAGGGGAGTTATTATTGCTTATCAAGGGTTTGAGGATACGGAGACAATGATTCAGTGCTAATCTTTTAATTCTAATGTGATGAGCCCAGGTTAATCTTTGGTCGAGAGTGAGCCCAAGATATTTGTCTTTTGGAGAGTAAGGGATAGAAATACCGTAAAGAAAAACTCTAGGACAGGAAGCATGTTTGAGAGTGAAGGTAGTATGGACAGATTTGCTTTGGGATAACTCACTTAAAAATTAAAATATTGTAAAAAACCAACGAGAGGGCACAGATTATGTTGTTACCTAAAAGTTTGATAATAGGTCAATTCACTCTAAAATCAAAAATGACAGCACCCTATTGAAACTAGCAAACAAAAATTTGATATGTCGTACGTTTGTAAGATGGAGACAACATATGCGGGTACGACGTCCTCTTAAAACCAAAATTATAAAACATTAAATAAACAAATTACAACAAATTACTGGATATCTGTCAACTGCGACTCTAAATAACAACCAGAGTCTCACGTCCAATACAGTTAAGTACTTGAAACTCAACCTAGATAACCATGTACCTACTAAAAAACTGACTCTTAATGCCCCTTTGCGTTTGCTCAGTCTTCTTGTATCCAAAAATTGTAGCACCAATCTTAAAAATAAAAAAGAACAAATATTCTTAAGCCTATTTGGACTTGTGAACTACAGGTCGGGAGCATAACAAAAAAATCTAATAGTAACAAAATTCAAGCTTTTCAAAATATAGCACTCCAATGTCACACCATACATCTACCAAACACTACTTAATAATTTTAATATGAAAACTACCAATGAGAAAGCATGCCTCTCTTATACGCGCTTTCACAAGCAAATCCATAATCATCCCAACCACTTTATAAAGGATTCCTCCACCCTAACACTACCAGGAAACTCAACGTTGGTGATAAAAAGAGGTGTTGCGACTTAATTACTTCAAATATAACCTATATCCCTAATAATCAATTAATAAATTTAAAAAAAACCAATCGAGGATGAAATTCATTCAAAAAAGTTTTGTTCACCTGTTGGTGCGCAATTTTGTGTGTGCCCAAAATGTATTAAAAGTATTCACTATTATGTCTAAATAGGTACTATGTAAATAATCCAATTTCATGACTGGGAAAAATTATCATTTGCTCTTATGTATAATAATAAGTTCATAATTAATTTACTGTAACTATTGAATGCCGAGATAAGTGAAATGAAACCTTAATACAAATTATTTTATTTGTATACATCTTTGGGCTAAAATAAAAATAAAAAATAAAAATGTTAAAAGTTACAAAAATGTGTGAATGATTAGTAGATAGATGCATGACAAATATTTATAGTAAAAACTTAAAAAATGTGTTTGTTTACATAGGATGGTGACTTCTTAGTAAGAGAATCACAAGGATCTCCTGGACAATATGTATTAACAGGTCTTCAAGGTGATGTAAAGAAACACTTACTTTTAATTGATCCAGAAGGTGCAGTTAGAACTAAAGACCGTATGTTTGAAAGTGTCAGTCATTTGGTGAACTATCATAGTGAAAACAAATTGCCTATTATGTCAGCTGAAAGTGCACTCATTTTGAGATATCCAGTACCACGAACTAGATTTTGATAGTTTTATTTTACCTAACCCATTCCAACTATAAAACACTGATTTACAAATAATACATTTGGGTGTTTAAGTACTAAATAATATTTATAAATTGAATAATATAAATTATAATAATGTTACAATAGTATATGTACTATGTATTAATTTGTACACATTAACCAGTGGTGTTTTTAAGTTTTTTTTATCCAAATTCTTCCTTATTAAAATTTTGTGAATGAGTGAAATTTAATTTAATAATATTATTATATCACAACAATATTTTAAATCACTTTTAAAAACTTAATTTTAAAAAAACTATTGAAACTTTTGGTGAAGATGTTCTGTTTTTTTGAAATTTTTATTTTATTGATTTTAAATACAAATACATTTTTAACCATAAAAATATATTATAATGATAAATCATATTTATAATTGATATTCTTTTTTTTTACTTATTATTAAAAGGCTAAAAAACAATTATAAACTATAAAATAGTGTTAACATTGATTATAAATACACATGATGTGTATGATGTGTCAATGGCATTAAACACTCAAATTTGTCTACAAAACCGCTGGTGTATTGTATTTATTATTTAAGCTTATAATTAGACCTTAACATATGTATTCATTTTTACTCAATAGAATATATTTTTAGGTCTACAAATTTAGAATTTTTGTTATTTTTAAAGAGTAATGCCACAGGAGTGGTATTTATACATACATATAATAATCCTAATAGTCCATCATTTAATCAATTAGTCATATATTAGGATGTTATTTTTAAAGATTGTTAGTCTTATATTTTGTGTAAATATCAATATATTTTAACACATTTATATGATTGTAGTTTCATTTGTTTAAATTTAATTAAAAACTATTAATTATTTTGTTTTGTTACCAATTAGTTATAATTATATAGATATAGTTAATTATTTGTCTTGTATTTTAATACCTATAAATAGATAATCAAAATAAAATAAATAACAAGAGTTTAACATTTTCATTTTTTTAGACGATTCAATTAACAAGAATAAAAATACTTAATTTGATAAGAAATATTACTATAGTTGTAGTTATGAACTATGAAGCAAATATAAAAAAATCAACTAAGTGTTTAAGCATAATATCTGTACATTAATTATACCCTACTTTTTCCTATCTGACTATTCATTTGATTAAATTATTTTTTTACAAAGTATGAAAAAATCATATTAATGTAGATATAAACTATTTTCATTAAAACAACCACGTTTTTATAATGATATTCAAAATTTGTTCAATCACAGTTAAAATAATACATTTGAGCTATTTATATTTATATAAACTTATTCACTACCATTATTAATTTTCTATATATTTATCCTAAAATGTTTGAATCATTATCAATTTGTGATTAACGTATGGAAAGTAGTACATTATTATTTATGAATATACAGGATAAATGCATTGAGTAATACAATGTATGTGTTTGTTGTAAATAATGTTATAAATTATACTCAAATTCAATTATAATATAAGGTACCAATATTTTGTTTAAAGAAATCAACAATTATTCTTGTTAATAATGTATCATTTGTTTTTGTTTTTAATTATCCTAGTGTCATAATTATTTATTTATACAACACATTTTGTTATAATATATTAAGTTTTATTTTTAAAATAATAATTCTCCTTTAACCTAAACTATAATATATTATATTCACGCTACATCATATTTTTAATTGTCTTAAAATTGTTTAATGTTTCCACAAAGTATTTTAATCACGGTATTTACATCAAATTTTATATGCATCTTAATATCTATCAGTGTTGTGGTTTTTAAAGTATTTAAATGCATTTTTATTCAGGCAATGAAATAATGAACACAATAAAAATGTAAAAACTAGCATTTTAAGAATATGCTCAAAAATAATACTAATATTTTATGCATAATAATATATATCAAACACTAAAATTTTATAAGCATTCTAATCTATGTATGTAATAAACAGAAACCTCCACAAAGACAGTGCTGTCATTTGGTGAGGGCCAGAGTGGGCATTTGCCCCCCCCCCCCTTTTAATTAGGAGGTTGCTGATGGGCCGGGTATGGGCTAGTTTTGGGCCTTCATATATAAGCTAATAGGTAATATATTTAGGTATCCCTCTACATCTTATGTACTAATTATTTAGTCATTGTTATTTCTCAAAAATATGAGTTATTTATGCCTATGATTGTAACCTATGGGCTATGATACTAACTAGCAGGTTTAAAATTATGTAAGAAGGCTATTTTCTACATATTATTGAAATAAAAATGCAATTGTAATGTAATGTAATTGTTAGCAAGTGGTTTTTTTTTTTAAATTTTATTATGGGCCGGTCAAACATTTGCCCCCCCCCCCTCTCAAAAACTGAAATGATGCCATTGCACAAAAACCTGAATATACCAACCTTCAAAGACTTAGCCAAATCCCATTACATACAATTCCACTTAAAGCTTTGCGCTTATTCAAATCCACTAATTGAATTTCTATCCTCTACCTCAATCCTAGAAGGTTAAAAAGGCAATGGCCAAAAGACTTGCTCAAAGCTTAGAAAAAAAAAACCTAATTTTTTGTCAGGTATTACTGCTGGGAATCTTCCTACTCTACAATAAATGTTCCTACGTCAAATTTTATTTTATGAAACCACACTTACTTATTATACCTTGTCGCATAGATTGTAAATATACTTTTTAAATTAAAAAAAAAATAATATATGAATATTAATATCCAAATACAATTAAAATCCATACAAATATATTTCTAATATCATTACCTTTAACAATGTTTGAGAAAGAAAACAATTGATATTAAGTCTGAACTGTACCAGTCAATGTCTGACATGAATTGACATTTTCCATAAATTGACATTAATGCATAATATAATATACAAATAATGAGCAGAAATGCAGATTTATTGTTTGACCATAGAAGAAAAACTAGTATCACAGAATAGTGCATAGAGTCCAAGAGAAGTATTTTAGTTGTGGTTTTGCAGTAAAGGTGATCACATCAAAATTAGAATTTGAATATATGCATAATCGAGCGTGTTCAGAAAGACTGATTAAAGTAGAGCCTAAACTAGGGTAGCTAGAATTGAGATTGTCATGACTCATGTTACCTTCATACTACTATGTAGGGGTGCACTACAATATTCCAAAAATATAGGTGCCTATAGTGTACTCAAAAACTACTAGACTAATTTTGAAGAAAATTTCAGACATCGTTCTTAGAGATACAAGGTAAGTCTAAAAAGATATTAGAACCATGTGTTAACCTTACCAAGAGTTATATCTAAATTGAGATACCCTAAAACTGAGATACAACATCATATATTATTTGATTATTTTTACCCGGACAAAGTTGGGTTATAGAATTAGTTTAAACATGAAATGGGGTGAGCAAGCTTAAGAAATCACCCTCTATATATATTAATGACATGAAATTGAATATATGCTGCAATTTAAGAATTAACATCATTATTATTAAAAGTTAAATACATAAGACATACACAATGTACATCATTACTTTAGATAAATTAAAAATGTATTATTTCTATTCTTTCAAATATTCACTCTGAGAATGAGTAATAGTCTAAAAAAAGTAACTCATTAAATGGTTAATACAACACATTAGTTCAAAAACAATGTTCTAATAATTTTAAAAGTTTAATATCTTAAATTATATTATAATATCATAAATGTATAAAATAAATTTGACATGTTAAAAAAATATAAATTACTTAGACTAGTTTAATTACACTACTTTGGAAAATTTAAATATAGTACACAAGTATTTCCAATTTATTTGATAGCAATGTATCATGAAAGAGTTTCTCCTTTAGTAACCTAAAAAATAAAATATTTTTTTAACAACTTCTAATACATTAGATTAATAATATAATAAATTCTTACCCGAGCTTCCAAGTATTCAATTCTTCTTTCTAGTGTAGTTAATTTTTCATTTAAAATAGCTAACCTGGACCGACATGACATATCTAAAAAAAAAAATCAACACATATATTTTACAACAAGGATTTCTAAGTTAACATGTATAAAATAGGTAGAATTTTATGTATGAATAATTTAGGACAAATTACAAATTCAGTACCTAAAGTTATGATATTACTATCAAATTTATCACATAATGATTAGTATATACTTTTGAATAAAATTGTCATGTTTACAAATAAGATATTTAATTTTGAAATTAATTACACATTATTTTTGTCTAGTACTAATTAATTTTTTTATATTTAGGTTTTTCGCTTTAATCTATCCTTTAGATCAATTTTAGTTGATGGTCCAGGTTTATCTTTTGCTGCTAACTCTTCATCAATTAATAGCTCAAAATTTCCCATTGCCTCTCGAGATGGACATTTATTCCAACGTACATCAGGTATTCCACTGGGTGGTAAAACTACACTTAACATATTGTCAATCAATTTATACTTTAAAATACGATCATTAGCTGTAGTAGATGTTAGTGAAGGAGATGCATTTACTTCAATTAGCCAGGGTTTTAAATTATCATCAATTATAATGTCATATCCATAACATTCAAAACAATGTCTATCATTGGCCATTATGTAGCTCACAGATTTTAAAGAATGAACAATCAACCAAACAATATTATCAAAAAGTGCTTCAGTTACTGTTTTTCCTCTTGTGCTTTCCAAAAAAAGTCTTAAATTTTGAATGCTTAATTTACCGCCATGTATACTGTTGTATTCATCACCTTGTTTTTGTAAGGAGACATTAGTCAAATGGATCAATAAGTTTTCTATATCTGCAACACTAGTGTTATATTTGACTGTACAGAACCGACAAAAGCCTGACTTAAATAAGTATGCTTTTAATGGACGAAAAGATGTGACCAAAACATATAAACGAAGATCAAACTTTTTACCATCAATTAGTAATGGATTATCAATATATTTAGATATTACATATGATTCCTTTATGGTAGATGTATTGAAATTATTATTTTTGCCTTCTCTAGACCATTTCTTCAATTTCGATAATTTATTAATGAGGAATATTCCAGTTCCTTGAGATTTTCCAACTGGTTTCATAATCCATGTACTTGGGCCAACTTTGCGGTATTCTTCTACAAACAAATTATAGTCTGCTGGCAACACAAATGTAACTGGAATAAAATCTAAATACAAGTATTTTCCATCTAAACGCTTGGCTAATGGACTTCCCTCTCTTTCGAGTTCACGTCTGTAACGTTTAATATTTTTAACCAACATATCTTTACGACTGAGTTCATAATGATTGGGGAAATGATTGATCATTTGGTTGTCATGCATTCTATAGCCGCTATCAATACTAAATAAACTACGACATGTTTGTATACCAGCCCAATAAAAATTCCAATCATCATCAGGGCCAACGTGAACCCAGCCTCGTTTCTCAAAATTACTCAATACAACTGATCTGTCAACATCCGTACAATATGTTATTTTCATTATAATGATAAGAAACAACAATTTTGAAGAAAGGTTTTAGTTAAAAATGAAAAGAAGACTACAGGTTAAAATTAAAAACTTCAATGTATATTGATCAAACAATATGTTGTAAATAGATGTGTCCATGGTTACAAAAACTAGGTACTAAAGTATTTTAGAGCTTACTCGAGTTAGGGATATGGAATGAGAAGTGTCATTATGTTACGGTTTATAGTATGGCTACGATAAGCATAATATATTATGTGCTTACCAAACGAATTGAGAAAATCTGTAATTTTTTTTATGCTGCCCGTGATCACTTCAATGTATTCGCGGTTCGCCCAGTCTTGTTGTATCTGTTTTTGAACGCCTTCTTTAGGTCCTCCCATGGCCACCAGATAATATACTTGTACGTCAAAATATATTAAATAAACAGTAGTCGGTAACTGACAAGTAACAACTGTTTACCGTTTAGTAATATTTTTCATTGACTGTTCAACTGTTGAATGCGGATTGAGCAACTGACGCTGATAGCTGATGTACTTCGTACAACATAGATCTATGGTCAACCAACGGATCCGGACGTAGTAAACTAGTAGTCTGGTAGTCAGTTGTGGTACTCAGTAGGTAGTGGGTGGCGGGCGTACGCTGTAGTAGTGTAGTGCACTAGTACCGTACTTGTAAGTTGTTCGTAAGACTGTCTTCTGTAGTCGTTAGTCGTAATCACGG
>NC_042494.1:34604343-34605597 GCF_005508785.2 Acyrthosiphon pisum | reverse complement strand
TATTATAAATACTAAATTACTAAAATTTTTCCAGTATTCCTTGAGTCTGAGTATATTTAATAATTGTTTATAGCACATTTTTTATCTTATAAATTATAGGTATAATATATTATAATAAAGTTTGGCTATATATTAAAATATGTAGTGTTATAATTATGTACATATTATCTTAGAGAGGCCTTAAGATGGCTCAGAGTGGTCTAAGCCCCCTCTGGCCCTCCCTTTTCATGTCCATGTAATTATGAATTATTATTTGTTAATTATAACACTCTGAAATAATTATATATGATAATTTAGTGAATTACCAATAGGTAACTCTTACATTTTTCATATATTTTTTTGGAATAGGTAGGAAATTTAAAAATGACAATATTTAATAATATTAATGACTGTATTCGATAAAAAGAAATTATTTAAATACATGCATACAAATAATTTAGATCAAAAAAGTAATTATACAATGAAAAATTTTTAATTTTATTCCTTAAATCATAATATATTTTCAATTTTCTATGGCTTTGGTGTACAAAAGCGTTTCTTTTTCAGCCTCTTTAGGACATACAGCGCTCCCGGTGGTGACGACTGTCTGTGGTAAAATTTTCAATCAAGTTTTCAAACAAGTGACGACACCTTATCAATACACCTAGTATACCATAGAATATTATTCTATGGTAGAGGGCTGGACACCCTTAAGATATACTATCTTAATTCGTGCTGGACACCAAATGTTTTCAATAGGTACATGTTGGACGCCTAGCGCTACCTAGTAGGCTTATAGCTCAACTACCATTACTTTTTTATAAATACACATTGGCACAGAAAAATAAATCATATTGGTCTCATTGCATATTGTATAATCATTCCATTAGTAAATAGTAGAGTATTTAGACATTTACTTACTACTTACTAGAGCGTCTAGATCTACAGCTTCATTTATTTCAATAATTACGACTAGTTTCTCATTTGTCTACATTTGTGTTGAAATTATAAAATTAAAATGCCTCGCCAGTGTTCAGTATTTGTATGTACCAGTAAGGAACGGTCCAATGTTCAATTGTTTTAAAGTTCGTGAATCCGAAGCTCATTCGTGGGAAGAAATTGTTAATAAAAGTAAATGGTAATCATAAACGTAAAGGGACATATGTCTGTGTAGAACATTTTAGAAATAAGATTTGATTACAGTTATAGTGGGTGTAATGACTTGGAAGTAAGAAAAACATAATTATTTGTATTTAGCCATTTAGTTAGGGTACC
>NC_042494.1:34602593-34603388 GCF_005508785.2 Acyrthosiphon pisum | reverse complement strand
CACAATTTGTCAAAATTTTAAGTTTAAATTCATATAAAAATTAATCGAGCGTATGTATCTTTAATATTTTTTTAATTTCACCGCAAAATGCAAGGCCACTCCAACAAATTAATATCCAATCTTCACTCAAAACATCTTCCCGGCAACCCCACCCGCCGACAGAAATTGGTCCAGAGAACTTATCTAAAATACTACACTTACTTAATTAGATTTAAGACTCACTAAAAGGTAGCTCAACTGTGAGCTTCCCTTCACTGCTCCATTATTGTCATCCCTCCTACAATTTACTCATTGTAAATAACTTGTATAGATTGTAAATGTTCAATAAACGCTATTTAAAAAAAAAAAAAAAACATTTTTGAATTCACAAAATGAAACTATTGAAGGCATTATTCTAGTTTAGCCACCTATCAATTTTTAAAATTTTTTTTTTTCAAAATGTTTGTTTTAGGGTGCTTTATAAGAATGTAAAAAAAAAGCCCGGGCAAACTTCGTTTTGAAGTTATTGATGAAAAACTACAAAAACTGAATTTTTCCGTTGCGCACATTTTTTTTTAAAATAAATACCTAGAATAGAATATTTTTCAATTTTTTTTTCAAAATGTGTGGTTTTTAACGCTTAATAGATTGGTGAAATCAAAACTTACCCATCATACTTACTTTTGAAGTGTTGTGCAAGTGGAGTGATATTTTCGATTTGCGGAGCGAAGCGACGACGCCGAGGAGCGTAGTGACGAGTCCAGCAACATGCCTATCTATGTGCATTGTCCATACCACACGCAAACATTTTAAATA
>NC_042494.1:34599154-34599968 GCF_005508785.2 Acyrthosiphon pisum | reverse complement strand
CTTATTGAACTTATAAGGAACCTTGTATTACATTTTCAAGCTTTTTTACTGAGTAAAAAATTTTAATCGAGAATAATTTATATTTTTTTTAAGTTTCTAAAAATTTCTCAAGGCTATAATTTTTAATTTTTTTATTTTTAAAAGAAATTTACAATCTGTACTCAATGGCACAATGAGTAAATGTGAATTTAGATAACGTACAGTTATTAAGACATATTAGTCACAAGGAGATACAATCATAATAAATTATACATATTTTGATACGTTTGGAGAAAGCAGCCACCCATTAGCGACACTTACATTTTGGAGTATTATATTTCATATTTTTATATTTATTTTTTTTTTTTTTTAATTTAAATTAGTAAATCACGACACCATTTACGATTTATCCTTCTCGGAGGGTTACCTGGAATTGTTAAAGTAGAAATATCTCTTGCAAGCGGATTGGGATGAGATGGTAAGCGTTGGTGGAATCGTTTGTAATAGGATTTAGCCTCATCGTGAACTAGTGGAATTTTTAGATCTGAATGGATAGAATGGTTAGATACGCAGTGGTTTATTGGTAAATATATTTATGGGTATACGCACCAATAAAATATGTACGTAACCTAAACGATCAAATTATATCATCGTATATATTATATATCGTTATTGCAGTTCAATTAGTACATAGTTTTTAACATTATTTTATTAATTTTTTTATAATGTAACAATAGAAAATAAAACAAAATCAACTCGAATGTCAAAAAAATTAAAATAATAATAACATTATTATTATAGGTACAATCTATAGAATTTTCCACATAGATTTTTT
>NC_042494.1:34596808-34599104 GCF_005508785.2 Acyrthosiphon pisum | reverse complement strand
CAAAGGCAAGATTTACTGCAAATATTTTAATACAATAAGAACATTGAAGACAAGTGGGTTGATAACTAAAAATACTAATAAGAGACAAATGATCAAATCATCCAATAGTAACTTTTTTAGTCGATGGGATAGTAATAATTATGGTAAGTTCATTAAAATAAATTACTGTTTTTTTAAAAAAAATGTTACTTATTTTTAATAAAATGTATTACTTATTTATTACAGAATCTGAAGAAGATATAAATTTAGTTTTAAACCAAATTAGACATGATAACTGCAATTTACCAGACCTTGAACGTCATTGGAGTGCAACAGTGAACTATCGATTAAATACAATTAAAAAGGCCACATCTACTCAAGAAATCATTAAAGAATGGCCAAGCTATATGATACCAATGGGATATAAATTAGTATGTAGAAATATATTTAATATCGGATTACATTAATATTATATTATGGTAATTTCTCAATCGTTAATAAATCCAAACATACACATACAAATATTACTATTATAATTAGACAACATGACATTAAAATTAATTATTTTAGTAACAAGGAACCTATTTAGTACATTTTGGTAATTGCTTTTATTAATTATATTATTTCTTGATAGAAACTCTGTCATAACATCTCTATTATTAGTTACTACTAAAAACTATCAAAAATTTCCACTTTTTTTATATTGTCTTATAATCAGCCAACATTTCTACTTCACCAATTGGTTGGATTACTGCTCCATCATAAGTTTTTAGTAGTAAGTAAGTTTTAACAAAAGTAGGTTTTATTTCATATTTGCTTAACTTTTCTCTCAAGACCTTTTCAGGTAAAAACAGATACTCCTGCACCAGTGTCTAACTCTATTTCTAAAAGTACCCCATGTAACAAGTTAAAAAAAATTGTTAACTTGCCCAGCCTTGCTAATGAGTACCTATACCTAGGTATATTATGTCATATGAATAAATTATTAATGTAGGTATATAGTATTATCATATTATATTAAATATTTATGAATATTTTATTTTAATTTAATTCAAAGTTGTTTCATATTATATATATTTGCATATTATTTAACTAATATTAAATTTTCATTAAAATATACATTTTATTTTTTTAATTTATGGAATACCTGATTTATTTTTAGATTGATATCGATTTTAAAGCACTTTATCCTAATTGTTTTAATATTCTTGGCAACTATGAATTAAAATTGGAAAAAATGTTTGGTGCTCTGATGACCAAAGTCAAAGATTTCAACTCTCGGAATATGTTAACAAGTCTTACAGATATCGAAAACCCTAGTGAAAGTAAATCATAGATTTATTGATAAATATTATGAATACAATTATCTATAACAACACATTTTTTCAGATGTTAAACAAGCTGTAACATTTTATTTATTACACTCGATGTTTGTTCCTACATCTAAGAAAGTGACGATCGACGACAGAGGAAAAAAAAATATTATTAAATACTCAATAAAAGATTCCCAAAATACCTTTATAGTATTTTGTAGTACTCTGACAATGACCGAAGAGTATATTACTAATCGTAATAATCTTAAATTACCAATTCAGCCCTTTATTTTAATCGTTGGTACACCACTAGAACCAAAGGAAATTATTGTTTATTTTGATTCAATTAAATTTAAAGTTTTTACAATAATTAGAGCAATAGATTTATGCTTTAAAATATTCCATCTATTTAATTTAGAATATCCTATTGAATCTGGTGCGGTTTGGCTTTTCATTCAGAAATATTTATACTCAATTAATACAAAATTTGATAAGTCTCACCCGAATTTAAACCAAATAATTTACGATTTAGAAAATAATCTATAATGAATAAAATAATATGGTAACTAGGTTAGTTTTACAATTTATTTTATTATAATATTATAAAGTAGGTATATATTGTTGATTTATAAATTTAATATTTTACTCATTAGTCATTATATACTACACTGGTTCTAATATAATATAGACATCAACTTATTTAAGTATAATTTAAACAAAAGCAAAGTATAATATACTTCAATATATTTGTTTAAATGTATGTGCCATTGTACCTATTGCTTAATGTTATTTTGTTTTTCTTTCTGTTTATGTCCAGTATATAAGATACAACTTACTGGTATTGTATGTATACCATAAGTATACTTGTACAGTTGTATTTTATAATAATATTTCAATATAAGTAACTTTAAATATAAACTTTATGTACAATTATAATTTATATACCTACTACTTAATATTCATTTTTCTTTTTATGTTGATGTCTAACCTATATAATTAAAAAT
>NC_042494.1:34584329-34596291 GCF_005508785.2 Acyrthosiphon pisum | reverse complement strand
TATCAAAATCATAATATAATTTTTATCAAAATGATAAACATTTGTCATACACACAAATTAACAATTTGGTTTTGTTAGTTGAACAAAGTTCTTTATAGGTTGTATAGTGACAATTCATTTGTTGATTAAATCTATATTTTTATCAATTTTACCAAGGTTTTTTTTTCAGTGTAGTTCAATTGCGTACATCAGACCGTTGATAGGACAATTAATAGCTTTAAAATAAAAAAAAAGGTGGACAAGTGGATGTCGCTCTGCTGTACAGTAGGTTACAAAGGTGTCACTGTATAATGGATGGTATTAATTTTGAATTCAATGATATAATATCATTGTATAGGAAAAACGATTCTGAGCGGAGACGGTATGTCAGTTTAGGTATAAGACATATTATATACTTATCTATGGTATGAAAAAAAATTGACCTATAATAGGAAGGTACCTATAATAAATTCCAAATTAATCATATCACAATATCTATTAGGTACCTACTTATAACGCGTTATACATCAACAACAAACCGTGATACTATTTTAAATATACTTATATAATAGTATACTTTAAAAGTTTCAAGTACCCACGAAAAGTTAATTGCCCATAACTTAAAAAATAAAAAAGTTAGACCAAATCTTCAAAGGGTATTTTTTCATCATTTTTGGTATACTTTCATATATGACGTCGGCTAGTCACTTCACCACAGAACACATTATATACATTAATTTTTTTTTCGTACAGAGGCCTCATTTAAAACATTGGCCCCTGGGCCTCTAAATGTCTTAATCCGGGCTTGATTGTAACTGAATTATTATATATTTTGATATTAAGTATTGTACTCGAGCACAATTTGACACAATTTGAATCGGTGTTTTTCTTTATAATGTTTGATGTCACAGGTTTTGTAATCAGTGTATGGTCTACGCCCCAGTGGCGTAATTTGAGAGTTGGATACCTGGATAGGTGGAATATCCCCTGTCTGGTAAAACAGTCCGATGAGTCTATTGTAGTAAAATTACTTTGGGTCTGTAGAAAATGTCTTAGTATTTGAGAATATACTCAATATAAATTCTATATTGAAAATAAAGAAACCAGTTAATATAGGTATCGAATGATTGAACTTTAGTTAGGTAGGTACGTATTTTTTTCAGAGCTAAATAAAACATTTTCTATTTGCCTGTTGGGAGCCCTTTTTTCCAAATCGCGGACTGGGCCTTTTCGAGCCAGTACGATACTGGATCAGAGGCATATATATTGTAAAGGATGGGGGAGAGAATTCCACCTTGGGGAACACCCGCTGATATGGAGGCTATGGAGGGAAAAGAATCACCAACACGCACTTGAGGCAATAATTAACTCAAAAAGAGTCAAAATATTTCGATATTTTTACCAATCCATTCATCGAAAATGCTTATATAAATATTTGGTGAAAATTTCAAAGGTTTACGGTTATTAATTTTTGATTTAAACCAAAAAAATAAAATTGATAATTTCAGAAATGTCCATTTTGGCGTTGACAATAAAAAAAAACATATTATAAAATCAATACATTCTTTCGCCCCGCTCAGAATCTAAAGTGAACAATACCTAATCTAAGCACCTGGAAAATATATCATTATACCTAAAAGGAATAAAAAGGAATATATTTAATGAACTAGTAGTCGGGTATAACACGATTTCGAAAATTTGCGGAATCGTGTTTATTTTAATAGCCATTGAAATATATACACAAAACCGCATAATTTTAAATACAACGTTTTGAAAATAAAACTTTGGGAAAACATGATTTCAGTTTACATTTTACACATTATATTGTAACTTGGGCTTATGGTTAATATTGTTTATCCTTATGATGAGATATATTTTAAAATAAGAGAATTATAACAGACTTTATATGAAATTTCATAAGCATTAATTTGATACGAAAATTCGGGTTTTTCGTATATGACATCCACATTACCAAATAACAATTTTTAAAAGTCCATCAATATTTAATTTTGCAGATAAAGTATTAGATAAATGTAAATTACGTTTACGCTACGTAATGACGCTACAAATATTGTATAGGTACCTATATAATATTCTACATATTTTCTACTGCACTGAGAAAAAATTAGTTATTATAATATTTTCCCAAATCCTAACATTTACAGGTGAAATGAATTTAGTCAGTGACATACTTCCATAAAGACACCATTGAGTTATTTTTTTTTAAATTTTTAACTTAACTTAATTATTTTAAAAATAACTTAACTTAACGAGTTAGAAAAAAATCGATAACTTGTTCAGCCTTGCAAAATGATTTGTAATATGTTACAATAATAATATATATTTTGTTTTCGGAATGGCAACGTTGCATTTAAAAGTATGCGGAATCGTGTATGTATTTCAATGGCTATTAAAATCAACACGATTCCGCAAATGTAATACCTATTTAATGTAAGAAAACAGTTTTTCCTCAAAATAATATTATAAAATATTTGGAAAATATAAAGTCAAATTAAATTCTGTACCACAGAAAGCAAGTCACAAAAAGCAAATTTTACAGGACAAAACAACATCTATTGTCGTAAATGGACTTATGTTCGTATACTTTAATAGTTTAATGATATTATTTTGTATTAATATTGTCTATTTTTTAATGTATCGCACTGGAAATACGTTTGAATTCTCGCAATATGGTTTAGGACTTACGTCTTACATATACCTCTTGATATCCATGAATTTATTGTAAGTTGGACTTACATTTTAATGCCTTTATAAAAATCACAAAAATTATATTCTGATTATAGAATTAACCAAATATTTCAAAAAATTGACGATCGTTACTCGACTTCTGTGGTACAAAATGTATTATTTAAAATTCTTTTAGATTCTGAGCGAAGCGAGGAAGCTATTGTTTTTACAATGGTGTTTATTTCTTTTTCTTTTTATATCCTGTATACAAAATTTCTACCAGAAGAAGTGTTTCGATTTCAACATATAGTACCTTATCTTTTAGCAAATTGGATCAAGATGGTACTTTAAAGAGGTCATTTTTCGATTTTCTCAATAGTTATTTAATGCCACGGGAAAAACCACCGGAAAATTACGAAAAAACGCTAAAAATGGGATTTTAATTTCTAACGCTTTGTTTATCACCATAGAAACGAATAAAAAATTATAATATTTTAATATTAATTCAACTTACATGATAAAATAAATAATAACAAAATATAAAATATCCAGACTGACAAACCGTCGCCGCTCAGAATCGTTTTTCTTATACAATGATATTATATCAATGAATTTAAGTCTAATACAACCATTATACAATGGCCCGCTTGTAATCTACTGTACAGCAGAGCGACATCCACTTACCTGCTTTTTTTATAATTGTTTTACCAAAATTAACTTAAAAATAAATGTTACATAAATATTCAGATATGTTGCAATATATTATTATACTTTATTAAGAAAAATATGATGACAAAGAATTGTCACTTAACACAATAATCAGATCTGTGAAAGCAATTAAAGGAAAAATTCCTAATTGAATAAGGGGATCAATGGATAATCGTTTTATCTCAAATAGAGTTTTATTTAATAATAATAATAAAAAAAAAACTGAGTTATACACAAATTAAACAATTGAAAGTTAATAAAAATAAAAAATATTTATATTTATTCTGTATTAAAATTTACAATTCCCACAATGATTTGAAACTACAATCCATATTGGTACTTAATATTTTTTTTTTAATAGATTAATGATGGTTTAAAAAGATAATATAAATTTGGTTTCTACTTATAATCTGGACTACTTGCTTATAAATATATTAAATTATTTTGTGTTAATAATATCTGATATTTTGTGTTCTTAATGGAGGATTTGTCTGATGGCATGGTAAACCATCTATATTTGAATGATATCTAGATGATGAACCAATATTTGTATTAGTTCTAAGGCGATAAATATTTGAGTGAGCAACAGATGTTGATGTTGTTGGATTAATACGATTAATACGCGGACTGACCATAGATACTGGAGAAGTCAGTTGAAAACGATTAACACGTGGACTAAATACAGTTGATGTTGAAGTAGTGGGCTGAAAACGATTAAAATGTGAGCCGATCACATATGTCGAAGATGTTGGTTGAAGGCGATTAGAACGTGGGCTAGCTATAGATGCTACAGATGATTGAGGAAAAGGTAATAATCGAACTGTGTTAGGATGAGGTATATTTGAGCTAACTATTGGCTGTCTAGAATTCTCTCTAGATATAGGTGTTTGAGGACAAGGTACTAAACGGGCCTCATTGGGATGTAACACTGTTAAAGTAGTGTCGTTTTGGATAATAAATGTATCTTCTTCAATTGACTCATTATTATTTAAACCAATAACAGGATCAATAACTAGTTCATCAAGTGTAACATCAGTATTGGTTTTTTTTTTCGTATCATCTGAAATTCAATACACAGTGAAAGTTAAATACCTATAAAATAAATACACAAATATAATACATATTAATATCTATATTATACCTATATGAGCATTCATTATTGATTCTCGCCGTTCCTTCGTAAAACCGCCAAATAAGTGACACAGATTTGTGATAAAATTGTCTACTGCTATAGAAGTTGAAGTATATTGAATAGATGTACGGCAAACTGGACATGTTTTATTTATTTTTAACCATTTTTTGATGCATGTTTCACAAAATGTATGATTACAATTTGCAGAAGTTGCCTAAAATAATTTAAATTATCATTTTATATTATTTTATATAATAATATTTAAATGAGTCATATAATGATTTTCTGTCCGAAAATATATGCAAACAGTTTTTGGAAATATTTAGTTTTTTGTGTAATTGCGTAACAACACGTTGCTTGCCATGCGCGCACACACACACACACACACACACCTTTATAACCCCTATTACCACTATGCCTACAGCAGTACAGCTGTGTCGTAGTAGTTGACGTCTGCGGCATTTTCTAATAAAAATCCATAGAAAAACACTATTTCCAATATCATTTCATATGGCGAATACCCACAAATAAATCCTGACATGAACAAATATTCGATCAAAATAAAACAATCATTATTATCAAGTGATATAATAAAAGACTCATTAGGAAATATTATTTTTAATTTAGAAAATATGTCTATTTGTTCATAATTTGCTATTCTTGCACCTAAAAAATGAACATTTTAATGAAATAAATAATGCAATTATTAATATGTTGCCAAGCAAGAGAAAATGTTTTTAAGTTTAAACTCAGTGTCAAAACACTATGACTATTTTTTATTTCCTACAGAATTTTTAGACAGTTTATATTTAAATGATTTAGTACCTCCGCACAGTTCAGATCTGAAAGAAGGAACAATTGTAATACTCTTGAGAAATTTAAATGTAGTGTCCAATCTAATGAATGGTACAAGATTAATTGCACAAAATATGTACGACCATTCTTTAGTCTTAGAAACCAAAACTGGTAGAGAAACTAGACCCAGTCAGATTCTACTCTTCCCTGTTAATTTACTAAACGTCAATTTCCTAAAAGAATTTTGCTATAACAATAAACAAAACACAGAGTCGAACATTGGATAAAGTAGGGTTGTATTTACCTTTACCCCAAACTGTATTTAGACATGGTCAATTTTATGTTGCCATGTCCAGAGTTAGATCTTATGAAAAATTAAAAATATGGATAATACCAAACAACAAAAAACATACAATGCATGTAGTTTAATAGTTTATAAAGAAATTCTACAGTAATAAATAAGAGTACACAAGTTCATTGAAATTTTCATTTTTTTAACAATTTATTTTTGTTTTATTTGAAATATTTGCAGTTTTCTTGTATGAAAATGTCTTGCGTAAATTTATAAATGCTATAAAACTTAAGAAATTTAATTAGATACTTTCCATATTATGGTTTTTCTAAACTTTAATGGCACATTATCATTACGATATATACATTTTTATATTTATTTATATATTATATAATTATTCAAAAATCTTATTTTTTTTTTATTATAACCCAGCAGTGACGAGTAATTCAACTAGTTTTTTATTAGTTTGTTAAGCCCCGCAATAGTTGTTTTCTCTCTCTGACCTACGCACGGCATAGTATATTTGCATTCATATTGTTAGCTTTGGTATTAAAATGAACAACTATAAATGTTTACTGTTTAATATGTAGGTAACATAATGAACAACCAAAACTGTATACTTCTACCTTATAGTATCCCAATTGTTGTTACAAAATTAAGTTTTTAAATTATAATAAAAAATTAAAACAAAATTACTTTAAATAGCCATTCGTTACAAATTGGACATTGGAGATCACTATTCATCATCTTAATAATATCATTCTTTGGTAATAAATCTTGGCTTTCATTTTGTTGTTTTGAAGTTAGCTGAAAATTGTATTATATAAATAAAACAAAATACCTAGTTCAATATAATTTATCAACTAGTATACATACATCACTTGGTTTGTATGTGATTTTTTCATATGATAATGAATTAGGATGACACTGAGCAAGTAATGAAACAAATTTCATAAAACTGTCCATCAAATTTCTTAGTAGATCATTATCAATAATATTACATATTGATTGCAGTGTTTGTCGTCCATTTGCTATTAATTCAGCACACCATTTAGCATGAACATTTTCATACTCTTCAAGTATGTTAAAACTATTTAAAAACTTTTGAGACATATTACCTGAGAAAAAATAATAGTTATAAATTAATTTTGGAACAAACCGTAAGGCGTAAGAACTAAGAAGCCAAGAATGAAGAAATTTTATTAAAAATGTGTATTGTGTATCGTAAATCGTAACGGTCAAAGTAAATCAAAAATTAAAAATATATGACCTCCGTTATCTTTAATCTGTTTTATAACCAATAGGAGTGTTTGATTTCGTTTCTATATTCTTATCAGTTTTTCATTATGTCTATGGATTATACATAGTTTTTTGATAAAAAAATAAAAATTTTAATTTATAAAGAATTTTTTTTAATAAGCTTTTATGAATTTAGAAATATCTTATAATTTTTAATTTTAATACAAAAAAATTTTATTGGATTTTAGAATATTAATAGAAATAAATTAGTGTGAAATTTGGGCTTATTTTTCTTTAACCAATATTTTTCAATATTTGGAGTGAAATGTGAAACGCCAATTCTTGATAAGAAGTGTAAGTGTTCATCAGTCAAACGAGATCTTTCTGAACATTTTTGCAGAATTCATGCGTGAAAACGTTTGTTCACAAACATAAGTAGAACCATATAATGTAAATATACGCATTGATAATTCTTTTATTTATGGAAAATCTTTGGGAAGGGCCTTATAAAAATGTATTATCTGTGATTTCTTTATATAAATCTTTCAAATTATTATTTGTTTTTAAATCAAAAGTCCAAGTTGAACAGTTTCTTGGGCACCATTTTCATCAAACAGAAATGGATTTTCAATCATCCAAAATGAAATCATATGTGATTTGAAATCTTGAAAACAGTTTTTAAATTCTATTGATAGTTGTTCCAACATACTCACAAAATGATTTGTCCGAAAGTCAATAAAAGAGTTTTGTTTAATTTCTTGATATGTTTTAAAATGTAAAAAATTTTGTTTTTAAAAAGTTGTAATTTTATTTCAAAAAAGATGTACGGCCCGCAATATAAATATAAATTTTGAACGTGGCCCGCAAATTGAAAAAGGTTAGGCACGACTGGTTTATGTACTAATAAATATAAAGTTTAATTTATTTTTGTGCATTTTATAAAATTGAATTGACAGTGAGGTAAAAGGTTACTGGTTAAGTAGGTTAGGTGTTATAATTATGTTTAAAGTTTTAACTGTTTTAAGTCGGTATTTAAAATCGAAAGGAAATAAAGTACTTATTTATTATTTAAATGGAACGAGTTTATTTTTTAATATAATATTCACAACAGTCAGTAATTAGTTAATGAATAGTTAGAAATTATAGCAGAATTTACATAGAGGTAATTTTTCATTTATAATTACTTATTACCTGTTTAATTTATAAATTTATTTGACTAGCCAATTCAGAAAAATAACTAAATCTTACATTTCAATATTTTAAAAGTTTATTATTTGTCGGATAGTAATGATTCCAAGTGGCGTTTCAATGCTACTGGATTCTGCAATGTATTTTCATTATGGTTCACCTAGATGAAACATTATTAAAAGGTATTATATAATTTTAATTAAAAAAACTAAAATTACTTTACTTACTTTAATAACAAAAAAATTTAACTTTGACTCAAGACGAAATTTGAGTTTCATCATACCATTTGGAATTAATGTATCATAAAGACAATTACTACTGTCCAAAACTTCTACATAAATGGTTTCGCTGAAAAGTAAACATATAATAGTATCTATTATTTTTATTTTATATGTAATTGTAAATAGTGTCAGTTTTAAATGTCTGTTATAGTACATAATTTATGGTGATTAGTGTTTGTATGTATAAGTTGTTAAAATATTTTAATGTGACAAATTAGCTGGTATATTTCTGTTTTACCGGACAACCTTTTTTTTTGTTTTAACATATGTAGCTAACCCTTTCACTGCTACAATATCCACTGCAATCTGTGTGATATATGTGAAATAAAATATTTATGGTATGTTTTTGATTTTAATTAACGGAGTAAGCAGAGCGAGCGAGTAACCACGGCGGATGTATATTAAAATACTATAAATTGAAATTAGCCATAACATTAAAACTTAGGCCAACCACCTAATTCTAACTTCACCCTAGTTCTCAGCATTTTAAACAATATAAAAAAAAAAAAAAAAAAAGAAGGGTGTCTGGTAAAACAAAAAAGTACCCATTAGCGCAATTGTAGGAGCAGTACTACTCGCTTAAAAAAAAATGTATTTATCATTTTTCCATACACGCTGATTTTAAAGAAATGTCAAGTTAATATTTATATTTAAGAAAAAGATATAAACATTAATTATAAATTATACTGCTTACAATAATTATATTAAATATAATAAATCTAAGATCTAACAAATAAGTCATTATATAACATTTACCTACCCATTTGTTCTAATAATTTTTATTCCTAATATTCTCAAGTAAGGTATACTGAAATTATATTCTACATTCATTATATCCAATTCATGATATAATTTTTGCAGGGATTGATACACCATTACCAAGAATGGACGTTCCGCTAAATGTTTGTAAGGATCAGGCATGGAGTTTGTGGTTTGTTCATCAATTAATTTATATCCCATTATTAAATCGGGCTGTTCAATATGAGCACATGTTAACAAAAGATTCAGTCTATTATCTTGTTTGTGAGCATTAGGCACTTTATAAAATAAAAATAAAAATAAATTAATAAGCAACATTAAATCATTTAAAACCGGTACTATTGAATCATATTTTACTTCTTAAAGCTGCAACAGGTACTTCAAAAAACATAAACTGCATTAATTGTATTGGTTTATAATTCAACATCCACATTGATAAACACATTCCTATTAATGTTTTGGACATTTTTTCACATTTTTCTTTAGAGTTAAAAATGTTCTCTAAGAAATTAATAATCATTTTACACACATTAGGATTCTTTGGAGTTAGACCTAAGTAACTGGCTGAAAAAACATAGTTAGAAACATCTTTGATTCGGTAATGTTTTAAACAATCTTTAATCTGAAAACAAAAAAATAATTTAAGGTGAGTAAATAAAAACAATAATGCTTAAATGAGTCTAGCTTACCATAATATTGCCAATAGAATCAATCAATTGTTGCAAAAAGTCTACTTCACCACAATTTGCATCTGCAAAGTATGTAAGAAGATGAATGCTACTAGTCACATCTTCCAAGACTTTGTTATTTTTATTACTACTAAAAGCCTTTATCAGTTGGGTTAACAATACGGGGTCATGATACTTTGCTCTTTTAAGTGGTTTAATAATAGACACAAAATTTAAAGGGTTTTGTATGAGATTATCTAAGTTTCTTTCAACTCTGTAAGCAAATATTCTCAGCATTTTATCATAAACTTTAGCACTAGTTTTGTATGTTGCTACAGCTATAACACTTAATTCTTCATCAGTTAATTTTTTCAAATGATCGATTTCATTCATTAGTTTCTGTAATCCAAACTCGACTACTTGTTTTGTCTTATTTTTGTATATACTGACATAATAAATCAACTGTATAGTTTGTGAAGTAGTTAAGTCAGGTCTTCGAAACCATAATTCATTCATTAATTCAATACATTTTTTAAATGATCTTGAGGTTTTGTGGAACTGGGTTTTTCCAGATAAACAGGCATCCATTAATGCAAGTATCTGATTAATTGACATATCATCTACTCGATTTGCTAGTTCTTTATCAATTTCATGATGGGAAACATTTTTTAATGAAAAATAGTTCATAAGTAATTCGTCAGTAGCAGTTGCATTTAAATTAATAGGGCTGTAAAGAGATTTTTTGTCTTCAGTTATAGATTCTTTTAATACAAACTTATTGTACGGTGGTTGGTTTCTGAAATAATCTAATGTCCATTTGTGAAATGTCGAATGGTTTTTAACTTGATTTAATGTTTTAAAATAATGATTTGTATTAGCTAAACTTAATGACTTAAAAAAAAGTTCTGTAAAAATATTTTTTCTAGAAAACATTTTTGATTGACTTCCTGATATAACAAAGTAGCTGCAAGATATTGTTGAATGTAGATTCTGGAACTTATTACATAGTATGTTTAGTTAGTAGGTACTAGGTAATTATTTTTTATGGACATAATACCTACTTATATGTATGCTGTACAATGTCACATGAACTTAAAAAATATACAATGTTTAAGACTTTAAAAAAGTAAAATATTATACTGTAACAGTATAACTTAGCTTAGTCAACTTTTATATTATTATAATTTAAAATATATATTTTATAATCGATATTCAGTTGTTCAGTCACAACTCGTAACCCACAGAATTACAAAAATTATTTTTGAAAAATACCAAATAAAATAATAAATTAGTTATTGATATCACTTTTTAGCACAATGATAAGAAAATTATAATCAGTTATGAACACATCAGCTGATCACGGTCCTTAGGGTAACCGTGCCTTCGATAATTCAGCGTTGGTGATATTTGTATACAACAACTAACAAGTCATTTTGTTGTTTATAGTCTATACTCTATAGACTTATAGTGTCTTAAAGTAGACAAGTACTAATGTGTATATCACGATTAATGATATATGATATATCTTTAATCGTGGTTTTAAATTGTTAATGTATAAAAGTAAGTAGTAATTATAGTACTAAGGTACAGGGCCGGACTGGCCCACTGTGCTACTGTGCTACAGCACAGTAGCCGCGGCTGTGCAGTAGGCCACGGCCCGTGGCCGTGAAAAAATCTTTACTGAGATTACAGAATAGTGAACAGATAGCACTATGATATAATTAACATGGTATGACAGCAACTTTAACGAAAATTAGATTTTACTGAGTGTCAATGGAATAAACAATATTTTATCAACTATGTCATGAAATATTGACGTCGCTTGGTCCAGTTCAAATTATATCATATTGTTTAAAATCAATAATATTATATAGATATTTAGATAAAATAAATAATAAGTAATAGCAACGTATTATGATAACAGTAATAACACGTTATCGTTATGTCACGTTGTCACATGGGACGTCCACTGACTGTTCACTGTTTCACTGTTCAGATACTCATTGATTTTCTATGTTTATTAAATTTCAAATTTACTAGTACTTATACTTATACACTTATACTCAGTTTACTTTACTGTCTATTAACAAATTATTTTGTTACGCATTTTATTTGTATTTTGTTTTTGTAAATAAATAACTGTGAGTCTGTGAACGATAATCTTTAAATATACAAATAAATAAAATTCAGTATGGAACCTTGTTTAAAAAAAAATTTTACTAAAAAAGTATTC
>NC_042494.1:34580770-34583244 GCF_005508785.2 Acyrthosiphon pisum | reverse complement strand
CCCCCCCCCCTCTAATCTCTTTAAATCTTACCAAATATCAATTTTGTGAGACAAATACATTTAAAAATTCCCGAAATAATGCATTGTGGGCCGCGTGCTTACCTAGAATAGTAGGCCGGTACTGTCCCAGTCCGGGCCTGCAGTTTAGGTATATATAAATACTTAGTTTTCATAATTAAGAAATTTACGTGGTTAAAATAAGTTGAAGAGACCACTAGATAGTGCTACTAGTCAGTACATTTTCAATCGCGCTTTTCGAGCCGTGTTATACAGTCTCGATGTGTAACCAGTATATCTTTAATCGTGTTATGAATGAAACATAATGACATTACATAATATATGGAATGAAATTACCCTTTCCACTAAATATTGTTCCAGATGTTGACAAAATATTATGTATTTAGTAGTTTTAGTTAGTAACTTTAATTATTTATAACTTAAAATTTTCGTAAGAAAAGTTACGAGTATGAAGTTAGCCATTGATAAGATTGTATACAATGGGTTGCCTACAATATTAGTCTCAGGCATAATTCAAAATTCCTATAAGAACTTATACCCATACACACCCTATAGGCAAAGACGACGTTGTATATTATATAAAAATATAATATTACTATAATATAGCTGTTCACCCGACTTCGCACAGGAAAAAATGAACACACCTAAAATGCATTGCAAGTTGCTACCTTAGATCATAATATTATACTATATAGTAGTAGTAGTATTTTATGATATACGGTTGCTACGTATATCATCGTATCTCGATAATAGATCAAGTCATAAAGACAATACATTTTAAATTTTGAAACAGATTCGCTTTAGCTACCAAGCACATTTTTGGAATTTTTTTCGAATATACGTATTTCAACGAGTTTAGAAAGATGGTGTAAAAAAAACCATTATTTTGGATGTTATAGCCATCCAAAGTATGAGATTTTACGTTTATGCGCATGCGCCCAACGCTACTCGACTGCCAGTAATTTGTAAATAATAAATCAAAAATATGCCTCGATTTGTTGTGTAAAACCACCTTGGGCAATGGGCATGCCTCAGAATTAAACAAAGTTGTTAAAATGCACATAATGTGCTAGCGTTGCCAATTGCTCACTGCGCTGCGCTCGGACAAAAAAATCGAAAATATCCCCCGATTTGCTGTTTAAAACCACCTTGGGTAGGCCTCGGAATTAAACAACGGTTTTATGGCCAGTCTGTTAAAATCACATAAGTACTCCCTTCAGTGGCGTATTTAGGAATTTGTATAGGGGGGGGGGGGTGAAATGTATAATAATAGGTACACTCAATAAATACGGATATAATTTACATTTTTAAGATCCCCTAACTTGTTGAGATTAGTGTGAATCAAGGTGAAATAAGAATTAACACAAATTGTATAGTACCTAATAGCATTTATTATAAATTTATACTAACGAAAATCCCGTGTTTAATACGATAAACCAAAAAATAGATTTATAATACAAAATCCCGTTTTCTATTTTTTTGGATGCTCAGTTCATCGATACCTTATCTGGCATGATTATTGTATTGATCGGTGACCTGCAAATAAAGCCAACACATTAAGGGTCCGTATTACAATAGTTAAACTAATGTTAAACTGCGGAATTTGACTAAAATTTCGGTTTCGGTTCCTATTCGGTTCCCAGAAAAACTAATATTTAGGTTTCGGTTTCTTTTCGGTTCTTAAAAAATAAAAAAATTGTTACCTGATTTGGATTTTTACTTATGTAAAAAAATGTGTCAAGTAAAAGTATCGGTTCTGGTAATTAAATTAATTTACATAAAAGTTCCGGTGAGGTTCCGGTATTAAAATTAATTTAAATAATGGTTTCGGCAAGGTTCCAGTCCCTGAACCGAGGCTAGGTTAGGTCCATGTCGCTGACATTTTGAATTTCGGGTCCAAACCCTGGGCGATCGTTTGTGCTTCGTTAGTGCACGTTAGGCAAAGTACAAAATATTTTCAAGAGTTCATGAATATTTGAATAAAACTTTTTATCACAAACATCTAAAGCATGTAGCCCAGAGGTAAATACAATCTTTTCAGTCACTAAAAATAAACCCATGCCCTATGGTTAATCTACAGTCATCATGGTAATTTTGTTTTATTTACCGACCATTTATTGGGTTTATTATAAACACTCATGCATGAAAAATATAGCTCGCAGAAAATTCAAAAATACAGTATACCATACCACTATAGAGGTATATGTTTTTATTTTCCGATATATATATGCCGTGAACGTCTAGTGGCGTATAGTCTATCAAAGTGGTCAAATTACCACGGCTAGAACTTTTAGAAAACAGATATACCTACTTAAAACTTAAAATTAGTATCATATTGAGAAATACAGAAAATAAGTAAACTTAACTTTACAAAAAAAAGAGGTCAAGGGGGGGATCTATCACCCATATACCCCCACCGTAAATACGCTACTGGCCATGGCCGTATTCAGGGGGGG
>NC_042494.1:34578245-34580597 GCF_005508785.2 Acyrthosiphon pisum | reverse complement strand
CCCCCCCAAAAAATTACATTGAAAAACATTTGTATTGACTTTCTTTGATAATCCCGAAAATCGTGAAAATAAAAAAAATATTTTTATCCAGATAATTTTTTTGCTTTTAAATCCAAAAATAGAATATGTACAAATGTACAGTTGTAATAAATATAATAAGTCGTTATCGTTATCGCCAATCGAGGTTTATGGTCGCGTCAATGAATGAATGTTTCGTGACAAGTTTAATATCGTTATTTTTAGTACCTATTCAGTATTCTTCGTGTTTCGTTAGTGTATCTTATCAGAAGATGTCGATAATGTTTAATTCTAACTCTGGTAGACGAGCGTATTATTTCTTCATTTGGATTCCAGTCATCACCGTATAAGGAACTTGTCAAAAACCTATTGATAATATTTGATTCCAAATATTACACCTGCTGTTGACCTTTCTGGAAAAGGACTAGCAACCTTAATAATGAAAAGTTTGCAAAATAGCAGCATTAATTGCCAGTTTCTAGTTGGTCAAGACTACGACGGTGCCTCTGCCTTAGTGGTTATTTACATGGTGCTCAAGAATACATAAAAAAAGACTTTCCCATGGCTCTTTATGTACACTGCAGTGCTCATTCACTCAATCTTGCATTGGCAAACGCCAGCTCATTGCCCTCAATAAGAAACTGTATAAGCACTATTCAAACTGTCAGAACTTTTTTTCGCTCTTCTGCTCAACGTAGTGAAGTATTGAGAACAACTATAATCGAAACTCTTCCGCAGACAAGACATGGCTCGAGGAAAATGATGTTGCTTTAAAATCAAACTCTGGTTTGTTGTAAATTTCATAATTTTTTTTTGTTAAATAAATACAGTATAAATAAAAATAAAACTGATATATTTTGAATAATAATTAATAATGTAAATTTGTATTTGTATTGGGACCTATAACAATTATAATATGGTCATATTTAATTCATATTCTTGAAAACTATGTTTTAGTTTTGTATTAAAATGACCCCCCCCCCCCCTCAAAAAAAAAATGAATGCTGGATACGGCCATGCTACTGGCTCCTTTTGAATATATATAATTCAGATAGACTCTAGTCCTGATATAAAAATTAATGATCGGTGTTTTCCATACAACTCTCGTGTATTTAATATTTTGGAATTTGGACGGTCATTATTTACGACTGCAGCAGAGGGCGTAAACGTTTATATTATAATCTATGCATGTTCATTTCTCACAAACAAAATACATTAAATGTAGGTATATTTCAAACATAAAAACGGATTACAGTTCAATCAATAAAATTACGAATAAAATCGCAGCTTCTTAAACAACAGGATAAGCATTTTCAACAATAAAATTTGTAACAATAAAATTGGAAATAATAAATCACTTGGAAAGGTAATCGGAACAAATGTTTGAAAAAAAAATTGTTAAATTATTTAAACGACACTGCTAAAAATCGGTAACGTTTAAATAAAATACACCCCTCTCCACCAGCATAGAACAAGAAAAATGAAAAATCGGGTGACATAGCAACACTCAGGAAAGTATTTCTAATAATAAATACTATTTGGACCAACTCTGTGAACAAAAATTGACACTTAAAAAAAAGTCTGTTCTTTTATATATACATATATAAAGATAATATTATATCAAGTATTCTAATACTTTTAGATTCTGAGTGAGACGATGAATGTATTGATTTTACAATGACGTGTGTTTTTTTTTTAAATTTTTTTTATATTTGTGTCTGTCATCACCTTTTGGACAGTAAAAATGCTTAGATTTTCTTCAACAGTATCTTTTCTGATAGGAAAGTGAATCTAGTTAGTAATTTGGGGGGTTAAAAGTAAAAGTTTCTCAGTAGTTTTCAAAGGCGCCATGAAAAACAAAAGAAAAATTAAGGAAAAACGGGAATTTTTACGCAAAATCTGTTTTCGAGAAAATTGATTTTGGTTTTTGGTGTAACTTTAAAACGAATGACTGTAGATACATGAAATTTTCACTAGTTTCAACGTAAATAGTTAATTCTGTTAATAAAATTTAAAAAATACATAAGCACAGTTTATTTTTATAGTCATTTTAATTTCAAATTTAGACGAAATTATATATATTAAAAAACCTTGAATAACTATTTTAGTTATTTTGTTGTGATTGTCTAATATTATTCGTGGGTAATTGAAACTTCTTAAGTATACTATTATGTATCTACTTAGTATCTTGGTTTATTCATTATTGTTGATGTATAACGCGTTGTAAGTAGGCACCTAATGAATATTGTGATATGATTAATTTGGAATTTATTATAGGTATACCTATTATAGGTCAGTTTTTTTTTAATACCATAGAATCTGTGGCATAGATAA
>NC_042494.1:34577274-34578145 GCF_005508785.2 Acyrthosiphon pisum | reverse complement strand
CCACTATACAGCACACTACTGCAGGTCCGTATTTAAGTAGGGGGGGCAACGGGGACATTTGCCCCGGGCAGCCAATTTTTTACATATAGGGGGGCGGCCATATATGCATATGTATAACATTTTTTTTGGCAAGAATCTGCTTGAGTACCTACACTTGGATTTTTTGAATTGCATGAATATGATACAGCCATTTGACGTCATTTACTAATTTTGTCAATCAATGATAACTACTAATTTTTGTAAATTTTTTTAGGCTGAAATGCACTCTACCAGGCCCTTTACGCGAATTTATAATTTAAAAGACGTGTTTTTCAACGCTGATTTCGAAACTGTTTAATTTTTTTTGCGGACACCATTATTTTGGAAGTTATAACTATCCAAAGTTTGCGATTTTACGTTTGCATGTGCGTAACACTACTTTAATGGTGCGTGGAGGAACAAGCTAGTATTAAATCTAATAAAAAGATTTTTTTTACAATAGGATAATTGTTAAGGATATTTAACGATTTACTACTTCCAAGTCAGCTTTTTAAGTACTGGTTGCGATAAAAAAACAATAACATTTTCGTCATCTTCATCGCTATAATTTGAGTTATTAGTAACATCATTATTAAAATAATTAAAATGAAACCTCCACGTCACGACGGCTATTTGTGGGTATCGGACGTCCGCATAAATAAAAATTTAAGATTCTGAGTGGAACGATGAATGTATTGATTTTACAATGATGTGTGTTTTAGATTCTGAACGAAGTGATGAATGTATTGATTTTTACAATGATGTGTGTTTTTTTATTTTTTTATTGTGTCTGACGACAACTTTTGGAGCAGTAAAAATGCTTCGATTTTCAAAAGTTGTACCTTTTTCTGAA
>NC_042494.1:34576308-34577224 GCF_005508785.2 Acyrthosiphon pisum | reverse complement strand
CATTGTATATGATCTAAGTGTTTACATATGATCTGAAGTCCGAACAATGAAACTGTTTCTGTAACACTGACATGATGTTATACCCGTATTGAAAAACCGTTTCCGCCTAATAGGCAGGGTATTCTGCGCGGGGTCGGGTTGTTTCCACTGTTTACTTTTATCATAGATTACGTATGCCACGCCGTGTTCAAGGTTACAATCGCCTGATTCGGCCAATTCACGGAGTTTCATACCCCTGCTTCTATATTGTTCTATGACCTTATCTTAGTCCATGGTTACCACACGATTAACCAAATGCTTTTTGGAATAAGTCACGGATATAGATACTATATAGTATCTATATCCGTGGAATAAGTCCTTATATTGGAACAAATATTTTATGGAACAGAAGTCCTCAAAAGTGTGATAACAACATTGGAACAAAAGGTAGCGCCCAACAAAAGGCAATTGCCCCTTCTGAATCCGCCACACATTTTGTCAAAATTTTAAGTTTAAATTCATATAAAAATTAATTGAGCGTATGTATCTTTAATATTTTTGAATTTCACCGCAAAATGCAAGGCCACTCCAACAAATTAATATCCAATCTTCACTTAAAACATCTTCCCGGCAACCCCACCCGCCGACAGAAATTGGTCCAGAGACCTTATCTAAAATACTACACTTACTTAATTAGATTTAAGACTCACTAAAAGGTAGCTCAACTGTGAGCTTCCCTTCACTGCCCCATTATTGTCATCCCTCCTACAATTTACTCATTGTAAATAACTTGTATAGATTGTAAATTTTCAATAAACGCTATTTTAAAAAAAAAAAAAAATATTTTTGAATTTCACAAAATGAAACTATTGAAGGCATTATTCTAGTTTAGCCACCTATCAATTTTTAAAATTTTTTTTTTTCAAAATGTTTGTTT
>NC_042494.1:34574262-34576258 GCF_005508785.2 Acyrthosiphon pisum | reverse complement strand
ATTTCAACACCATTGGTTGAAAATGTTCAAGTGGTTAGCATATTCAGAGACTAGACAAGGAGGGTTTTGTAAAGTATGTTTGGTATTTTCAAGAACTGGTGGAATTGGATGTCAAAAATTACATACGCTTGTGATTAAACCAATGGATAGCTTTAAAAAAGCATTAGAAGTATGTCTATAAAGTTATGTTTACCTTTACACATTTTGAATTTTTTAATATTATTATAAATAATTAAAATTTAAAATTTATTAATTTTATTAGACTTTAAATAATCATGCTAAACATGAATACCATAAACTAGCTCTAGAGAAAGCTGATTATTTTTTGAATACTGCATCATCAAAGGAACCTGAGATTATAAACAAATTAAACATAGACAGGTAATTCTGTAAATATTATTAATATTGTATTTTTATTATAAAGCTGTATTATTTTTGTATTACTAAAAATTATACACTAACTTAGTTTATGTTTAGTGTTAAGATATTAATGAATAATGATCATAAATTATACTAAATTGTTTATAATTCCAGAGCAAAGAAAATTAATGAAAATCGAGGCAATTTAATTCACATAATTGATTGTATTTTGGTATGTGGTCGTCAAGAGATTGCTTTAAGGGGTCATAGGGACTTTGGTGCTATTTCATTTGATGGTAAGTTTTTTTAAAACTATATTGAAGTAATATAATACTATTAGCTCAGATATGTATAATTTATTATATATTTTGGAGACAATTTTATTTTATTATTTTTTAGCCTTTTAGCCTCAAAGACTGTACTTATAGGGCCATTATTTTTCTAGGTGAGCCTGAGATGAATGAAGGGAACTTTCGAGCTATACTAAAATTTAAAGCGAAAGACATAGACCATTTAAAAAACTTTCTTTCATCAAATTATCGAAATAAGTATATTAGCCCATCTATTCAAAATGAAATTATAAGCACTTGTGGTGATGTCATTTTAAAAAAAGTTGTTAAAGAAGTTAACGAGTCACGTTATTTTAGTGTTCTTGCAGATAAGACAACAGATATATCTGTTGTAGAACAACTTACTATTTGTGTTAGATATCTTGTTGGTAGTGGGAAAGAAAAGAATGTTCATGAAAGTTTTTTAAAATTTACAGAAGTTACAAGTTTAACAGGTGATAACTTAGCTTCAGCAATTTTAAATGGTAATTAATATGTTCCATAAAAATAGACTTATGATTTTACAAATCATAATGCTTGTATATCAGTTATTTATTAAATTGTCTATTTACTTTGTTTAATTGTTTAAGGCTTGAATTCATGTGGTATTAACTGTGACAATATTTGTGGACTTCCAATTTATGATAATTTTATTTTAAAACAGTGAGGAAAGCAATGAAAATATTAATGAACAATCAAATGCCCACAATTTAGAATTATGTGATACTCAGATTGGCACTTTATTTCTACTTCATCTTCTACAGTTCCATCTCGAAAACGACGTCGTCGTAATAATTTGACAAGTGAAAGAAATGATACACCACCTTGCAGTCCTGAAAGAACTGAAATTATTCATCAAGCCGTGGCTAAAATGGTGGCTTTAAATCAATTGCCTATATCGTTCTGTTCTAGTGCTGGATTTCATTACTTCATGTCCATCGTAGAACCAAATTACAAGGCAATTAAGGAAGAGGCATTAAAAAAGAGGCTTTATGCTCTAAAAACTGATATAAAAGAAAAAGTAAAAGAAAAATTGCGTTCTGCTCAAAGTGTATCGTGTACTTCTGATTGTTGGTCATCGTTGTCACAACAGTCATACATAACTATAGGTGCACATATTATTGACACACAGTGGTGTCCAATATCATTTACACTCACTACTCATGAGTTACACGAACGACACACAGCAGAAAATCTTACCCAGCAACTGGAGAACACTTTCAACGAATGGGAAATAGATAAAAAAGTAGTAGCAGTAGTAACAGATAATGCTAAAAATATTGTAAATGCCGTCACATCATTAAGTT
>NC_042494.1:34563884-34574212 GCF_005508785.2 Acyrthosiphon pisum | reverse complement strand
GGTGTCATAAATTAAAACCTCATCGCAAAAATAATTAGTGCATTTCTACACTGAAAAAAATACTACTAGTTATATTGACAAAATAGATTTGTAGACAATTAACAAATCTAAAAATTATTGTATTGACATTATTTTATCACTATGACAGAAATATTATTTAATTAATAAACATATTGTTAAATATTTTTGTACTTGTTTTATTAAATTAATAATACATTGTTAATTCAATAATAATTAATACATTATTTCAACGGTATACGTTTATTGTATTATACATATGTATTTATTAAATTGATAACTATATTATTCACCCCAACAATTATTCATAAAATAATAATAAAACAGTATTGTTAAAAATATAAAGTATTTTGTATTTGTGTATATATAGTATTAATTGTTTTTGTTTAAAACGTCGGTTTGATTGCAATGCGGATCATTTAAAAATTGCGAATGAGTTAGTTTAAACGTTTTTTAGTTCACGTGATATGTGTTAATTGTTTTTTACGTACGAAACTATGAATTCATTGGTGGATATCCTATAAGGCGGAAACTGAGAGTATATAATATCAAACCAAATTCTATATGCATACCTTAATGTAAACGGAAAAATAGGAGGAAGGTAAGTATTAACTTCGATTAATATTTTTATATTTTACACGCAACTGCATGATTATCATCTTTCACAACTTAGTATTATCTCTGTATAATATAATATATCATATTATAAGCAAAATGTCAAAATATTTTGCGAATAAGTAGGTTTCTTATGAGTAACTAACGATGGGGTGATTATCGATGACGGGAATCGAGATAAATTAATGTGCATAAAACTTGGGCACATAATAATATGCGAGTGTGTGCCCATATAAATAAATAAAAACCAATGAATTTTACGAATTTTATGAGACACAGATTTGACACTAGCGGCTTCTTCGAAAGTAAAGGTATCTTAGTTTATAATATTATCAATACCTGTTAACTGAAAGGCTCTTTGTGTGTGAATGATTGAAAACAACATAATATCCCCAATCCTTCGTTAACCATCTAAACATATACCTACAGATTTTCTGTGAATATAAAACAATTTGAAAAATACCTAATTTGGAAATTACTTAGAGCTTGTCACTTGTCTTTCGTCAGTCTTCATTCCATTAGGTACTGAATTTAAAACATTCCTGACGTGGAAAACAGTGAATCACGTAGTGTGTCAATTTAACTATTTATTTTTTATATGATTAATTAATTACATATTAGTGATATACCAAATACGATAGGTATTAGCACAGTATTGTATAATATTATTCAATTTTAATATAAATATATAGGTACCTACTGAGGTAATATATACCTACGTAAATATACAGTCGCAACATTCTTCGAAATTGCAAGGTAATTAAATGGTAGACACTAACAGTTTTTTTTTATCAATATCATGTTTTAATATAAAAATGTATTCGTAAAAAAACTATAGTATATTATGTAGGTAACCGGGTAGGTACTATAATTTATTTTTATTTTTAGTAATATTTAAAAATGTTAATACTCAATAGTACTTACCTATTAATTTTGAGTAAAAAAAGAAATGTATTTTATTATTTTTATATTTAAGCACCTATTTGCTTATCTTTATATTTTGTAACTAGTTATTTCATTTTAATTAAGTCTATTTTGGTCATCATTTTAACTCAGGTATTCATTTTTTCTATAGGTTTAATAGTTAGATTTGTAATGATTGATTGAATTTAGTATAGTAAAACGACACAATTCACTTATTTTTCTATTCATTCTTCTTTTTTTGTCAGTTAATTATTTAAAATGATTTGTTTTGTTTGTAAATCAACATTTTCTACCCTTAAATTATTGGTGGTTCATTTTAAAATATTTCATTCACTGAAGTCACACAGTACATACGAATGTTTAGAAGAATCTTGTCATCAGTTTTTTCAATGTCTAAATAGCTTTAAAAGACATGTTTCAAATAAACATGTTTCTCATATTCCTGATAGTTGTACAGATAAAGCCCATAATATTATTACAAATGTAAGTAGTGATACAAATGTTATAGAAAATCACATTGAAACACCCATACTAGAAAATCAACACATCTGCTTGGAATCATCTAATTCATTTAATTTAGATGTTGCAATTAATGCTTTGTATAAATCAACTATTACATTTATTATAAGTTTGCACAATAATAATAATTTTTCAATCAAAGATGTTTCAAAAATTCAAACCGGTATAGTTGATAATCTAACCAAACCAATGGCATTAATGCTTACTAAATTTAATGAAACACAAGTAGAAGATCCCACAGTTAAATCGAAACTTCATAAACTTTCCACTGTATTTTCAAATCCTTTTCAGTATTGTAATACAGAATATCGCTTAGAAAAATGGCTAAGTCAAAATCAGTATATTACTAATTTGTTACAATTTACAATTCATAATGAAATTAGTAACGTTCAGCTTTCTGGTGAAACAATATATGACGAAAATACTACCAAAGGAGTTCTTTTACCTATAAATGAACAATTTAAAAATATATTGAATATGGTGATAACTATAATAGTTTCACAAATAAACTCAATTTGTTAAAAAATGATAGTTCCAATATCTCTCATTTTGTGCAAGGAAACCTTTGGAAACAGAAAACATCTCAGTATGCTGGGAAAATTGTTTTCCTTTTTTTTTGTACATAGATGATGTAGAAATAAATAACCCTTTAGGGTCTCATTCAATGGCCCAATCAATTTCTGCCATATATTACAGTTTTCCACTTGTAGAAAACAGTTCTAAGCTTTCAAATATTTTCCTAGCAGCTCTGATAAAATCCAAAGATTATAAACAATTTGGAAATGAACCATGTTTAAAACATTTAATAAATGAAATAAATATCCTTGAAAAAGAAGGAATTGAAATAACAACAAAAAATGGGGAATTTCATGTGTATTTTGTCCTAGGACTTATATTAGGTGATAATTTAGGTTTAAACAAAATACTTGAATTCAGTAAATCGTTTTCAGCCAATTACTATTGTCGTTTTTGCAAAGTCAATAAAACTGAAGCAAAACAACTTTTTGTGGAAAAAAAGCAATTAATGCGTACAATTGATAACTATTATAATGATATTAATACAAATAATTTTATAAATACTGGAATTTATCAAGAGTCAGTTTTAAACAAAATATCTAATTTTCATGTAGTTACTAACTATTGTGTTGATATCATGCACGATATTTTCGAAGGTATATGTCATTATGATATATGTCATGTACTTTTATATTATATACAAACTGCCAAGTTATTTTCTTTAGAAACGTTTAACAACCGTAAAACTACTTTTAACTATGGCCCTATTGAAATTGGTAATATTTCACCCCCAATTACTTTACTTAATTTACAAAAGTATCATTTGAAAATGTCTGCCCGTGAAGTTATGACATTTGTACATTATTTTCCTATCATGATAGGAGATTTAATCCCTGAAGATGATGAAGTGTGGAAGTTTGTGTTAATTCTAATTAAAATAGTTGATTTATTACTATCTTATACATTTACTGAAAGCTCTATAAATTATCTAGAACAATTAATTAAAGATCACAATTATAACTACTGTATTCTCTTTAACGATACATTAAAGCCTAAACATCATTTTTTGATACACTACCCTAATATAATACGAGAGTCTGGACCACCTAGACATTATTGGTGTTTCCGTTTTGAGGGAAAACACAAGGAAATTAAAATGTATGCTCGTTCAATTACCTCAAGAAAAAATATAACACTAACACTTGCAAAGAAATTTCAAATTAAATTTGCCTTTTTACTAATGCAACAGATTAAAGGCAATTTGACATTAAATCCCAAACACAAAATGCAAAGTGAATACGATCATATAATATGTCATAAATATAAAATATCCTCAAATCAATTTGAATGCTTTAAGAGAATTGAATACATAGGTACTGATTATAAAGCAGGGTATTACTTGACTAGGTTTGAGGATGAAATATGTTTATTTGAAATAACAGAAATAATAATAATTAATAATATTCAAACAATCATTGTATGCAAAAAAATCAAATTAAATGGGTTTAATTCTCATTTTGAAGCCTATGAAGTAGATAGGAATGAACATATTATTTTGAAACCAGTATTCATTCAATTAAATCACTTCAATGGACCACCAATAAATTTAATTAATACTCCCATAGGCAATAAACTATTCAGATTAAAAGAATATTTTGTTTGATTCTATACAACTATAATATTATAATATACATAGGTACTATAACATTTACTCAATTTTTAAAATTAATCTTTATATACCTATGCCCAATAGCTTTTAAATAATTATTAAATTATTAATTGTAAATAGCATAAAATATATGTATGATAAAATGTAAGTTTATACCTAGTAACCTAAATATATTTATCTTAAAAGAATGAATAGAAAACTAAACCTTTTTGAAAATCTTGATGATTCAATGTCCGAATCAGTTTCAAATTATGATGACTATACTTCAGCATCTCAAAGCGACACCAGATATTTGATCAACATGCAAGTCAGTATTTTCTTAAAAATAATTAAAAGTGTAACTATAAGTCTATAGACATTAATTTTACTATAGGATCAAGAATCAGTTATAGATTTAGGTGAAGTTTCGAAAGAAGTATTAGAGTCTACTAATGAATTTGAATACATAGATATTCCAACTATACCTGGTTACAAATATCCAATAGATGATGATAATGTTCAATCGATTAGTCATTTATTAAATGAATGGGGATTGAGTTGTCTATATAAAACATGCTTAAGTAAATTTAACATACTTGGTAAATATTTATTAGTTTTATTAATTTGTATAATAATTTATTTTAAATTTTCATGAAGCTGAACTTGTGGATGTCGTCACTTTGTCGAGAATGATTAGAAAAGAAATCATGAAGTTAGCAGAAAAATTTCCTTTGGGCGTTCAAGTAACATTGAGATATAATGTGGAAAAATGGCAAAAACAAAATGATTCAAACATAAACTTAGCTTCTAATTCTATTTCACTACCTTCGTGTTCAAAAGAGGTCTTACCATCAGATTTATCATCAAGCTTTGTGTTATTTGACGTCTTAAAATGCACATCAGGTGCTATGATAACTGAATATTACAGATCTCATAACAGCTTAAATGATAATATTAGGACTTTACTAGTTGAACTCATTATTCAGCATCTAATATCAAATAAAATAGTTATGTCCGTAGCACTTGCTGAAAATGTTGCAGACCAAATTCAAAGAATTTTTCCATCTGAACTAAAGGTTTGAATGTTTGATATTAAATACCTATTTTTAAAAGAGTTATATATTAATTGGAACATATCTTTAGGTTTATATAAATATTTTACATAATGCCTTGTTAACCTTGTATGCTTCAATTTAGTTTACAGGTTAATAAATTACACCATTTTATAGGAAAATTATTTTATGAAAGACCAATCGAAACAACCCAAAGGCAAGATTTACTGCAAATATTTTAATAGAATAAGAACATTGAAGACAAGTGGGTTGATAACTAAAAATACTAATAAGAGACAAATGATCAAATCATCCAATAGTAACGTTTTTAGTCCATGGGATAGTAATAATTTTGGTAAGTTCATTAAAATAAATGACTGTTTTTTTAAAAAAAATGTTACTTATTTTTAATAAAATGTATTACTTATTTATTACAGAACCTGAAGAAGATATAAATTTAGTTTTAAACCAAATTAGACATGATAACTGCAATTTACCAGACCTTGAACGTCATTGAACAGTGAACTATCGATTAAATACAATTAAAAAGGCAACATCTACTCAAGAAATCATTAAAGAATGGCCAAGCTATATGATACCAATGGGATATAAATTAGTATGTAGAAATATATTTAATATCGGATTACATTAATATTATATTGTGGTAATTTCTCAATCGTTAATAAATCCAAACATACACATACAAATATTACTATTATAATTAGACAACATGACATTAAAATTAATTATTTTAGTAACAAGGAACCTATTTAGTACATTTTGGTAATTGCTTTTATTAATTATATTATTTCTTGATAGAAACTCTGTCATAACATCTCTACCAACCAATGGTCTATTATTAGTTACCTACTACTAAAAACTATCAAAAACTTCCACTTTTTTTATACTGTCTTATAATCAGCCAAAATTTCTACTTCACCAATTGGTTGGATTACTGCTCCATCATAAGTTTTTAGTAGGTTTTAGTAGTAAGTAAGTTTTAACAAAAGTAGGTTTTATTTCATATTTGCTTAACTTTTCTCTCAAGACCTTTTCAGGTAAAAACAGATACTCCTGCACCAGTGTCTAACTCTATTTCTAAAAGTACCCCATGTAACAAGTTAAGAAAAATTGTTAACTTGCCCAGCCTTGCTAATGAGTACCTAGGTGGTGACCGGTCAAAATATCTTCGAAATAATATCTTTGGTCAACATATCTTAGTCAAAATATCTTATGGCAAAATATCTCATGGCAAAAATGTTTTTGGTCAAAATATTTTTTAAACTAATTTTTTAGTTTATATTCATATAATTTATTTATATCTATATAATCAAATATACGTCAAATATATCGGCTATCGGTTCTATCGCCGTGTAAGCCGTTGTATTACATAGGTATTATTATTATATTATCTCCGATCGACATTTTATATCTTTATAACTGCTAGTCTACTTATTGCGAAAACTGGCCGGTGATCCCCGTCAAAGCGTCACTATAGGTATTGACTACGTCTACATATTATGCTATTAAGATAAAAATGGTAGAAGGCTTATCGGCTTATATACATTTTAGCAGGTTTATGTGTAATAGTTTTGTCATAACAGTATTACTTGTCAACTGATGTACCTTGCTTTTGATTTTCTTTCTTAAATATGACTCTTACTTTTATTAAAAGCCAAAAAGGTAATAACTTATTACTACAAAATGGATATCTCCATATTTTTTATAGTAATGGTAAAAACAAATATATTTGGCTGTGTACCGATTATAAAAAATATAAATGCAGTTCGTGTTTTACAAGTAGCAAAGATGAAACAGGTAAATAGTGATTTAAATATTTATTTCAAAATTATTGATTATTGTTTTATATAAATATTATAATAAATTGACGAAGTATATTAATTTATATTATATTATTTATAGGCACAATACTAAAGGAATCCTGTCATTATCATGCGCCAAATGGTACCAAAATTCAAGTTAGAGAAATTTTGGAAAAAATTAAAGGTGATGCAAAACGTAATCAAGTGTCCACAAGGAATTTAATTAGTGAAGCTGTTACTACAGTTCCACTGGTTTTCACTGTTATATACCATACACGTCTGTTATAACCAAACAACTTATCCAGTTGTTTTCGTATTAATGACCGATCGTACAAAACAATCGTATTTAGAAATTTTAAATGTTTTAAAGAGATTTGAACCGGATTTGAATCCAAGCAGCATTATGATTGATTTCGAACAACCATTTATATTAGCATTTATAGACGTGTTTCCCAATTCGGAAATAAAAGGATGTTTTTTCCGTTTCCAACAATGTATCTGGCGTAAAATACATGAAAATGGACTACAAAATATGTACGCTGAAGATGCAGAAATCTCATTACAAATTCGACATCTATGTGCACTTGCTTTTGTTCCAATGGATAAAAGTGTACAATATTTTAATGATTTAATTGAATCAAATTATTATGTTGAAAATGAAAATATTTTATCTCCGATGATTAACTATTTTGAAGACACGTGGATCGGACGTCACAACCGTCGAAATGGTCGACGCCCGCCAATGTTTAGTGTCAATATGTGGAACTGCTATGAATCGGTAATACAAGATCTTCCACGTACGAATAATTCGGTAGAAGGATTGCATCATGCATTCAATGCAGTACTCGGAGCAAATCACGTTTCAATATGGAAATTCATACGCTTCTTAAGACATGAGCAACTGTTACAAGAGGTTGGTATTTAAATATTTAATTTATTTATTTAATTACAAATAGAATAATTACGTGATATCAGGTTCGATTAGAAAAACGTTTATCGGGAGAAGCAAGTCCAACACGTCGTAGAAAGTACAGAGATCATGATAAAAAAATAAAAGTAATCGTGGAAAATTGCTCTGAAATACCAACGGTTCAATATTTAAGAGGTTTATCTTATAATGTTCAGTATTAATCACTAATTTTAATTTAAATAATTAATTTTTTAACTATGATGTTTTTTATATTTAATTTTATATTTATTTATTAAAAAAATCAATTTAATAGATATTTTAACCAAAGAAATTTTTGTCATAAGATATTTTCACAAAAGATATTTTGACCAAGATATTTTGACCGAAGATATTATTTCGAAGATATTATGACATGGAACCTACCTAGGTATATTATGTCATATGAATAAATTACATATGAATAAATTATTAATGTAGGTTAATTATTAATGATAGTATTATCATATTATATTAAATATTTATGAATATTTTATTTTAATTTAATTCAAAGTTGTTTCATATTTATATATTTGCATATTATTTAACTAATATTAAATTTTCATTAAAATATACATTTTATTTTTTTAATTTATGGAATACCTGATTTATTTTTAGATTGATATCGATTTTAAAGCACTTTATTCTAATTGTTTTAATATTCTTGGCAACTATGAATTAAAATTGGAAAAAATGTTTGGTGCTCTGATGACCAAAGTCAAAGATTTCAACTCTCGGAATATGTTAACAAGTCTTACAGATATCGAAAACCCTAGTGAAAGTAAATCATAGATTTATTGATAAATATTATGAATACAATTATCTATAAAAACACATTTTTTCAGATGTTAAACAAGCTGTAACATTTTATTTATTACACTCGATGTTTGTTCCTACATCTAAGAAAGTGACGATCGACGACAGAGGAAAAAAGAATATTATTAAATACTCAATAAAAGATTCCCAAAATACCTTTATAGTATTTTGTAGTACTCTGACAATGACCGAAGAGTATATTATTAATCGTAATAATCTTAAATTACCAATTCAGCCCTTTATTTTAATCGTTGGTACACCACTAGAACCAAAGGAAATTATTGTTTATTTTGATTCAATTAAATTTAAAGTTTTTACAATAATTAGAGCAATAGATTTATGCTTTAAAATATTCCATCTATTTAATTTAGAATATCCTATTGAATCTGGAGCGGTTTGGCTTTTCATTCAGAAATATTTATACTCAATTAATACAACATTTGATAAGTCTCACCCGAATTTAAACCAAATAATTTACGATTTAGAAAATAATCTATAATGAATAAAATAATATGGTAACTAGGTTAGTTTTACAATTTATTTTATTATAATATTATAAAGTAGGTATATATTGTTGATTTATAAATTTAATATTTTACACATTAGTCATTATATACTACACTGGTTCTAATATAATATAGACATCAACTTATTTAAGTATAATTTAAACAAAAACAAAATATAATATACTTCAATATATTTGTTTAAATGTATGTGCCATTGTACCTATTGCTTAATGTTATTTTGTTTTTCTTTCTGTTTATGTCCAGTATATAAGATACAACCTACTGGTATTGTATGTATACCATAAGTATACTTGTACAGTTGTATTTTATAATAATATTCAATATAAGTAACTTTAAATATAAACTTTATGTACAATTATAATTTATATACCTACTACTTAATATTCATTTTTCTTTTTATGTTGATGTCTAACCTATATAATTAAAAATATTGTTTTTATACCCATGTATAAGTAGGTACAACTAATTCTTAATTCGTATGTATCTATACAACCTACTAGGTAGTGGCTACTATTATATTTATACATACACCTACTAATTTAAGTATATAAGTATTTAATATTTGTTTAAATTTATAGGTAGGTACCTATTGCTTAATGTTGTTTTGTTTTTCTTTCTGTCTATGTCCAGTATACAAGATACAACCTACTGGTATTGTATGTATACCTATAAGTATACTTGTACAGTTGTATTTTAGTATTTTATAATAATATTCAATATAAGTAACTTACTGCCTTTTATGTACAATTATAATTTATATACCTACTACTTAATATTTATTTTCTCTTTATGTTGATGTTTAACCTATATAATTAAAAATATCGTTTTTATACCTATGTATAAGTAGGTACAACTAATTCTTAATTAGTATGTATCTATACAATCTACTAGGTAGTGGCTACTGTTATATTTATACATACACCT
>NC_042494.1:34562531-34563784 GCF_005508785.2 Acyrthosiphon pisum | reverse complement strand
GAAATAAAAAATAATAGGTACATACTTAAAAATGTATTAGGGATACCATTAAAGTTTGATTTTCTAATTTGTAGTTGTGCTTTATAATGTAATAAAAATAATCATAAATTATTATTCAACAAAATATTAAAAGGATATCCGTCACATAAACAATTATTCAATGTTATTTAAATTATAATAATATAATATTATACACGCAAAATCAGTTTTATTTTGTTATTAGTAATCACATACTACAATAAAAATAGAGAATAATATTTTTGAGGTTATGACACATCGATTAGTCTAAATATTTTTTTAAAATAATTTAAACAGTTTTAGTTTTATATTTTCAGTAAATATTGTCGATAAAAAACCATAAAAATGTGGTACAAGATTCCTCATAAGTTAATCATGTCCCAATTCAAAAACATCAAAAACAATTGCAATTTGCAATATTTTTTTAAAGTGTTCAAGTCAAAATTTTGAAAAATTTCGTCAAAATCACGAACATTTTCAAATTATTTTGTAGTTAGAGAATCATACAAATTGCTGTGATTTATTCCATTAAAACTATTAAGTATATTCTATACAGATGTCTACCGTTGTAAATAATTATTATTATGGCCAACAATCACCTACAGTGGCCCAACAACCACATCCAGTGGCCCAACAACCACATCCAGTGGCCCAACAACCACATCCAGTGGCCCAACAATCACCTCCAGTGGCCCAAAACTCACCTACAGTGGCCCAACGTCCGAAAAGTTACAACAAGAAACCAAGTATGCATAAACAGAATTTTATGTTATAAATGAGATTATTGATTTCAAATACCTAAATGATTTAAATGTTTTTTTTAGAATGCAAAATATGTAAACGTCATCATTTTGGACGTTGCACAAAAAGTTAGTACAAATGACAACATTTTAATTTTAGTTTCTAATTTTTAATAAATTCGAAGAATAATACAAATTGTATTCTATGGTATTTATAATAGGATGTCAAATATGCAACCAAATTCATATTGGTGGATGTCAATACACCCACCCCAGTACCACAAAAGTAATTATTGAATTGTAAATTACAGTACAAATATTAAATAATAATACTATAAAATGATATTGTCTCAATTAATTACTGCCGTTACTATTTAAAATTAATACATAGGTATCATTCGTGCTCAACTTCATCCTTGTTTTCAATAACAATATTTAAATAAATTACATGATTAGCCAGTTAAAATATGCTAGTTTATTGTTACAAATTATATT
>NC_042494.1:34558483-34560523 GCF_005508785.2 Acyrthosiphon pisum | reverse complement strand
CAATGTGAGAAGGTGCGGGTTTCACTTATCACAAGTTCGTTTCGTATCCTGTATATCTTAATTCGTGGTCACGGACTAAGATATACCTTATATAATATATATATTAGTCCGTGGGTTGGGTCCATACATCATAGATAATATTATAGAACTATCTTATATTATCTAGGGTTGGGTCCCGTGAAAAGCACGAACTACTACATAGGACTGGACACTGTATAAAATAAGGTGGCTGCAAAGTTGTACGGTGGTCGTACGTTCGCTATGTAGCTGCTCTCTGGTGGCATTTTTTTATACTGTGCTGTTGGAAATTATTTTATGTGATAAGTCGTGACTAGTCACTAGTGATAATTGAAAAACGATCAAAAATACAAAAATTCAAATCAACGACAAACTTTTTATATTCACTATTATTTCTAAATAAATGAATGCGTATTACTAGTTACTATGCTGCTACCAATTTGGAAAGTTTTTTTTTTGCATGATTTCTAACTTGCTTTTGATTAGACATACTTAAGTATTGTCTCATTCTCATGGTAATATAATAAGTAATTATAAATTACATATTTAATTACATATTCATAAATTTTTCATATTTCATAAGTCTATATATATATAAATATTATGTTTATAAAAGTAAAATTCGAAATGTAGTAAATCTAGTACGTCACTAGATAGCATCACAGTCGCAAACGTACATACCCGTACAACTTTGTGACCGGTGTCCCACCCTCCCCCTGCCCGGAGTGTCCAGTCCTATGTAGTAGTTCGTGGTGAAAAGAATGGGATCCCGTGATAAGCATATCAAGTTTAACAATCTAAGTTTAATAATCTAAGACCGTGAGTTTAACCATAGAACAATATAGAAGCGAAACTCGATCAGCTGATGGGTGAAGTGTTTACCTATGATCTGAAGTCCGAACAATGAAACTGTTTCCGTAACACTGACATGATGTTATACCCGTATTGAAAAACCGTTTCCGCCTAATTGGCAGGGTATTCTGCGCGGGGTCGGGTTGTTTCCACTGTTTACTTTTATCATAGATTACGTATGCCACGCCGTGTTCAAGGTTACAATCGCCCGATTCGGCTAATTCACGGAGTTTCATACCCCTGGTCAAGGTGGATTGATAAGGTGTAAACACTTCCACCCGCCCGTCTTAGATAAAGTTATCGAAAACTTTACTCCAGTTAAATATGCCGCTAGGTTCGCTGCCTACCCTATAGAGGATAAGAAATGTTAATATTTATATGTGATTTAAATGTAGGTATTAAGGTTTTCAACTTTTTTTGTAGAAATGCGTTAGAATATGGTATACCTATAGTATATGAGTTATGATATATTTAATAATACATATAAATATATAATATAATAATGTAAAATAGCTATTTTTGTATTCATAAATTATATAATATAATTAAGATGTGTCCAAATTTTGTGGCTTGAAGTAACTACCTACTCGTTATTACACTATGGATATACCTTTGCTTTAGTAGAAGAAATAACCTTAAGACATTTCTATTAAAATATCTTCAACATGTGTAAAAATTAATTGTTGTACACCATCACTATGGAAACCCCACATTGTGCCTGGTAATTTAACATTTTTAGCATCCTGATAAATATTGTACTCTATAATTTCAGGTATATTTAAATGAGCATCTTCATCACAAGAAATGTCTTCATTTAAAATCATTGGTTTTATAATCGTTTCATTTAAACTCTGTTGATAAAATTAATAATCAAGCTAATCATAAAAAAAATATATTTATATATTTTTAAATATGGTAAACTTACAATTGAAGAATTATAGGTCTTATTTTTCTTAATAGGTGATTTCCTTTGAACTCGTGGTTTTCTTTTTTTTAAATTGGTTGTGCTTAAGTACGATGGCAAATTCGGGAATATAGATGGAATTGCATTAGATTTTAAAATTGGTTTACTAAGAGGATAAATAATATCATTTCCTTTTTCATCTTCATACTTTTTTATTTTAATAACATCATACATAGAATGAAAATGAAGCTCACAAACTACATCAT
>NC_042494.1:34539641-34558433 GCF_005508785.2 Acyrthosiphon pisum | reverse complement strand
TACTGTTTGTGGAGATAGTCTAATACTCAATTTTTGCATTTTAAAATTATTATGTTGATTATAAATGTCAATAAAATATGTTTATTTGTTATTCATATTAATTATATGATTATATAATTATATATATAATATATTATATATTATATATATAATTACCTACCTACATAATTGTGATTATTTATTAGGAACGTTAGAAATCCTAGTTGTTGTGCATATGGTTGTTCTAACAGAAGTGAGAATGGGTTCACACTTAAAGTGTTTGGGTTCACACTTAAAGCCTATGTTAAACATAGGTCTTTAATAATTAAAAATAAAAGAAGCATATTCATGGAAAAATTGGCTTCAGAATTGTATAATTTTAATTTTTCTGATTGCCATCAAATAAAAAAAAAAAATGTTAAATCGTTATATTGAATTTAGATGCAAAAATTTGGGTGTTCTTTTAACCAAAAATTTAAAAAAAAATTTTGCTTCTCTTAAAGCAAGCAAAAGTATTGCGATGAGGGAAGCCGTAAAAAAATATTAATAATACTTCATATTATATTTTATATTTTTACAATGTTATAATTTATAGAAATTATTATGAAAAAGATAAGGTTATTCTAATTGTTTTTTAAATGAATTAAACTATATTTAGAGATGTATATTATGTAAGTTTATTTCACTTATTATTTTTATTACTAGGTATGCTCAAACAAAAATAAAACAATTTACTATATTATTTGATGAAAGTTATATTCAATATTATGAGCTGAAAACAATGTTAAAAAAAATATATAATATGTTATATGTATTCATTTACTTTTTCCTTTTATCTGAATTATTGTAATTTGTAGCAGATAAGCAGTTACATACACCTAAAAATCAACCTTATGTATTTAAAAATGTAATAAAATGATTTTAATAAACACAATTTTTTGTGAAATTTTCAAATAATGAACTTCAATATATTTCTAAAACATAACATTTTGTACAAAATATTGTTTTACCAATACTCAAATACTTTACAATACTAACTATAATAAGGTTATGAGCTAAAGCATTATAAAAAAAATAAAAAAAAATAGTAATTATAGTGTATAATGCCCCTAGCTGAAGTACTCAAATTTAAAAAAAGGCGGGAAATGTTTGGACGATTAATGGCTGCTATCACACTAGTTGGCCACTCTCTTTAATATCAAGGCTCTCTAAGGTAGAGTATTCTGCGCGGGGTCGGGTTGTTTCCACTGTTTACTTTTATCATAGATTACGTATGCCACGCCCCCCTGGAGACCGTGTTCAAGGCTACAATCACCCGATTCGGCCAATTCACAGAGTTTCGTACCCCTGATAAGGTCTATCTTAGTCCGTGGCACGATTTAAGATAGTATCTTAAATCGTGGTCCGTGGTGGTAACTTAATCTAACAAACCAATCACTATAATACATCAAGGTGTACTGATAAGGTGCATCAATACACCTTGGTATGCACCACGATTAAAGATACTATCTATAGCCGTGGTATGCACCTTAGATCATATACTATATACCACGGATATAGATACTAGTATATGATCTAAGGTATGCACGTACACCATAGAGTAATACTCTATGACGTACACGCGGAACCCATTCTCCTATTAAATAGGTAACCACCTGGTACATGGTTCTAACCATGAATAAAGATAGTATTATCTTAGTCCGTGAACCTAACCTAAAATGCAACTATGCAAGACATTTAAACATCTAGAATTTTAAATTATCGATAGAGTAGAGACTGAAGACAATTGAAGTCTGAAATATGTAAATGCCTTGAATTATTTTGATTTTTGACAAATTTTATTGTTTTTTAAATTGTGACCTGTGAGTTGAGAATTATATAGTTCACCAGTATTTGAGATGTGAGTACTTTGTTTACACCAATTATTATTACTATTTACTATGTTTGTATGATGTTAAAACGGTTTTGGATCCACAGATACTTAATTACAGATACTTTTATTTTTACTTGTAAATCACAGATATATTATGCTATTATAATCATAGACCTATTAACTAAGTTAATTATAAGTTAATATTAATTAGTTAGGTAATTGGTTTATGATTATAATAGTATATATCTGTGTTGTAAATAGTATAATGCAGTCACTAAAAACTAAGAAGTTGAGTACCTGTGGATTTAAAATCATTATAATATCTTAAACCCCGTTCACACGATCAAATAATTTGTCAAATATTTGACAAATTATTTGATCGTGTGAACGGGGCTTAATAAAATAATTATGCAGTAATCATTACTTCTATGGTTTGTTATTATAATGACAATTTCTTCATCTATAACCTCAGTTTTGTTTTATTTTATTGTTTTATTGTTATCTGACAGTTTTTCATTATTTTATTTGATACACTAGCTCAAATTTACTTATAATGGATGATTTTGGTGACGATTTATTTGATGATTTTGAAAAACCATCTGCCAATTCTTTTTCTGCTGGAGTACAGAAATCCAATGATGATAAACACAATGCTGACGATAAGTATGAACCTTGATATTATCCTAGTGGCTAGTCATAGTTTGTTTTGTGTTTTATGTTTTTTCTGTTTGTTTAGCACCACAAAACGATCATTAATACTATCTGATGATGAAGATGATAATTCAAAAAAGACAAAAAATCCAGATGAAATATCAGCTTTAGAGTAAGTTATAATTTAAAATAATAGTATTAAGATAAAATAATTATCTTATATCTATTATTATTAAAATAATTTATTTAAAAGCAATATATTTTTAATTTTAACTTAAAATATTTAAAAAAAAAAAAAAAAAATATTTTAACACATTTATTTAAATTATTAAAGTGAGTTTCATTCCACAATGTATTCTTTTATTATTACTAAGGAGGTTTTTCATCCATATATTTTATTTTTACTTTCAAACCTTTTCTGAGTAGAGCGATACCTAAATATATATTTATTTTATATGGTATCGGAAAGGTGGGGTTGTATTGATCCATAGATCTTAAGTACTTGTTTATCAGTCTATGTACTGTAACTACCTATCAACATATTTTGCCCACAGTGACCATATTTTTTTTACCTTCAAATATTAAAACTAAAAAAAAAAGGAAGTAGGTGCCGCTGTACAATATGAGTTAAGTAAAATCAATACATTTATTGCTACACTCAGAATCTAAAAAGTACATAACAATATAGATATTAGATAGGTATTAGACATTATTCTTACTTTGCTCATCTCACTGGCAGAGTAGTATTATTATTAACTTGAAGCTTGGAATGATAAATCAATAATCAATATAACATTTAAAAAAAAACTGTTCTTAAAAAAACTTTTTGCATTTCAAAACCAAAATTATTATTTTAACATTGGAAATATATATAAGTTATTAAGTTATTATTTTTTGATTTGTAGATGACAGTTACAAGCACAAAATTCTGTGAAAACCATACTATAATCCTTATATTATAAATATACTCTGTAAACCGAGAAAAAGTATGCTTTAATTTAAAAAAAGAATATTTTTCACAAAATTATGAAACCTAATTAAGAAGATCCTAATAATATTTAGAATTGAAATTATTTTATTTTGTATAATTGATAAAGATTGACAAGATAATTGAACAATTTATTTATAATATATTGTTAAAATTATCTCTAAATGATTTTAAAAATGGTCCATTTACAAAGTATGATGTTTTTAACAAAGATTTTGTAGTTTTCCGTTTTGATGGTATGAATTCTAAACATTTTGATACTATTTCTATTAAATCAATCGGCCATTGAGGGAATTTGTTATTTAATGCCATACTAACATTTTTTAATGTACTATTTCTGATATACTTTATTGAAACAACTTTATTAATTTTCTTTATTTTCCTGTTTAAATACTTTTGATCTTTGATTGATACCCCAAAATATTTAACAATTGATTGATATTGTTCAATAGATGTCTCTTGAGTTATTATCGGATGGCCACTTGTACATTCTATAAATACTATACCTACTTGTTCATAAATACTAATTAGTGTTAGAATATAATATATAGTTATAGTTATATTTACCTAAAGACCAAATATCAATTTCAGGACCATATTTTTGTGTTCCAAGTAACATTTCTGGTGCTTTATACCATATAGTACCCATATCTGGTGTCATAATTGGTTCTGCTTTAAATGACAGTGCACATAACATTTTTGAAATACCCAAATCACAAATTTTTATTAGACCATTTTTCTTAATTAGTATATTTTCTGGTTTAATATCTCTGTGTACAACATAATTTCTGTGCATGTAATCAATACCATTGATTATCTAAAAAATAACTTTTAATTTTGTTATATTTTTAACAGCTAAAATTCTCACTTGTATCATAAATCCTTTTGTTAAATCATATCCCAGGCCATTTGGATGATATTTATTAATGTACTGACACATATTATAATCCATGTATGGAAATACAATGTACAAATAACTTTTTAAACGGAAAATATTTAAAAGTCTTATCACATTTATGTGTTTATTAAGTATTTTATGTATCATAAATTCACGTAATACTTCAGGCATATAGAAATAGGAATCTGTTATTTTTTTTATTGCAACAACTTCATTCGTTAGCCGATCCTTGCATTTCATCACTATACCATATGATCCTTGGCCTATTACTTCAATGGGCTTGTATCTATCACTATGTAAATTAACAATTTTACTACTCATAATAACAATTCATAAGAATGTATATTGAAATTATAAACTAAATATACCTATAATTTAACAATGTTTATTGGTTACTTGGATTTATTTTATTTGATTAAATTGTCATAGTGACTATGATAGTATTTATTTTATAGATAATGTTTTTGGTATTTTGACCTTATTTCAAGTAGGTGCAATTAAGTGAATAATATTAATTTATTAGTATGTACTTTTATTTGATCTTGTAAAATTGATATGCATATTTTTATTCATATTAGGGGGTATATTATTTGTAGTCTTGTATATAGCCATTTAGGTATTTATTATAAAGTATAAACCAATAGGTATCATGGGAAAATGTAGATTCTAAAATCTTTTATATAATGTTAACATAAAGAAGTAGTTATTTTTTTGTGATCTTCCTAACTTATTCAGTAGAATTTACAAAAACCTTATATAGGTATTATTTAATTTTGTTGTTATCATTGATTGTTATAATAATTATATTAATTAATATAATCTACAAAAACATTAAGATTTTAAAAAAGATGAAGATTATCAAATAATAATAAACATAATAGTTAATATGTATGATTTATTTTAAATTTTCATCAATGTAATTTTAATTATTTCAGTCTTGAGGTGTCAGCTCCCAGAATAAAAATATTTGCTGTAGAATCTCTTGATGGAGAATCATGTACACACGAAATAGCTCTTCCATTAAATTTTGATTATATACCATTAAATCGAGATACCAATAGAAAACCAGCCAAAGTATATGAATTTGATTTAGATCCTTTTCAGAAAGAAGCTATTGTTTGTATTGAAAATAATCAATCTGTTCTTGTATCAGCTCATACATCTGCTGGTAAAACTGTAGTTGCCGAGTAAGTTTATATTATTATGTATACTTAAAAAATTTATAATAAAGTATTTATATTTATAATTTTATTTTTATTTTTATAGATACAGTATAGCTTTGTCTCTAAGAGAATCAAAACGTGTAATTTATACCACACCTATAAAAGCATTAAGTAATCAAAAATATCGAGAATTTCACGAAGAGTTTGTTGATGTTGGTCTTATCACGGGCGATGTTACTATTAATCCATCAGCTAGTTGTCTTATCATGACTACAGAAGTAAATAGTTTTTATTTTACTAGAGTGTTCTACTGTTCTACAATAATTAAACATTTTTATGTGGTTGGATTTTTCAATGGTATATCAACACTGGAAAATACTTAACCTATGTTAGATACTATATGTATAGAGAATAAGATAACATTTTTGTCCTACTTAATTAAATTATTCATATCTCAAGTTTAATTATAACTTATTAGCACTTATTAAAGTTATTAGTTAAATTACTAATTCGTATTCAAATTTAAGTATTTTATAAGTTGAAAAAAGTATCAAATTTGTTTTTCCTAAATGCTATTAAAATTATTTTGATTAAGTTGGACATTCTATATGAAATTCTATATTATTGAATGGAGTTCTTTAACTTTTTATTTAACAACCTTTTTCAAATATAAAATTTATCTTCAGCAATAAAATAAATTATCTGTAACACATTTTTAGTTATTTGTTCTTAATTATTACTTTGAGTATATGATATTAAAACTATATCTAACTTAAGCAAAAATTATAAATGTGTAAATATTTTAAAATTAAGTACATTTAAAAAGTTAAAGATCACAGTTTTATGAAATACATACTTAATAAAATATAATATAACTTAAAATGTATTTTAAATTACTCTTTCTTTAAAACTAGATTCTTCGTTCTATGTTGTATCGTGGTTCAGAGATCTTAAAAGAAGTAGGATGGGTAATATTTGATGAAATTCATTACATGCGTGACAAAGAACGTGGTTATGTTTGGGAAGAGACTTTAATATTATTGCCAGACAATGTGCGCTTGGTCTTTTTGTCTGCTACTATACCTAATGCTAGACAGTTTGCAGAATGGGTAGCTCATTTGCACAATCAACCATGTCATGTAGTATATACTGAATATAGACCTACGCCATTACAACATTACTTATATCCTGCTGGTGGTGAAGGTTTACATCTGATAGTAGATGAAAATGTACGTTTGTCGTATCATATTTGTAATATAAATTTTGATTCCTTATCTTAAATTATTTTAGAACAAATTTCGAGAAGACAATTTTGCAGCAGCTATGAATGTTTTATCTAATGTTACTCAACCAGTTAAAAATTGGGGACAGCCAAATCGACCCACAGCTAACAATCCAGATAATGAATCAAATTGCTTCAAGTTAGTTAAAATGATTATGGAACGAAATTTTGCCCCAGTAATTGTATTTTCATTCAGTAAAAAGGATTGTGAAAACTATGCCATGCAAATGTCTAAATTAGATTTCACTTCAGGTAATTATAATAATTGTTTAAAAGTTTATTTAGTTTGTTTTTAATTGTTTGCTTTATAACTATCTTCTATTATTTTATCACAAATCTGTAGTTAAATTATTAGGATATAGGTAGTACTTTTTGAAAATGTATTTTACCAAACAATAAATCGTTAAGTTATAAATCTATCTTTTACTGCAACATGATACATTTTGTTTATGTACCTATAATCTATTCATGATAAAAGTATACTGTCTGGCTGATGAAAACTGGACATCCCCACTTATAGACACACATCGATGTGTGATCAACATTCATCGTCATTAATTGCCGACAATTAACTTCCAATGACAAAGCGTCTACTGGTTGCCTAAGTGTCCCATGGGTTTGACGTCTTAGTCTGCATGCGGAAAACCCCGGTATACTCTTAGCCTGAATAGAGTATAGTATAAGAAATATTTATATTAAAATAAATTCAATCTCTTTTATAAATACGAGTGATAAATCTGATTCTTTAGAGAGATTGAAAAATATCTAAATTAGAAAAAATAAAATTTATTTTATTTAAATACTAAATACTAAATAGTATATAAATATAATAACTTTAAACTTATAAATTGTAATTGAAATATCATAATAGTCAATTGATTCCACTTTTCTAATAAAATTACGTATTTACTGCAATTTAGTAAATTTGGGATATCTCTTCTACCATCATTGTATTCTTCACAAGGATATTTAAATTTATTTTTTCTACTTCTGTTTTTGGTCTAAGGTGGTCCAATGTTATGCAATTCATGTTGTGCTATTTTTTCTTATCAGCTGCAGTTTTGAAAATTGTCCAAATTTTTATTTAGCCTAAATCCAATTTTATTGAGTTATTGCATTTTTAATAATATTAAGTACTAACTAAGTTTGAAAATTAACTGTTCCCTCAAAATCAAAGTATCCAATAAAAAACATACATATTATCATGAAACACTTCTCTCAAACTAGATTTCACATATACTAATTTTTTACAAATATGGATTATTTAATGTTCCGTGCCCTGAACTAGTTACTAATGCAGACATAACACATGTAGTTAATTGTATACACCATGTGCTTTGATTATAGTATATAATATAATATTATTATGAACTTATAAGTGAATACCTGGGTAAATTGTGTTTGAGTAAAAAAGGATTATGGTTTCAGGATTGGGTATTTTGACCGAGTACTAATAAACCCATGTCTTATACTTTTATAGATACTGAAAAGGGGTTAATTGATAAATTATTTGAAAATGCTACTAAAGTCTTGTCAGAGGAAGATCGTAAACTACCAGCAGTTATAAATATAATACCATTAATTCGTAGAGGCATTGGTATTCATCATGGAGGTAAATATTATTAGCTTATAAATAATATTAATATTCAAAAAATAATAAATGATAAGGATAACAAACTAATTGTTGTATTATATGTTTAAGGTCTATTACCAATCTTAAAAGAAACTATAGAAATTTTGTTTGGTGAAGGATTACTAAAAGTTTTATATGCTACTGAAACATTTGCCATGGGCCTAAATATGCCTGCAAGAACAGTTTTATTTACTGCTCCTCGAAAATTTGATGGCAAAGAAAGACGATTTGTATGTATTTTGTTTATTATTAAAAATATATTTATTTTTAACTTAATCCTCATCAGTTAAAATAATTGTTATAGATAACATCAGGAGAATATATTCAGATGTCTGGACGAGCTGGTAGACGAGGATTGGATGACAAAGGTATTGTTATGTTGATAATTGATGAGAAAGTTAGTCCAGATACTGTCAGGAACATTGTACAAGGAAAGCCTGATTCACTTAATTCTGCATTTCATTTAACATACAACATGGTTTTGAATTTAATGCGTGTAGAAGAAATTGATCCAGAGTATATGTTAGAGAGAAGCTTTTTCCAATTTCAAAATCAATCTGCAATACCAGAATTAGTTGAAAGTTAGTTATCAATATAATATTATGGTTCATTATATTTTATGTTATTAATTTACGACAATATAAAAATATACTTGGTTCCACGAGAGAACATGCCGTTTCTGTGCATGTAGAATGAGGTTCATTGATCTACCAGGCCGTTGTATACCTTCCATGTGGCCAATTGTCTCTGACGATATAGTGCACAAAACAAATGTAATTGGTTGTTGTTGACGTAGAGTGGCACGGCACCGCTATGCACACCACCTATTGTGAATTTGATGAGGGTTGCACTGTGCTGACCTATTCTCGTAATAGAGCGGCATGTTCTCTAGTAAAACAGAATATAGTATTTTAATTAAATTACTATTCTTTTTTAGTTTTATAATTTTTGTGTATAATTTTTATTTTATTTTTTTGTAGAAGTCAAAGAATTATCACTTAATAAAAACAAAATAATAATAAAAAACGAATTTGACGTAAGGTCATACTTTTTAATTCGTCAACAGTTAGAAGATTTAGGAAAACAATATCATTCTTTTATAACAGACCCAAAAAATTTAGTACCTTTTTGTAATCCAGGGAGACTTGTTAAGGTCAGTAAATTTTTTTTAAATTTTAATTTGGAGTAAAATGTTTTTATTACAAAAATAGTAACATTTATTAAAAAATATACGTACAATACTACAGTAATTGTTAATCTAAACTGTCTGGATGGCTCACTTATAAGTCATTATTGTTTGCACTATTTGCTGTGGACTAAGAAAATTATTTTTGCTAAACAGGTTTTTATTTCATAATTTTATATGTGATTATGATTGTGATATATAATTTCATGACTTACTAATTTTTTTAATTCAATCAAAATAAATGTATATATATATTATATGTTTTTAATTCTTTTAGATTAAGAAGAATGATGTAGATTTTGGCTGGGGTGTTATTGTCAATTTCAAATCTGTAATGAAGAGTAAACATGAAGGTGGTGGTATTGGCGAAGCAATATTAAATGTGCTATTAAATTTAGAACGATCTGTTGAAAACACAGAAGAAGAGCCAATACCTTGTGCTCCTGGGAAGTTAGGAGAACCTGAAATTATTAATATCAGACATAACATGGTTGAAGATTTAAGTTCTTTACGATTAAACAAAATGCCCAATGATTTAAAATCTCGTGATTCTCGAATGTTACTGTATAATAATGTAAAAGTAAGTTATTCAATTTTGAAATAAAATAAAAGACATTACTATACTACAAAAAGTCATAAAAATTATTAAATTTGTATATTTGTAATTTTATTTAGGAAGTTTTACAAAGATGTTCGACTGATATTCCTCTGTTAGATCCAATTAATGACATGAATATCAAAGATGCAGAGTTTGATAAAGTAATTGATCAAATTGAAAAATTTGAAAGTAGATTATTTGCTCATCCATTACACGAAAAAGAAGATGTCGATGAACTTTATAATCAATATTTGGAAAAAGACAAAGTACTAAACAATTTTTATTTTATTTAACTAAACATGTTTAAAAACAATTTTTTAACAGGTGGATCGAGAACTTTTAAAATCTAAAACCGAATTAAAGAAAGCCAGATCACTCATGCAAATGGATGATCTCAAATGCAGAAAACGCATATTGAGGCGAATGGGCTATTGTACTGCTGGAGAAGTTATAGAAACTAAAGGAAGAATAGCATGTGAATTGAGCAGGTAAATTCAATTTGTAATTTTGCATTAAAGTAATGAATTAATTATATTTTTATGTTTTAAGTGCTGATGAATTATTAATGACTGAATTAATATTCAATGGTGTGTTCAATGATTTATCAGTACCTCAGACAGTGGCATTACTTAGTTGTTTTGTATGTGATGAAAAAAGTAATGAATTACCCGCGAAAACTGCTGAATTAGCAGGGCCTTTAAGAAAAATGCAGGTATATAAATAGTTATATATATATATTTATGATATTGTTGTACATCAGTATTTAAAGAATCCTATAATTTATAAGAAGATAAAAAATTATTTTTAAGGAACTTGCAAGAAAAATAGCTAAAGTTTGTAAAGATGCTAAATTAGATATTGAGGAAGATTCCTATGTTGAAGGCTTTAAACCATTTTTAATGGATGTTTGTTACGAGTGGTGTCGAGGTGCTACATTCTATCAAATATGCCAAATGACTGATATATTTGAAGGTAAATACTAAATAGCATTATTATCATTTATCTATAATATGACCATGAACATTAAAGAAAGGTTGACGAAATGTGTGTATAATAGTCCAAAATAAAATTATTACATTTGCCAAAATGTGTCGGTAGCGGTGATGTCGTTTTTACATGTAAAGCATAGGGAATTTATTGATTATTATTATTATAATCTAAATGATAAGACATATATAAGAGATAAAATTATTTATAAAAATACTTTCAAATTATATATACCTATAATATATTCATAAATAATATCAATGCTATTACGATTCACAAGAATTAAAATATGTAAATGTAATTTAGTTTATTAATTACATAAGAAATATTGATATATATATATAATTCAAAAGTATTTTTTTTAAACAATTGTCTAGAAGTAATATATTTTTGGAAACATATATTCAATCGAGGACATTTTGGTTTTAAAAAGCGTTTTATAGCAATTATTCATAAATTTCACCATTTTGGTTATAATAATATAAACCAACAAATTCTCTACGCTTAACATATAAAAATTACATCATTATAGTTTGAAGACGCACATTCTGGCATATTTGATAATTCAGGAGGATATTTTTTTCACTCCCGTCAATTGTGTTGGTCGTCCAATCGTCCTTCCTCTAATCTTCATGCATGTGACATTCTTAATAAATTTGGGAATTTCAGGAAGTATAATACGAGCAATGAGACGTTTAGAAGAAATATTGAGACAATTAATCCAAGCATCCAAAAGTATTGGCAACACTGACCTTGAAAATAAATTCAGTGAATCTGTTAAGATTGTTAAAAGAGATATTGTATTTGCAGCCAGTCTTTATTTATAATGTTTATTGTAAATGTTGTCCATTTTTTTTTTATAATTTTTGTATATTTCTGAACTATTAACACACAATATTTATTATAATAAATATATTTCTGTAATTTTTTTTGTTAAAATTTAACTTAAACTTTTCTAATCCTATCCTATTTTCTAAATTTTTCACTATAACGAATATAACTATTGTTTTGTATCATAAATAATTACCAAGATTTCTGTGTACTAATAAGATGCCTTCAAGGCTAAAAGCCAGTGCCTGTGCCATGATTAACGGGACCCTGTGCAATTTATAAAATCATGGTCACCTTAAGCCCAATAAAAAAGACCCTGTGCGGCCGCACTTCCTGCACAACCCACGTGCCAGATCTGCTTAAAACTAACCTCAGCAGCTTAGATCCTAAAATGTCCAATCCCAACTCATATAACTGTAATGTACCTTAAGGCTTACAGAAAAAAATGTTTTTTTTTAAGAATTCCTTATCCAAACACAATTTTGTATTATTTAATATTTTGGATCTAGTTATATTTAATAATTTATAATACTCAGTTTTTTAATGTTGCTGGCAAAAAACAAGTGAACTTAATCAACTATCTTGCTAGGGCCTAGTGGAGCATAAATAATAATAAAAAAAAAAACCAATAGTTTTAATTAACTATTGATATGAACAAAACACTTGCCATACATTCAGTACTAAACTTCTAAGCATGGTAATCTAGAACAGTGGTCTTCAACCTTTTTGGACTCGCGACCCACTTTAAAAGGCCTACATTTTTCGCGACCCAAGTAAGCTTTGTAAAAAAAAAAAAAAAAAAGCAGAAATAGCTTAATGTTTTGTATAGTAGTACTACCTATTATAACTGAATAAACTGTGATTTGATATCCATTATATTACAGAATATAGATAATATAAACTGTATTTTTATTTATTTCATCTATTAAACTTATTTTTTATTTTAAAAAGAAGATGTATCGCGACCCACTGGTTGAAGACCACTGATCTAGAAGATGACGACTGGGTCTAAATAATTAAGTAGCGTTAACAGGTACAGCTACAGCTACAGTTCACACTACATTTTTATGATCAAATAAATTTAATCAACATTATTATTATTAAACAAATAAAAACACAGAAGAAATAACTTGAATTTAAGTATTATAATTAATTTATTCTATCTTTATTTGTTTGTTTGTTTTTATTTATAGTTGAAATATTTTTAACAATTTGTAAAAATATTTTGTAACAAAACATATTATAATATAGGATACATCTTAAATTAAAAACCATAATATAGAACTTTAAAATGTTTAAGTTTGATGTTAATTTTATGACTACTTGGGTTTAACCTATCAATCACAATTTTATTTTATTTTAATAGAAACAAGTATTAAATTACTTTTACATTTTTATAATTAAAAAAAAAAATTATATTCAATAAAAGTACATTGATTTTAAATAATAATGAACAAATACATTTTCATATTAAATACCCCAAAAATAGTTGACACAAATTCAATGAATTAAAACAAGTTGAATTAAATTATAATTCATCATGTTCAGCATCTGTTACAGGTGCTGAAGGCCTCTCGTTGTGTTGTACACAAACAGCTGGTACAACAAAGTCCATAGCGTATTCACAACGATTTGGTTCTGTAGCTGAGAGCAATGCTGGTTCCAAGCCACAATTTAAACGTACCTATTTTTGACATTTAATAACAACACATTATATTTATTTTTAAAATGTTAAATACTACTAGTTGACTAGTTTGATTTAAATATGCTTACGTGAGTAGATCTTTGAGGACCATTCCAACAGTGTTGTCCTCTATCATATAACATAGTACGGTATTTCGGTTCACCGATCCAACTGTTCCAAGTACCCAATCTTACTTCAGATCCACCATTTTTGGATCGTTGAGTAATCTATAATAATTGTATATTTTTAAATTCTAGTAGGAACATATGACAATTTTAATAAAATTCATACTTGATCAAAAAGACATAATTTATACACATATTCACGGTCAGAAAGTTCATAGCATTCTCCATCTAGAGCTGCAAATTCATCTTCTGGACCAAAATCTTTATTTAGGGATTCTTGTAAATGAGTTACTTCACGTTGTAAATCTCTAAATTTCCTATCAGCTTCTTCAAATGCATTACGTGCTTGTTTGGCTTCTAAAATAAAAATTAAACTAATTAACAAATATTTTAAAATATATACTAAGGTCCACGGTCAAAGGAATGATAGATTTTTTGTAAAACCACTCATTACATTACCGCTTAACTAAATTACCTGTAGTAATTGTGAAAACACAAATAAATATTTAGAATTTACATAATGAACTTGACATAGGTATAGTTTATTATAATATATTATTATGTTTTTTTTTTATGATATATTCAGTAATATTTGAATTGTATTATAAAAATATTACTAAATTAAAAACCATGACTTTTAAGACAAGACTAATTAATTTATATATTAATATATTATACACAGTAAAATGTTATTTATTTTATAATGAGTTGTATCGATAAAAATAAAACATATTTTAATAAACACACTTTGAATTTTCCTTAAAGCTTATAAACTTTTACAAGATGAATATAGTCTAAATATTTTTAAAATAAAAATTGTAAAAGTATAATTAATAATAATTATTACAATTAATGATGATCAACCATTCAGAAATGTATGGTAAAACATATGGATGATCAAGCTCAGTTTAAAATAAAATAATTAATCACTTTCAAAATTTTATTTAAAGAACATTAATATCCAATAATTTACATTAATTTTAACTTTAACAAGTTAATTTAAAAATTGGGCTACTTAAACCATTGGTGGCATGTCTGCATTTTAGGCTTAGAATATAATTTATCATTGTTAGAGTTTTAAGTAATAATTAGTTTTAAATTAATATAATAAATAATAATACTGTTATGGTATTTTAAACAATAGCCTATCAAAATGTATAATGTTAACACTTGCCTTCAACTATTAATTTTGTTTCTTCATCATACTGTGATTCATCAAGTTCTTCAGATTCTGTATATTTAACTTCATCTTCTACAGATTCACTTTCATCTTCATTTTCATCTTGATCCTCTCCTTCTTCAAGTTGTCTATCATTGTCTACGTCATCAGTTGCTGGGAGTTCTGTTTCTTTTACATCCACATTTTCAGCAAGTATTAATTGTTTCAAACGACTCCAGCCATTTAACATGAAATCTTCTAAACTAATCTCTTTTTTGTTTTCCATAAAATACTAAAAACAGTTTATAAAGGTTTGAATGATAAATAAAAATAAATAAATGTTGATTGGATTTTGATAATTTAGATAAGCCATTTATAAAATATTAAATTACTTAAAAATAAAATTTAAAAAAACAGCAAAAAAACAGCAAAAAAACAAAATAAAATGATATATAAACCAGCACCGATTTTCAACAAAATCTTAACAACTGTCGAATGGTTTTTGTAATTACCATTTTTAAATGAAATAAAAGTACTTACATCTTTTTCATCTTGTGAAACTGTACCATCATTATTCTGATCAAACGTAGAGTATGCATCTACTTCTTCTTCTTCAATTCTACATTATAATTAAAGTGTAATTATTTTTCAAATATTGTTTAATTAAAATTAAAAATTATACTTGTTATTTCTATTTGTATCAATATGATTAAATATTTCAAAAGCTTCATTTTGGTCTTTTAGTTTTTCTTTTTCAGTTTCTTGTCTTTTTTTTTCATCATTCATTATTTTATATTTTTCTAATGCAGACTTTTCAATTTCCTCAGCTGTTTCTTTAGCGTATAATGTATTATTTTTAGCGAGTTCAGCATCTCTTTGTACTTCAAAAAGTTCAGTGATTCTATTCTATTAAGAAAAAAATTATTAAGATATACATTTTATGTTAACTATGCAGTATTAATTTGAAAAAGAAAACAAATTAACTCGTTTAAAAATTTAACTGTGATTGTTAGAATGTAAAAAAAAAATTGTTAGATATTGGAGGTAGTGAGGCGCGAGTCATTAAGTAGGGGAGAGTGGAAAACGTTGAAAACAAAAATAAAACAGGCATAATGACAATATTATTATTGATACTCTTATTTATACAATATCATACCATAAATCAACAAACCAGAAAATAAAAACCAACCACAACAACGAGTTTGCGGTGGTTGATGATTCGACACTAATAGCTGAGTTAATAACAATTACTTATAAACAAAATATGAATGGCGAGTCATATCTCATAGTGCAAAAATATTCCCCTCTCGTTTTCCAATTACCCCTATACATCAAACTTAGCAGAATGAGAAAATTTGACATTGTCTCATATTTATTTTTCTAATAGATTTGGATGTTTAATGGATTCAACACGCTCTCCACGGGTCTATTTTAAGAATACTATAATGAAAAACATATTTTGACAAATCTAATCATTATCAACCTATATTGTAAAATTCAAATTTAAAAAAAAAATGTTTTCTATGATGCTTTGCTATTAGATATTTGGTATTAATGTATTATAAAATATTTTTGTTTATGAAAAAACTAATTTACTTGTTTTTCTAGTCTGAGTTCCTTTCCTTTAGCAATTAATTGAGCACGGATTTCATGACCAGCCATAAATATTTTTTGTACTCTTTCTGCCTCTTCTCTTGCAGCTCGGCCAAGTTCTTCACATGTGTTATCGCATGCACCTTTCATTAAATTATTTGCCCATTCATCGGAGCCATCACAACAATCTACATTGAAAAAGCAATTAGTTTTAATAATACCTACTTTTAAGGAGTTTAATTGCATAAAAGCTATACCAGTTAACATTAGTTAAAATAATGAATGACTGAAGTTATGTATGGTATATATATTACTGTGTTAAACAGTGGCGTACCAACAGATTATGTATATGCCACTGGTGTTAAAATATATTACCTTATTTTATAACATATCAATGTTTTGGTTAAATTATTATACCTTATATTATAAATATAAAATACATTGTAGAAATAAATGTTTAAGACTTGTTTAATTAGAAAAAGTGTTACGTTTTTGAAAGGTGTATATTAAACTTTAGTATAATTTACAATAATATAATTAAGAATCAACATACCACAAATTCCATCATTTACTCGAGATGATGGAATGACGAGTGACGTGTGACCAGCGTTGGCACAATGGAATGTGCCATTAGGACAAGCTGAGGTACCCGGTTCATCACTAGCATCTGGGCAGTCACAGTAATCATCATTTACAAATGAAAAAGGAATTATATAACTTCCATCAAAACATGAAAAATCCTTGTCGGGTACATAAAGTGAAGCACCTAAAAAAAATAAATAGCAATTATAAATATATTTCATTGATTATAGTTCTTATTAGTTAAGACTTAGTCTTAAAATGTATCAACATAAAAGGATAATAAGTAGGTAGCCTTACGTTCGAATGCGATTCCTCTAGGCTTCACTATACTCGTGCAATTAATTACTGTGAATATACCACAAAATATAGTAATAATTAAATAAAAGTTTTCCATTTCAGTCATATTAAAAGTGAACAACGACTAATAAAACACATAAGTCATAACAAAATAAAATTATTAATTCATAAATTAGAACCCAACAATACTATCTGGCATCTGCTGTCGAGTGTTATTCTGTCGTGGTCGGCGTGACGGCGTCGCGTATTCGGTCGTAATCACTAAACACTAATAGTAATCTCTTATCATTGTCGAGAATTGATAAAAATTTGTAATTATCAAAATATATTATTATCAAACAAAAAATTTAAATCGCGGATAAAAAAAATGTATCCGTGATTTAAAAATAATCCTAGTTTGTGACCATGAACATCAGAGATATCAGACCAAGGCCGTATTTACAATTTGTGCGCCCTGGGTAACAAAATTTTTACGCCCCCCTCCCCACCAAAAATTAGATCCACTTTTTTGATTTTTCTTAATACATTTTTAGTTATAGTTCTTTTGCTATCCAAATCTTCTACTGCGATTTACTCTCTAAACAGACTCTTGCATTGTGTAGTAGCGGTAGAACTAAGGCAACCTTCCAAGGGCATTCCTCAATGTACAAACTGTCAGCGTTTTTCGCATACAAAAAAGTTTTGTCACTTACCACCTAGATGCGTCAAATGCGCAGGTGACCACCACTATAGTTCCTGTCAAAAAGACATAAACACTCCACCAAAATGTGTAAACTGCCTTAGCGATCACCCAGCGAGCTACAGAGGCTGTACTTTCTACAAAGAAATTTCAAAAAAAAATAATAATAACAAAAATAACGCTACCCAACTTCCAAGCAATTATACGAAATTCAAATTCCCGGTGAACATCTCTAATAGCACACAAAATGACGTAACCGATAAACGTTCATATGCTGCCGCAACTAAAAATAAATTGCAAGATAAACCATTAAACAACACAGATAACGACTTCATGAAAACGCTGTTACCCTTAATTAACACATTCGTTTCTCAATTATTGCAGAAAATAATAGAAAATCTGCCAGCCATCCTTAATAGCGTACATCTAAACTCAAATGGATCCCCATAATACCATTCTATTAAACTGGAACGCCAACGGCTTAAAAAATAAAAGGAACACTCTACTAGCCTTCCTTACTCATCATAACATTGATATCGCTTGTATACAGAAACACACTTATCAAGTGTAGACAAAATTAAATTCCCTGATTATATCATACACC
>NC_042494.1:34517637-34539541 GCF_005508785.2 Acyrthosiphon pisum | reverse complement strand
ATAAAAAAATTATACTTTGAAGTTAAATTGTCATAGGCAATTTTTCTTTTTTCTAAATCAGATTTAATCTGGTCTAATATCATAAAATAAGTGTTTACTTTAAAATTTACAAAATCTTCAATTACTATATTATCATCTTCAACAGCAGTCAGCAAATAAATCAACTGAAATTCATCAACTACAATTTATTTATACTTATGTTCTTATGTAACTTCATTAAGTAACAATTTAATTTATGTGGAAGAAAATAATATTTTAATTGTCAAGAGTAGCCATAGATATGTAGCTCATATCTATTAGAGTAGCTGAAAATAATTTTGATAATAGATATGATGATAGATGATAATAACTTACTGTGGTTATGTTATGGTTGTCTATTTGCAATCACGGACCGTGGTTACCTATGTTAAAATAATATTAATTATATTCTATGCTATCACTGAGTTATAAAATATAACGCCATAAAATTATGGTACAAATCATAGTACAAATTCTTTCCAAAAAAATATTTATTGATACAATATTACACCAGGCTACAGCGGTGCCCGGCCGCCCCCCTAAATAAGTCAATATTTAACCACCCGGGGCAAATGTCCCCATTGCCCCCCCCCCCTAAATACGGCCCTGAATCAGACTCTAATGTTCATGTTCGTGACAGTATAAATTGTCTGTAGTTTGTACCACGAATTAAGATATACGTGTAGTAGGTTAGTGTAGCAAGTTTATATAGACACAAATATAATATATTATAGTAGTATAGTACAAGTATTAAATATTAATTAAAATTAATGTGTACCTACAACAGTAGATAATAGTTAATAGACGATGACACTGTCGCTGTGTGCCTGTGTACAATGATGATGTAGGTATACTTGACGGCATTTGGCAGTTTCCCCCCGTGGATTTTAGCGGTACTGGACGTTCCCCCCCCCCTGGACTGAGACATCCCCCTCTGAATCAATATAATATATTTTTTTTCCACATAATAACAGGTTGGAAAAAGGGTTTTTTTGTTCTACCTGAAATATCACATTCAAAATCATCACATCGGCATGTATCGACTATAATATCATCATTCACGTTATGGATTTAGGTATTAGTTATTACTAGGCCAGAGGACTTGTAGCTCTAAAAATCACCAAATATGCACTTATACATACAAAATATGCATAAAAGATATGCATTTTAAAATGAATATTTTTGAGCAAAAAATTATCTGAATTTTTCTGTAGGTCTTTATTATTTTAATGAACAAATTTTATTTACGACTTTATTTAACCACTTACAAGTTACAATTAATTATTTGGGTTTATTTTATGGGTTTTTTCATTTGGATGCTTCTTCAAAACTTTCAACTTTCAACTTCTTCAACTACTAAAAAACAATTGACAAAATATTTTTGTTTCAAATATTTAAGATCAACGAACATTTTTACCTTGGAAGTTACATTGAACAATAATATGTTTTTTCAAATTTTCAAATTGAAAACTTTTTCTATTGTCAGCTAATATTTTAACAGCACTTTGAACATTGAAAAAGAACGTTCAACACCAACGGAATTTATAGGAGCATATTTAAAATATGCCAAATTGCCAAGGCTCAAAATTTCAGGTATTCTTACTATTGAAGTTTTTTCTCCAGATAAAATTTTTGAAATTTGAGCTACCTTTATTTTTCTCTAAAATATTCAACTTTTATTGAATCATTTTTTCCACTGTACCTATCGGGTACTTGATTCAATTGAAAAAAAAAACGATACCCACCTTGTAATTATTGGTTCCGGAAGAAGTGAAAGATCAGATGCTGATCAAAATTTAAAATGAATTTAAATTCAATGTTATTTTGGTTGTAAAAATAAATAAATAAAAACATCGACCAAACAATATTGATAAAACGATGAATTATTTAAAATATGCATCTAAAAGTATAAAATGGAAGAAATATGCCTTAAAAACCAAAAAATCGCAAAATATGCATTTATATGCACAATACATTTTTAAAACTAGCTTTTTTGAAACATGAAACGTATTTGTTTCGCATTCTGCTATTTTTGCGATTGTGCAAAGAATATGCAAATGCTATAAGTCCTCGCCCTAGTGGCGAAACACTAGAACCAAAATCATGTGAAAGTATTATGGAATCTAGAGAGGAAACGTCCTAGAATCATAATTGCCGTAGGTATATAAGCTTGAAAACTTGAAATTATTTATTTCTTTAATGTATTTTACCAATGTTGAATAATATTTTTGGATTAAGACCGTTGAAACAAGAAATTTGGAATTTATTTTATATGGAATGTCTATGTGTACCTGTAAATAAATGATCGATTGTGTGAAGGAGCTACCTAACATCACTTAAAATTCTAAAATATTTCAAAATATGTTCCTTAAAATTGTCCCTAAACTCACTAATTTACAAGTGGAAACTGCTAAAAGAGAAAGATTTTTTCAAGACGTATCTTGTGTCTCTGTAATTTGAATCTCAAGAGAAATAAAAATAATTTTGATTTATGTATTTTTTGAGTTATAACTTATAGCTAGTGTATCCCTTAAACACAAGACGTCATAACCAGTGGCGTGATGAACATTTTTGAACCATGTTACACAGCATATATTTCAGCAACTACTCACTTTTAACCCCCTCAATATAATACCTATGTAATAAATATAATAGATCTAAATATTATGCGATTGTAAATATTTTAATTTTTGTTTTATGTTACATTGATTACTAATTAGTAATTACCATAATGTACCTAAACACTCCCGTGATGTCATAAAACCCCGTACACCACGTTCACCGAACACAACTAAAAACAATTAAATGGGCAAGAAAAAATTTGAGTTATCAAGTTTATAAAGTTACTGAGGTCCGAGTTAATTATAGGTACAGTTATCTGTATACAGGATACATCAGTGCAGTGGACAGATTTACATTTTGTCAAAAGATTTGCATTCATCAATCTGTTCACTAGATTATGTAGCCATGTAGGGTAATATTTAACTTAATATAAAGGTATAGAGGTACCTATATAGCAGGGGTGGCCAAACCGCGGTTCGCGTCATAGATTTTTGCGGCTCGCATCTTACGTAACATTAGACGTAAATTAACGTAAGAGCCAAGATGTAAAAAAAAGGTCATATAATATATAATAATATGACTTTTTTTTTTACATCTATTGGCTCTTCAATTTGTATTAATATATTTGGTGGCTCGCAAGTCTCTTCTCGCTGGCCACCCCTGCTATATAGAATTTAAAATAATATTATCGTTTTTTTTTTCAGTAAATTCGATTTTTAGACTTGTTAAATAAAAAAAAAAAAAATATTTTTCCTACATATATCTAACTTTGAAAAGAATAGTTGATAAATGTATATCTACATACATATTCAAAACATCAATCGGACATAGAAAAGTATAGTTATATAAACTAACCTTCCATTTATCTATTAGTTAGGATTTCCAACGTTTGACTACAGCCTGCTACCTACTGTATGGTTTAATAATTCGATTAATTATATTTTCTACTAATGATTGTACTAATATTTCTTAATATCATATAAAAATAAAATGTTGACCAAACACTCATGGCCGGGCAGTCCGTCATAATATTTTCAGAGGCCCGCTGAAATATTTTCGGTAGCTGGCCTACCCAACCCAGGCCTGGGTATAATTATTAATTATACTGGTGTATCTACAGTGAAACAAAAAATAATAATATAGGAATAAATATGTGATGATCAGTGTCCCTATAAGTTAATTGGACAAAAATATTTTAAAACACTTTACAAATAAAAATTTAAATTAACGTTAATGTAAGTACTTAATAATTACTAAATGCATTTATATAATGACTATAAAGGTCGTATTGAAAAGTGGCCTGAAAATATAGGTTTGTCTGGTAAGAATTTTGAAGCTACTTCGTCTCCTCTTACATTTTTATCAGATTGCAAAATATAATATTGTGCACAAACTATATACAGTTTCCGTATGAATATTTTATAATTATTATAAACAAGATATTTTAAACTAAGTACCTACATATTATATTATGCTTAGGTACTAAATCTGTTGTATTTATTTGTTGTACCTTAATTGTTATAGATCATAGTTACCTATATAAAATACATATAATTAATAATAATTGTCGATTAACGACCAAAAATTACATAGCTGTTTCGAAAATAGTCGTAAAATAAGAAAAAATATATTCACCATTTGGCCAAAAAGAAACCGCCAAGTGAATGGAGATACAGGACCACCAGGGGGTCAGAAAGTAATAATAAAAATAAAGTATGATAAATTACATGCAACCGAGGCAAGTTGTGGGTTATAGTGAATCTACTAGTGTGTTGGAAACAGGCTTTGGAGCAATAGAAAACACTTCAATTCATCACGCTGACAGTGTAGTCGCCGGCATAAGCCCTTGTCAGCCAGGAGTTTTTAAACCGTCAACTCTTTTCGCCAAGACAGCCTAATATCTTAACCGTTGAATTAATGGTTTCCGTGACGGTGAAAAACAGAAGAAAAAACGATACATTTTATTATGAACCAAGCAAGTAATTCAAACAAATAATTATGCGGTCAACCTGATTGTTGTTTTTTTTCCGTTCACTTGTAAAATGTCTAAAGAAGAGCTAAAACGATAAGATAACGCTGATTCATGAATTATATGTAGCTACTTTAGACTTATTTACTTATCTATTTACCATAATCCCCGTAACTCGTAAGGTTTGTTTTCGATTAGTTATTGACATAAAACATTGCCTGTGCAGTGTTGTTGTTACGCCATCAAGATTCATAGAATTAATATTTGTTATTATATGGGTTTGATAAAATCTCTCGACCGAGAGGCCTTTTCATCCTATTTTTATTCATAACTTATGCAACCTTATTTTATTTGTCAGTCGTACTTATTGTTTATATTATGTATATAACTGATTTTAAGATAAAATAAAACCGATAGGCATATCGAAGAAAATTATTTTTTGTTATGAACCAGGTTAACTTATATTTATTGGTTTCTGTATGTATAGTGAACACATTTTTAATTTCTATTGAATTTGTCAGCAAATATGTAAATAAAGGGTTATCAGTTCATCATCATCCATTTGAATAAGTAGACAACTATTTACTAGGTAGGTCCCTATTGAGATCCATTTGTTTTTAGAATTCATAAAAAATAGTTTTATTATTATTAAAATAGAAATATTATATACGTATACCATATAATTTAATATATACCTATAATATATTATAATATAGTAGGTAAACTGTGATTCGTATTTGTATTATCCATTCTTTGATACAAAAATCATCGGGATTGGTAAGTTGTAATTTAGTTTTTATTGAACATTAGCATTATCTGGACCATAATTGTATATTATACAAGGTGCGTTTTACAATTATTTAAAAATCAATATTATAGTTATTGGTTGGTAGGAAAAATGGATAGTAATGACGCTAGCTGGTAGTCACTAGTTGGTATAGGCGCCTATAATGGAGTTGACGCACAGCTAGGCAATAATTAGTTAGTATATGAACTTATTTTATTAGTTGATAATTGTTGATGATATCTTAATATTTTAGTGATCTAACATAAAGTTTAAAAATATGATAATAGATAATATTTTGAATGTGTTTCTGCTTTAATTTAATTTTCATTGTTCTATAAGCCGTCGTTAACACTTTGAGTGCCGAGCCAAAAATGAAAAAATTGACCATTCTGACGGGGACATTTTTTTATAATGTGTGTATCATATAAACGTGCATTATTATCAATACACATGGCACAAATAAACATATAACGTATAGTACCAACTTTTATTTTATTTAGAAATAAAATATTGGCCTAAAAGCGTTGAAAAAGTATATTTGAAGAATGAGAGCAAATATACTTAATTATATAATATAGAATTTCCATAAATATTAAATTGTTTTAGAAATTATTTTGTAAAAACAAAAAAATATTAAGTTATTCTATTAAAATAATTTATAAGAAACAGAAGAAAATGATTTAAATATCGTAGTTAGATATAAACTTTTGTAATCATATTTTTATAAACTTGGTAATTGGCAAATAGGGAAACTTGGTTTTGAAAAGCGTAAAAATGATTAAAATTTGAGCATACATAATTATAAAAATTGTATTTATAAATTACACCGAAACAATTATTATTTTTTTTTTCGGAAAAGATTAATGAATAGGTTAATGATAAAAAATAAACAAAGTGGAAAAGCTCATTATGCGAGCGTGCTAAATAGGTACCCAGTTTGAAACGTATTTTAATACAACGCAATAAACATTACTATATAACCTTCATATCCCGTGTACAATATATAGACAGTACCTACCTACTTATACTATACTAACGGACAAAAACAGGGATATAAGGTGTTCTAAACTGTTTAAAAACCTAAAAGTAAGTAACTAGCTTGTACAATAGACAATATTATAAACTGATCTATCAATTGTAAAATTTAATATTTACAATAAATTATATAATTTTATGTATTAGGATTTAGGTGGGTTGTGGGTAATCCGGCAATGTCTTTTTCGAATATCAGTTTTCTGAATTTCTTGACTAGTTATTATTTCGGGCTATAAATTTTTCATTGATGTATCTTCCATAAAATAATCATAATTAATTTAAAATAAAAACAAATTAATTCAGAATAAAATAACATTTAATGAACATCAAATTACGATTAATTAGGTAGGTAACATTAACTTATATGAATAAATATTTGTATGTATGTATATATAAAAGAAAAGATTAAAATAAGAAAAACTTAACAAAATGTTATAGATAACTATACATGTTTCATGATGATAAAATTTATGAAATGGTGTATACAACAAGAATAAAATAAACAATAAATATAATTATTCAATTCTACATATTTAAATGTTTTCACAAAACGTGTACTTTACTAATTTATTTACAAAAATAAAAATATTTTGAAAAAATTAATGTTCTTCTATTATTTTTATAACTTAGTGCCAATTAAAAAAAAATTCACCATTACTTAAATTTAATATTTCCTTAATAATTATAGGTTATTAGATAATGTACGATCAATACTGTTATAACAGATCATAATATTTGCTTAACTGTATTATATTTATCAAGTATTGATAAGTACATAAATATTTTTATTTTTATTTATTATACAATGTTTGAATAACTGCGTAAAGCATAATTATGAGTATAAACGTTCATTTTGCAGGTTAGTACATAATTTTTTTTACACATTTTTAATTATGTATATTATAATCTTATAAACAAATTAAAATATATTCAAAAACAATGTTAAGATTATATATTTTTATCTATACAATAAAAAAAATCATATAATATATGTATAAGAATTAAAAAGTGTGTTTGAAGTATACCTAAACTCAATTTTTGGCGATGTTAATTATTTATTTCACAATTATACACTTATATTATAATATTATATAATTATTAATTATTATATGCATGCATTTATACCACCCAAAAGTCAGTATGGATATCAGAATATATGAATAAAAATTGTTTCAGGAAAATTATACGTTATACAATAATATTAATCAGGTATGTTTGGGTATATCTATATTATATTTTAGATTTGTTTTTCAAAAACCATGTTTTTACATCATTGTTTTAAGATGTCAAAATATGGAGTAGGTATTGACCAATAGGCTGCATTGTTGTTCTTATTAATTATTTTGGGTTATTGTATAAAAATGATATTTTGTAGGTATATATGTAAGCAATCTAATAATAACTGATAATAATCATTGTTTATTATTTTTTTAAATATATCCAACGTATTTAAAATGTACTATTGTGTAATGTAAAAAACTTATAAACACTGAAACCATTCAGTTACTTCAATACTCGAATAAGATATTATGTACAAAGCAATGTATAGAATTCAATATTCAAGTTATAAAATATTCCGTTTTTTCCCGCAATAATATTTAGTACTTATTTAATAGACTTACTAGATCTACTATTATTAAATATTTAAATTGGCATTATATGCAATATAATATATATATATTTTGTAATAATGAAGTTGACCTATTGCTTATTGGTTTCAATTATTTTATTTTATTTATTTTATAATAGAATATTTGGCGGTTGAAGATCATTGAAAGTATTGTATGTAAAAAGTCGCAAATAGAATATAACCAATATTCAATACTAATTTTATTATACTATTTGATGAATTGACCTTATAAATCTATAATTATGGACATTTTATTCAAATACAAAGTCTATTAGTTCGTTGTAAATTGTAATGTTTAAAACAGTTTTCAATAAAATTGTTATTTACGTTGGTTGTATAAAACCACTTTAATAATTAATTAATTGATTAATTTTATTTTTCTGTTTAGATTCTTAAATGATTAGCGAAAAAAAAAATCATTTTTAAATTTATTATTTCCGTAGAAGAGTTCAGTAAGTACCAAAAATGAATTTAGGTACTCGTGTGTTATGTGGCCCCGTCTTTGGCCGCCGAATTAATTTAATTATATTTTAATATTATTCACCTAAAACCATACTATTAAAAATTATGATTTGAAAATAAATTATACCTATTTACAATAACAAGAAAAATGTAATGAAAAAAAAAAACAGTCTTCATAAACAGAATGAATATGAGTCCTCACGGTATAAAATATGTAGGTAGGTACTTATAGCCAAACATAACCAAGACGAGTTTTTTTGGGGGGAATTTGTTGCAAAAACCAATTTTGACATTATTTTACATTAAATTATTATCTATTTATAATTTTAATATATTATATTATATCATAAGATACGATCGAAATACGGATTTCGTTTATGATGATTTTTTGATTTTGGGCCAATAATACATTAATACTTAATGGTACTTTGAGCACCATTGCACCAAATAGCTAAAGTAACTACCACTGATGGAAGACAAAATATTGTTTGAAGTGTACAATTATTTTGATCTTTATAAAGGAGTTTCTGTATAAAACAGAAATAATAGAACAACATTTAGTTTTATATTTTTAAAAATTACACTAAAAATCAATATTGGGAACAACACACATCATGCCTATAGTTTTGGGTATTTTTGTTTACATGTTTAAACATTTAAATACCTATACAGATTTATAATATAAACAACGGTTTAGGTATACAGCTATTGCATGGCTGAAAATATAATATAGGTATGATTATATATTATTATGTAGCAATACATATAATTGTACAACTTAAAAGTTTTAATTTTTGTTTTTAGTATTTTACAATTTATAATTTATTTATAATATTATATTACAACATGTAAATCACGTGCTAATAAATAACACCAAGCCGACGCTGAGGAATGATAGTGAAGATTTCAAACTGAGCTTCGAACCTTTTTGCATAGCCGCTGGATGCTCTCCTGTAATAAAATAAATAGTTAAATTATTTAATATACTATACTATAGTACAAAAGACCATTTAATCTAAATTCTAAAAAGTACGAAAATTAGACTGTATATAATATAATATTAAAGTTTACTTTAACGCATGGTCGACGGTCGTTCCTTTTAGAGCATGAACAACCACAAGTAAAGTGTGACAGAGAGAACACTGAGTAATACTTTGAAAATAAAATATGGAAAAGAATATGTGGTTCGGTACTTGATGAGAATTATAAAAGGGAATGAGAATGGCACCTGTCAATTAAATCAGCTATCTATTAAATCAATTAAATTCAAGTATATGTCAAAGAATACAATGACAGAGAGAATGCAGCAATTAGACTAGTTATGGACTGGAAGATGGAATGAAAAATACCACAAGTCATCATCAAAAGAGGTGAAAAAGATCTAAAATTAGCGTAGTATTGGAAGGATATATATCAGTTGCACGAGACTGAAAGAAATGGAGTGAACCAGTAATGGTGGGAGAAAATTCTTAGTTCAAACCGGAAGAAGGAGGATTAACTAATCCATAAGTTAATTATGTTTAATGTTTATTTTAACCTATACTGGGTTTTTTTTAAATTGTATAATATATGTCAACAAGTTTCGAATAATTTTACTTTATATCATCGTTGAAAATGTATTAATTATAGCATCTAATGCGAAATTAAATCATATTTTAACAAAGGGTATATAAAAAAATAGCTTAATAGTACTTTGAATCTAAAAGCGTGCATTGAAAATTATTTTCTGAAGAAAGAAAATATTATAAAAAGCATTAAAACGTAAGAAAAACTTTTATTCATAATTAGTATTATTATTGTAAATTATAAAATTGTAACTCTATTGTTTGTATTAATTGGTATAATAAAACTAATTTATTATAATTTTGTAATTATATTAAAGCAATCAAAAGATTTTGGTTGAATTTAAATAATATTGTCATAAATAATTACAATATATTTGTTATGTAACATTTTGTGGTAAGTATTTTAAAATGCAAATAACCATAATATCGTGTTATATTCATTAAGATGACTCACATATTAATACTCATTACATAATAGTAAATATTGTGTGATACTATTAACTATAATTTATCAATAAGTTATTCGAAATTTTGTTACAAGTGATAAAATATATCGGCGTTTATGAGGGAGATGGATTAAATACTCAAAACTCTTAGTTAATAACACTTTTTATGTTGCTATATGTCGAAAATAAAAAATCTAGTCTCAATATTTTTTTTTGGATTATATACTAGATTTTTCATTTTGGTTAAAATGATGTATGACTATAAAAATTAATATTTGCATAATACCTAAGTTTTTATTTTTAATCAATTTAAACTGTAGCTTATAAATCTGGTAATTATAATCAGACAGTAACTATGAAATGTCCAACTTGTATCGTAAATAATAAATATCATTTGAAAATAATATTTTTTCTTTTTTATCTCCAGGGGTGGTTTGCGAATACACACACGGGGAAACAATAATAACCATTCATAATGATTAAAATACTTTATTTATTATTTGTTTGGGTGAATAAAACTAACTACATAGAAATTGGATTACCTTCTTATAAAGTAATTTATTTTTATTACAATTCATTCGACGACGAAATGGAGTTTTCTAATAATCTAACAACCGAGTCTATAACTGTGTAATGGACTCATTATGAAAACTTCACTGTGGCGTATAACTTAAACAATCATTGCGTCGTTGAGTTATTTTAAATCCACGAAATTTCAGTTTTTGTGCTTTTAAACAGCAGTAGTAGCTTGGTCCAATCTAGATTGTTAGTTTTCGTGTTATTATCGTCCCGCATTTAATTCGATACCGAAACCAAAGCGTGGAATACCGTTCCCCTACACACTGAAGTACCGAAATTGCCTATACAACACGCCGGCCAATGGATATAAATAATAATATAATTAAAAAATATAGAGATCAATAATTTTCATTACCAATATTACTTAATGGACAACTTTAATGTACAATTCAATTTCACGTGTGCATTTGTAGACTCGGAACAACTATTGCATTTGGACAGTGTTGTTATATATATTTATGCGGACATTTTATTAGTTTTAACAATATTTTGTATATTACTATGTTTACGACGTAAATTCAAAGTCAAAAACCCAGAACTCAAGTACGTCATATGCCTTTATGATAATATAATATTAAGTTGGTATGTTGTATATAGATATAATTTCAAATATACAATTATATTATACCTCCGTGTAATTTTCTTTTTTTAAATCAAATTTAAGCACTATAGTGACTGGCTTTTAGCTGTTATAGGGGTAATGAACTGTAGTTGGTAAGGTATGTATGGTAAGATGTTGTTACGGTAGGTAAGCTACACGTGTATATGTGGCAAGGTTTGTACTACTAAATACCCGGGTGGTCACCCATCCGGAAACTAGCAGCAGTGGGTGTTACAGTCGCATTGCGCGACTGGTAGCAGCCAACTCGCCACGCCAAGCCGCTTAAACGTATAAGATTGTTACCGTTAGCAGTGGCGGAGTCGTGAGGAGGGGTTAAGGGGCACCCCCCTTGGGCTGTCTTTTTAACGTTATTTTTATTATAATATTTGGCTAAAAAAAAAGACAATTTAATTTTTGAAAATTCGCCCCCTCCCCTTAGGTGACGTCTGGATCCGGTACCTGACGGATAGGTTAGGTTAACTGCGTAAATATAAAATTTAAAAACGAGATTATATAGTTTAAGGTTTATATAATTATATTTATGACATTTCAAAAGTAATTTTGAAAAAGTTTCTTATTATAGTATAATATAGTTATTTATTATAATTGACTGATACAATTTTCACGTTAAAATTGTTCGTGTATTGTTATCGCAATATCTTTGCGAAATTATTGAACTGTTGAACGTTGATGAAATTACAATAATTACCATTAAGGACGTGTACAACGACGGTGTGAGGATTTGCATTGCTTGGGTGACACGTGTATTTTCCCGAATCTGTGCTGGTCGCTCTTTGTACGAGCAAATAACTGGTGGTTACTTCGCCTTTCTCCGTGATCACACTCACCCCGCCTCGAGCTGAGTCGTAATTTATTTCCTGAAATTAAGCCAGGGATTAATGGAAGACAATCACGATAAGCTCACCACGATAGTGTGCATATTATATGGTACGCATAACACATTACAATATACTTTAAAATGGATTTATTATTATTTATTGTACTGAATATAGAGTGTATTTTAAACGAACTACTTAAACATTGAATATTAAATAAGTTGACATGAAAACAATTTTCTCGAGGTATGAACGTAGTCTTGGAAAAGGTACATTCCCGCCAATACTTGGTAAGTATATATTGTATTCAAATATTTTCTAACTAATATCTATCAAAAGATAGGTACCTATTTATTACTTATTAATTATTAACGAGTACTGCCTACAACAACTACTTTGGTATATAATTATTCACATACTGTACACACCGGGTTGTATTTATAATCCGTAAACAATATCATTTGATATTTTTATGTGACTTAATTTCATTCGATATGTATTTATAACGACGTACGGGGTACATTATCATATACATACGTCATACATATATAACATATTCGTATAAAATATATACATGCATAATAATATGTATCTACGTATATAAATATACATTATAACGTATAGCGATGAAATGAGAAAGTTCAGTGGAGAATATTTTGTAAATAAACATAACATTTAACAATACGTATCGTGAGACTTTATATAACATAGAGATGATATCTCCGCTGCAGTGAGTATAATATTATTAAGCGCGTCCCGAGTGTCATCCGCCCCGAGGCCATGGAAATAGATACGGTCGTATATAACATTATTATAATGTAAGTATAATATTATTATACAGTTGAAGTTTAAAAATAACTATTTCGAAGTATATAACAGCTGAAATAACTGTTTCGTTATCGCGCAGACACGCGCGTTTTCGAATATTATACGCCGCATCGCGTAATCGTTTCGCCGCCGCCGCCACCAATATAGGCGTTAAATAGGGCAGCGGCGCCACTGCACTGTGCATGTGTACACACCGCGGTATATGGTATGTGGTATACACCGTGTGCAGTATCACAGTACCTCATAGCGTATTTAATACGCGTGTACACACGTATAATGTAATACGCGTACAATATAATCGTACGAGCTGGTTAGGGGAGGGGAGGGACAACGTGTACGTGATACTACGCGTGTGGTGCACGCTGGGGAAGAGTACATCGTATAATAATATATATATAAGCTGCAATAGGTGTACGTGTTATACACGGAAATATATATATATATATATATATACACACACACCTATGTGTAACACTCGCGCGTATTTCCTGTACGTGCGTACACCTAATATCCACTTAATACGTTTACGATTATTTTGGCGCTTGCGCGTGTGCGTATTAGTCGGATACACTACATAATATTATAGTGTCGTCATCTTAGTCGTCGCCACTCTGCGGCGGCGGGTCGTGCAGACGAGGAGACGGTCGCGCGCGATATCTAACGCGCGTGTGTACGACCATGGTCGTTAAACTCGGCAGAGGCGGCGGCGGCGGCGGCGGGCCATCACGGATGATTAGTCTCCGGACGTTGGGGACATAAAACGTACCTACAACACACCGCGCCAACACACAAGTATATAGTGTAGGTATTACATGTGATATTGGTTAACGTCGTCTCGAGGCGGTTAAGAGAGGTATATTATTATATAGCAGTGGGTGTATAATGTATATTATAATAATATATATATATAAAAAGAAAAAGGTATCTTGACGATAAACCCATATTTTGTGCCCCGATATATAGTATCTGAAGAGCGAGCGGACCGACCCCGCCACGATATTGCACCTAAATATAGTACATATATTAATATCATATGTATATAGGTAAGAACCTATTATACTGTATATGAACCTATAATACTGTTTTTATATACCTGTCTCCGTTTCCGTTCGTATATAAATGTACAGTTTATATTATATATTAAACGCGTACGTATAATATACTTTAGCCTTGCAATAGTACCGACCGAGTGTAATAATAATATTATAATATAAATAATATCGATGCCGCCGAGGTAGTATCAGTGCGACGGGCTGGAGATTGATGACGGTTTGACAGAACTATGATGGGGTGGGTTTGGTAGTAGAAGTTGATGAGATGGTCGTGAATATATATTGTTATTATTATATAGTTTTGGCAGATCTCGGAGAGTGGCAATGCAAAATCACACGCAGTGGTGTTGGTTGTGTTGGTGATGGTGATGGTGGTGGTCGTGGTCGTCGTCATCGTTGAGTTTTCCCGTGCCTGGTCTGCGTGACTGCGTATAGGGAAAACACCCAACCACCCACTATAACCCCCCCCCCCCCCCCCCCAAACTGGACTGCAATGATGATAATGATAAAAGCGCGTTGCGTCGGCGGTGACATTAAGGGTAGGAAATTAAATATAAAAAGTAAACAGGTCGGGTTATAGTTGGTTGGAGGAGGAGGGATGGAAAAAAAGCATTAATATAATAATAATGATTAAAAAAATATATATAATGTCACCTTTTTCGCTAAGTAATTTATCGAGAAGTCTTTCGCATATTATTCTATCGCTGCGGCGCCAGTTCAGAAGATGCCTTCATTTCCGTACGCTTTTGGCAAGTAAATATTTACTTGTTTTGTCTATATGTATTTGTATGTACATTAAATACTTATAATATGGTTTTTGAAACAAAAATACACCACAAACTCGGCCCTATAGAGTGCTTTTTGACTTTGTGTGCTTCTAATTAGGTTTTATTGTCTACGTACTATGAACCACCGAACTCAATTTTACGATTATTAAGTTTTTCAATATTCTTATTGTACATTTGATTCGGTCTGCTATACTGTATCATTAATGTTTTCAGTGCAATCAAATAAATAGATACATTTGCATACACCCATGTACGTATTTGTATTTTATTTATTACTTGTAAGCAGATATTATTATTCAAGCGATCGGTGTGTATCGTATTTTTAATTTTTGCTACTTGCTGCTGCTCTAAAATAAAGCTCAACAAGATAAATTACATTTTTAAATGTTATTTTTATCATTTATTTGTACTACTCTTACGGTAACAAACAAAATGCATATATAGCCAGATAGATACAAATTAAAAAAAATACCAGCGTATTACATTATGGTGTAGCCATTATTTCCATTTCAGTAGCATGTCGACGTTTGATTTCAGTAATTCAACCGGACAGTATCTATGGTTTTAAAAAAAAAATTATCAGAGATTTTTTCCCCTATATTATACCCCTTTTAAAATGGTCGTATTTATAATTAAATTATATGATTAAAGTTGATCATTTATAATTAATCAAACATGAAATGAGAAAATAGTGGTGCTATGAAAAATGAATGAATCATTTTATTTGACGATCAATAAATAATACATTTTAAAGGTTTTATTTAACAAATGAACAATGTAACTATAAACATGTTTAAGTATAAATACTGGTACATGGTGGCGTTGGTACTATTGAAATATTTTATGAGTGATTGTAAATACAAACTTTGTGTTAATGTAACACTGCGAATGTATAGGCGATAATGGTACATGTTTTTATTGGGAAATATTATTTTAAACAGTATAATACGCGTATACCCTGTACCTACTAGTATAGCTAGTAACTGGTAAACGGTTACTTTGTACGGTCCATTGTTTAAAATGCATAACACGGACACTTTGTACGGTCAGGTAAAACTTTAGATTGCACAACGCGGACACTTTGTACTATTATATACCTACATAAAGTGTATATTTAATATAAACAAGTCTGAAGTCGTGACCAGTCCATGTTATTAAGCTTAAATATTATTTGGTAAATCTAAATATCTTATACATTCCAAATAGGAGGGAATCGTGGATTATTATCTATTAAAAACAGTTTTTATTTATCATTTTGACATATTCATATTATACACATTTTTAATTTACTTTTTAACGTAGCTTATGATAATAATAATTTTAGGTCATCAAGGTCTTAAATTAATTTTTAAATATTATATTGCAGAACGAAGTAATATTTGGCTGTTATCTAACCCGTGAATTAAAAAACTGATTATTTTGACTATTATTTTGAAAATTGAAAAACATTCTATATTTAAAACATTTTTAATTGACTTTTTATTTTTTTATTTTTACATTTTAGTAATGAACATTATATATACTTATTACTTAGGTATATGTATATGCTTTATATATATAATAGTACAAAGTATCCACGTTCTGAAATTAACATTTTTACCCGTACATATAAAGTGTCGGCGTTCTGCAATGTACTTTTTTTACCCGACCGTACAAAGAGTCCGCGTTTTGCACTTTTAATGCTTGACCGTACAAAGTGACCTAGAACCCTAGTAACTACCCAGTACCTACTATCCAGTCTAGTTTTGAATTCTATACATTTTATGTATTTATTTCCATTAAAATGTTTTAATATTATTTTTTATAATACTAAAACTATCATTAATTAAAAAATATGTTCATCAACATTCACACTGTCAAGTGGTAACATGAGTCATGACTATTAGAACTATTGTTTTAACTTTAAGAGAACGTTATACTTTTAATACCAACGTATGTAGTCTCCATTCCATGATTTATATACGAATAACATACCATATTTTGTTCAACAAAATCAATATAGTGTCGTTAGCTTTAATTTTAGATAAGATTTAAAGGTAGGAACACGATGTTTCAATGTTGGTTTTTTAACGGTATTTTAACTTTTAAGTTATTAGCATTTCTAAATTATAATATTCTACATTCATTAGAAACTGAAATAGCATAAAACCCATCATACAAACTCAAGTTACTTTAAAATTTATCTAATTTAATTTAATTTCATATATATATGAATACTGGGCCCCACTGAGATAACTCGTGTCTTTCAAAATATACAATAAATGCTAGCCTATACCTATACCAGCTGGTGATCTGTGAATTGAAACATAACTGAAATAGCAAAATAAAAAAAAAAAGGCGGGTAAGTCGTGGATGTCGCTCTGCTGTACAGTAGGTTACAAGTGGGTTACTGTAATGGATGGAATTAAATTTGAATCCAATGATATTATATCATTGTATACGAAAAACGATTCTGAACGGAGATGATTTGTCAGTCTAGGATATATTATTTTTTGTTATTATTTATTTTATCATGTAAGTTGAATTAATATTAAAATATTATTATTTTTTATTCGTTTCTATGGTGATGAACAAAGCGTTAGAAATTAAAATCCCATTTTTAGCGTTTTTTCGTAATTTTCCGGTGGTTTTTCCCGTGGGATTAAATAATTGTTGAGAAAATCGAAAAATGACCTCTCTAAAGTACCATCTTGATCCAATTTGCTAAAAGATGAGGTATTATATGTTGAAATCGAAACACTCCTTCTGGAAGAAATTTTGTATACAGGATATAAAAAGAAAAAGAAAAAAAATAAAAATAAACACCATTGTAAAAACAATAGCTTCCTCGCTCCGCTCAGAATCTAAAATTTAGACCCGAAGGTAAATTTTCAAAACTTAAAATGCTCGCGGGCTGGATCAAAAAATGTATCATTTAAATTTTATGATCATTCAAAATTAATTAACTATACACTATCTGTATATATAAATATATTAAAATAAGAGTTTCTTAAGAAAATGAATTATTCATAGATAATGAAATTATAATTAAATGTAAACAAAAAAAATTAATAACTATTTATAAAAATATATTAAACGCATATTTATTACATAATTAATGTAAACATTTTGGATGTGAATCAGGTGAAACAGACGCAGTAAATCGACTTAAATCTCTTAGGCAGAAACGTGAAATAGGTGACTTAAAGTTACATCAGTAAGCCGATTACTATTTTTTGGGTTTGATGTGTTATATATATTTCATATATTTTTTTACAACATTAAAAATAAATCTAAAAATTGCAAACGGGCTGAATAAAAAAAATTGGTAAGTCACCCAGTTGGCCATTCCAGAATATAATACGGTATATTAACAGTTAGGAAAAAATATTTTAATTTAAAAATTAAAATTAAATTTTGTAACCTGCTATGAAAATATTTTATCGAAGAGTTTTAGAAATCTGAAATAGTAATTTTTTTTACTATGAATCGTGATATAATACATTAGATAGAGACATATAGTTAATGTATCAATACAAATGATCTTAAAAAAATAAATCAAAATAAAGCATAAAATTCGTTTCGTATTATTTATTATTTCAATACAAGATTTCAGCAATACATATTTTATTCAAATTATTCTATTGTGTTTAGAAAATACTTATATATTATTGAGTAGGTACGTTATATTTTCCATTATAATATACAATATGGTTATTTAATGTAGAAAATATTAATAGTGGAGAACGATGTTTTGAACTACCATGGTACTATTATAGATATGAAACGGGTTTATATGTAAATCTGCATACATTTATTAGAATAAGTTATTGAAGTCTGAAAAAAATGTACACAATTCAAATAATTTTTATTAAAATAACAATAAATTTATTTTATATATTTTGTTAAATGATATTTAAAATTGTTTTTATTAATTTTTCCAATTTTAGTATTATTAATATTTGTAATTTTATAATGCATATTTTGTGTTTTTAGATTATACTTTCAATAAAATTACACCAAACGTTTTCAGGATAAAAAAGGGTGGGTAAGTGGATCTCGCTCTGCTGTACAATAGGTTACAAATGGGTCACTATAAAATGGATGTTATTAAATTTGGATTCAATGATATAATATAAACGAATCTGAGCGGTGACGGAGTTTAAGTTTAAGTTAGTCCGTATTAAAACGGTAGCCGGTAAGTTGAATTAATATTATAAAATTATTACAAAGTAACTAAAAGTCGTTATTCTTGGTTATTTAATATGTAATTTCCTCCAAATTTAAACATAAAATAACTATAAAAAAAAACTGTGTTTTTATACTTTTTAGATTTTTTGGTTACAGAATAACCTACTTACTTGGAACCTTATTGTAAGTTTTCAATCCTTAGCTATAAGAGTTGAACGTTTTATAAATTTTCAACTACAAAACCATTTTTAAATTTTAAATTTAATAAATGTTGTTAAAAATCGACTAAAAATACTTAAAAAAAAAAATATGCCTATGTATTTTTAATATTTTTCAACTGCTATTTAAGAAATATATCAGGAGACTTGTATTAAATTTTTAAAATTTTTATCCAACGAATAACATTTTATTGTCATTCGTAGAAAAAAAAACTAAAAGAATTGGATACTGAAAATGTCCGTAAACAGTTCAAAACAAATCCAAATAATTTTAAAAATGTTATCCTGTATATAAAATGCTAATATAAACATTAAACAACCAATGGAAATTTCAAATATCTACGATCATTTTTTGTATATTTTTTTCCTCGACGCTTTTGAACATTTATGGGAATATGGGATTAAGACCTGTTCAACTCACCAACTAGATTCACTTTCCCATCGAACAAAATACTGAAGTTGAAAATTGAAGCATTATTTCGACTACTTATCGTGTACACAGACACAAATAAAAAATTTAAAAAAAAAACACATCATTGTAAAATCAATATATTCATCGCTCCGCTCAGAATTTAAAATATTTTTTGTAATCTCGAGTAACAACCAGCGTTTAATAAAGTAGACTTCATCTTCAGTCTACAATATTAATATCGATCAAATTACGAAGGGTTTTACCATTTAATACTTTAGAAATAATAAAATGTCGATATTCGAATGTAATTTGATTACAAATAACTGCATATTTATAATTTTTATATATTTTTTGCATATTTTAAGCATAATACCTATCATTATTGTTTTACATTTTTTTTACAAATTAATCCGTTTTGTAATTTCAGACATATAATACATGATTACATGCCTCCCATATACTGGGTAGTTTTGACCATGGAGAGAGAAAGAGAGTGAGAGAGAGAGACTGACTAAACTTACCCACCCAAGTACTGGAAATAAAAAGAAATATTCTTTATTTTTCATTTTTCATTATAAAGATAAGAAAATAGGTACTTATTTTTATTTTATAAAACAATTTTTTTTTAAATTCATTCTAAAAGTTTTACTTGTTTTGTTAGCTGTTGAATTTATTTAATATTTTATTCTACATGTATACAAATGTATTCCATTTTAAATCATTTTCAGATTACATTTTATATTAATCACCTTTAGACAATCATTTATAGCAATAAATATATTTAATTTTCAAGGCATAACATTTTATTATTTATTTGCATTATTGTATTAAACTTTTAAGTCAGTCAATAGACAGAATTAGTTCTTTTTTGACAGCAGCAATTCATTTTAAAACCAATTATTTATTATTTTAATAATAATAATTTTAATAATATATACCTACTTTTGTTTCTACCCCCGTCTATTAATATAAGTGGAAATTAGCAGATATTGCATCGTTTCCTTACTCTTCGTGTAATGCATATCATTATGCACCAGTAAATTGTTAAGGCCACAAGGAGGCGAGTCCCTACTTAATAATTACTTTTAGATTCAGTGCGTACCAATAATTAATGTTTTTGTTTTTAAAACATGTGTGTTTTAAATTATTATGTTATTAAACGTTTTTATTATGAATTATAATTATTATAAATATCAAACGTAATTTCAAAGTGACAATACCCAGACAAAGTTAGCAAGGTAAAAATAATTTCTTAAAAACTTAATTGTTCAATATTGCAATAAGATGAATACTGAAAATAATCTAAAAAATATTTTCAATCTCTAATGAAATAAACCTAAGTAATAATTAGATAATACCTATATCTGAATTAAAATATAATATAGAATAAATTACGAGATTATTTTGCATAATGTAATAGACATCGTATTTTTAATAACATCATGCACCATTGATCAATAAAATATATTTCAGAATATTATAAGGAATACAAATATTTTGTAGAGAAATACAATTTTACTTAGACGTTAAATGTCTATTCGACGGATGTTCTTCTTAGAAAACTTCAAGTGATCTAACATTTATGGCTGTGATAATACCCGAACGTTTAACACAATCGTGAAACGTGATTGGAGTGTAATGGACTGGAATTAGTGTCTATAAATTACTATTTTCCACTGGATCTTTATTTTTACTAGTTCTTGTAAAATTACAAGAATTTACTACATTTAAAGATATATATTGTATTCTACTAAGTGTATTATATTATATCAATCGATAATATCATACATTTTTGTTCAAAATTTTAATTTATGGCACTATTCCTCCAATCAACATAAAAATAAATAAATTACAATAATTTAAAATTAAAAAGGTTTTTTAAAATGCAACAAATATTTTAGTAGTTAAGAATTGTTAATTTATTTCAATTAAAAAAATATGGGTAG
>NC_042494.1:34513729-34517154 GCF_005508785.2 Acyrthosiphon pisum | reverse complement strand
TTTGGAAAATGTTATGGTGTATAGAAAATGCTAATATAAACATTCAGTTAACATTTCATGTACCTGCGGACATTTGTTTTAGAGTTGCATCAAAAACCAAAATCAATTTTCTCGAAAACAGATTTTGCGTAGAAATTCCCGTTTTCCTTAATTTTTCTTTTGATATTCACGTAGCTTTTGAAAACTATTAGGAAATTATTACTTTTGACCCTCCCAAAGTACCAACTAAATTTACTTTCCTATCAGAAAAGATACTGTTGAAGAAAATCCAAGCATTTTTACTGTCCTAAAAGGTGATGAGAGACACAAAAAAAAACCACACACATCATTGTAAAATCAATACATTTATCGTTCTGCTCAGAATCTAATAAGAATTCGATACTGTTATCTTTTATTATAAGATTATATTATGTTTGTTGGATAATATTGTTATAATAGATTAGTTTTATGCAATGTTTTATGAGGTATGTTATGTTATTGATAGATTAACAATTTGTTTTACCTAACTATTTTTCCTAAATTCTAATGCTTGAATAATGGCGATCTTATTTATACAGATTATTGTTAGTTGATGATTGAATTGTATTTTAATTTTTTTAAATTATGTACTGCTTGTGTTATTTTGAATTTTAATTCTAATTCTTGAAAATATCATTACATAGATTAATATTTATGGGAAAATTCTAAAAGAAACTACTATGTTTATTTCATTAATTTATTATTATTTATTAGTTTATATTATACTAATTTCAACTTTATATTTTATACGAAACAACCTTTAATACGAGTCAGAATAATTAACAACTAGAGTTTTTTTTTTTTTTTTTTGAAGCCTTACTATTAATAATAATAAAAAAAAAAACTAGAGTTTTTGTATTTATCATCATAATTTGTGTCTAGTTGTATTATATTATTATTTGGACTTTATTTAATTAAACCACATTAGTTATATCTTATAAATTTAACATAAGATATATTTTTATTTATGATTATTATCTGATGAAATATAAACTATTGAGTTACAAAAAGATAATTTTTTTTAAATCCAAATTTTTCAACATCAAGATTGAATTACAGTTATAATTAAAAATATAATTGGCCCAATTTAATTTAAAGAAGCACAAGTATACGCACTTTTTAAGGTGTTATACGTACCAGTGTACAACTTTTGTATTTTTGGATTACATAAATTGAATTATTTTAGATTAATGTTGATAAAAATGACATATTGAAAAGAATTAGTCACTCATTAAGATATTGTTAAACTATTTATTTATAAGTTTGTGAATAAACATATTATTATATTTTCACGTTAAATAGTGTGTTAAAATAAAATTCGTGCTTTAACACGATTTATAAATATTTGGATGGCTGTGCGCCTGTGCATTACATACAATATCAAGAGTATTCCGTTCGTAAGAACCATTATTATATGTTGTAAATAAATAATTGGAAGTGTAATAAATAACTAAAAATAATATGTACTAGCAATGAATGAGTTATATTATAGTTGATGTAAACCTGTTATGCGTTTAAGAACTTTACCTATATTGAGTATACGAATATGATTTTGAATATTTGAATTTATCGATGTGAAAATCGTTGGTAAATTAATTTAAAATAGCTATAATATTTAGTATATAATAACCGATTATTTCTAGTGTATCAAAAAATTACTAATCCTTTTAAAAAATTTCTTTTTTGATTTTGTTTTAATTGTACGATTGTAAATCATTTGAATAGGCAAAAGAAGGCACCTGCTTTGTGTGGAATATGTATATATTTTTAACAGGTTAACTTTGATCGACATACATTTTTAGTTTTTGTTATGGTATTTTTATGAGTTGTATTACAGTTTAAAATATTTTTGACATTAGTACCTAACTATAATTTGAAGTAGAAATCTTTAGATTTTTTTTTTGTTGCACATTGATACTAAAATGTGTTCAAGTTGATAAATACACTTCGAGGATAAAATACTAGTTACCGGGCCTTTTGAAAATCTTAAGCAATTGGAGAGCTATAAATTATCTGCTAAGTAAATAATATAGTCTATCTTTATTACCTTAATAGAAAAATAATATTCCCGAAAAATCCCAAAGAATAGAATATTTTATGACCTTATATTGTTTTTTCCTCCCCTTTATTCTAACTCGCATGTGATTGGCTACCCATATGTCATTAACATAAACAAAACAGTCTTTTTTATTCCACCTTTTTGGTTCTTACATAATATAATATATTACTTTTTAGTTTTTTATACAATTTGAATAAATGTGATATTATATAGAGTTCATTGTTTTCATCGTCTAAACCCATAAAATCCATAATATTATTGCTATTTACGTGGCTTTAAAATTCTGATTACATTGCTTATCGTGAAATATATAAATACATTATAATAATAAAGATTTATATGTATCCAAATGCATAAAAGCCTTAAAATAATTTAAACTAGACAACGTTATTATTATGTGGAAAGGTATAAACACAATTTTTATATAAAGTTAATATTTGATGATAACAAATAAATAATTTATAGGTATTCAATTAAAGAACGAACTAAAAATTATTCTTTTATTATACTTTTTATAATTTCTAAAATACTATTCACCCTAAAACCCAATCTACTTTTTAATTACTTTTTATGAAGGTATCTATTTTACAAATATAATTATAAAGACAAATAGGAATTGCTGATTTGTTATGACTTATGAAAATTAATACTGACACTGTATGTTTAACTTCACGTAAATCTAAATTTATCATAGTAATATTAATGTATCCACAGTAAAATGTTTATTTGTGTGCATGTCTTTGATAATACATATTATATCACTTTAATGACTATAAAATAAACTTTTCTTTAATTATTTTTATCAAAGGAAACCATTCAACATTGAGTATTATATTTTTTTCATTTCCCAATTAATATAAAAATGTATTCCTTTGTTTGTCAATATCCCTCACGTGCACCCCAGCTTAATCAATTTCGAAACAGGTTTAACTTTTGGTTCATAATATCTACTCTGAAATCTTTATACATAAGTGCATTTAAAATTCTCAAACCTATTTTCTTGTGAAGTTTATAACTATTTACCTTTACGATACCATTTTTCCTTTAAAATTTACTAAACTTTTTTCCATATACCCATCTTATCCGTCATTCTGCATCGACTAATCCTGTTTCAAAACGAAATCGTTATTACCTACGCTATAATATTTTACTTTTATTTTAGATTCTGAGAGGATCGATTTTTTTCTGTCTGTCATCACCTTTCATGGCAGCTAGTAAATATGCTTACATTTTAAACTTTGAGGGAGGTTTCTTTTAGAAAATTGGATCTAGTTGGGACTTTATGAGGTTAAAACTTAAAAGTGAAATTATTCCTCGTATTTTTCAAAATAACTGGGAAAATAAAAAA
>NC_042494.1:34490448-34513679 GCF_005508785.2 Acyrthosiphon pisum | reverse complement strand
ATTTACTTAAATAACAATATAAACATATCATAAAATAAATTTGGAAGTATATTCTGACGGTCTTCGATCAGAATTATTTTTCATAGGAATGCGATGATTTCAGATTTGTTATTTACTTCAAATTTAATGCATTTTGCATAGTAATTTCTTCTTCACCTACTCTACAGCAGAGCGGTTACCTATTTTACCCTTTTTTACTTTTATTTTTTTCGTGTTCTATTTTTATCAATTTACATTACTACATAAAACACGATTAAATTTTTTATGCTTCATAAAACCTTCATTTATCATACCTTCTGTAATTTTATTCAAACTTACTTTGTCTTTTTATAATTATTAAATTTTAATTAAATTATCCATTGAAAGTATTTATATACTTTCTTAACTACGTTGATTATAAGTTGTGTTCTATCAATTTGTATTGAATATTCATTTAGAAAATCTTTTAATCTCATTTAATATTTTGCTTTTATTTCGTTTTTAATTTTCATGTTTAAGTATTTTATCATCAGCCTAATCTTTATTTTAATTTTAATGGTATTTACCTCCTTTATAATTATTTTCCTCCGTCGCTTTTTAATTCTCGTTAAATCAAAATTGTTCTTTTAATTTTCAAATATTTATTATGTCTTCTTAATTACAATGCAATAAATGTGAGACTAAAAGCCTAAAAAAGTATTTGTGAACATAATTCTATTATTATAATTTAAATTTGCAGATTGTGCTCTCCGCTTTACATTCGTTTTATTTTTATTATTATTTATGTATTTCTATTATTTTTTTATGCGCCGTAGTCAATTGTATTTTTATTATTACTATAAAAAAGTTTATGAAACTATTATTTTATCTTAAATTATAATTTTATTTTAAATAATTGAATTAACATTATTATTTGATAAACATAATACATTATGATTAATGATTGTAATTAATATTGCACTCATTGTTTAAAGGTAGGTAGTAAACATTGTAGGCCCAGTAAATTAGACCCATCGTTTTTAAGCCATGAAATGTATATTAATAGTAAGTTAAATATTGAGCCTATTATTTTTCATGTAGAAATATTTATTTATTTATTAAATTTCATTAATGATTTCTAAGTAGGTTGTATTAATAGTTGAAATTGAACCACCTACACATTATAGCATGCATAGACTAAGTATGCGATCATATATTTAGCTTTAAAATTTAAATTATATGCAATATAATAGCCTTTTGGCAAAGGGATAGGTGAAATTTAGTAGGTACCGATATAAATATTTTAACCATAAAAAAGATTGACGAAATTCACACTTTATCTCTTTCAGTTGACCCAATCTACATCTAACTTTTATTAGAAGCACTTGCAGATTTTCTGTTAAGGTACGTAATTTAGATATTTAGGCATTGATAAATGGTAGTTTTAAATAGTAGGTATAATACATGTAAAATAAATACCTACATAGTTTTAAATAAGTATTGATAAGCTAACACATAACACAACGTAAAAATGCTGTGTTTTGCTACTTCTTAAAAAGATAATAGATAACAATGATAATGACGAGGGTTACTATTATTGTTGGATATTATACAATTTTATTTTATGGTGTAATTTTGTTTTTGCATTTTAAAAACAACATAAACTAATATTACGTAGTATAAGAATAATGTTTAAAGCAAAATGTGTTAGGAGACCATTGCTATAAACATTAGTCGCATAGTGGTTATAATACTTTATAGTTAATACACTGGAAAAATAAGTATCATTTTCTTTTAAATAATTATTTGAATGTATTTTTGTATCACATTTATCTATTAGCATATTCATATAATATCATTATTCATCAACAATTCATTTTTATGCCTCACGCATGGTGTAGACACGTACTATAAACTTTTCACAACCACTTTTATGTGGGCTGGCAATAGCAATATATTGTTAGCAGGCATATGTAAGTTTTAATATATAATATGGTAAAATCCCCCGTGAGCCAGTTACGCAATAACCTCAAATGGTCTATTTTACGTGTTAAAATAAAACAAAAACTTACAATAAACTGCAAAGAAACTTTTTCATCGCTTTAGAATACCGACAACCATGTATATCTGCAGTCAACGATGTAATATGGCGCTAAGGTGAATAGGAAGCTTTACATCTTTATTTACCGCTGAATGTTGAACTATGTATTTTCCCAATACTCGTAGGAATGTAGTAGTATTATTGGTGCAATTTATCACGCATTAAGCACAGACTACGTACGAGATCAGGAACAAGTATTTCGGTGTCTGTACAGTAGTGCTCAATGTTTAAAGATAAAGAGGTAAACACAAAAGAATTGCTTTAGTTTTGTTGTGCGCACATCGTCATTATTTAAAACATCGTTGAGTATATCTATCTGGTAGTGTAACAATTTTTATACGAGTCATAGGAAATTAAATGAAATTTACATATTTTTATCTGAACGAACTATTCTTAAACAATGTATAGGTAATATTACGATTATGGATTTATTTGAATGACATTTCATTCTCTAAACAAAGCATAATCTGACACGGGCATAACTATTTATCGCTTTCATTCTGCAGTGAATATTATAAGCATTTTTCTAAAAGCACCGCTAATATCACATAAAAGGTTTTTACTTTTTTTTTAATATTTCATGAATAATACAACTGTATATTGTTTTACGATTTGGTTGTATTTTTAATTTGCATTGTTCTATTATGAATTGAATCTTTATTAATTTTTAATTAAAGCGAGTATTTAGGTACGAAATGTGATTATAATACTATTAAATGTCAAATAATATTATAATTTAATTTAATATTGATTATACTAATTAATGCCTAAAACTGTTAAATTTACAACCAAGATTTTTAAAAAAAACTATTAATGTGCATTGTACTGGCTAGCTATTTTTCAGCCATCATAATATTATTGCCATTCACAGGTACCTATTTTTCGTCAACGCTTACACAATAGGATGGTTCTTTAAATGGAATTCATATTGTAGTTATGGATACCAGATGTATACTATCGTTTATTGTGAAGAATGAATGTTTTATTGTTATAATATGACCTGGGGTTCTTTAAAAGAAAAATAATATTTTTGGGATCCGAGTGGAATAAAAAAGCTATTAGCAATACAAAAAAATTATACTTCATTAAATGAAGTGTATTTTCAATTTTGTTAGATTTTCTAAAATTGTCGTTGTAAAGATATGAAATATAAATCCGAGCTTAAAAATATAAATCCTGAGAACAGAAAAACGAAAAACATAGGTTACTCCGTCTTAAAAATGTACAACATAGCAAATATTCATTCAGCAAAACCAATTTTGGATTGTGAGCTTTAATATTATAATTGATCTATTATCAAACTCAAAGGTCAGAAATAAGAATATGAGGTACCTATATAAAGCACCTCATAGAATTTTGTAGATTTGTAGTTCAATTCTAAAGCAAGGTATGATGATTATCAATTGTAATATTTTATATACTAGATAATATATATATGTCCTAGATAATCTATTAAAGTTATTTTACATTAGGGTAAATAGGTACATCAGGTAAATGTATTCTAATTTCACATAAAATGTGTCCTACTCAACACACATTTGCTAAGTTGTACGTTTTTAAAACTGTGACACCCCCCTGGATTAACTAAATAGTCACCATTATGAATTTATCAGAATTAAAAAAAGATTCCACAAATATTAAAACCTATAAAGAATTCTATCTTCAAATATTACACAATTTATCGGGTGAAAAAATGTACACAGATGCCTCAAAAAGTCAAGTGGGATTCGGTGCTTCGGTTATCTGGAATAATCTATAAAACTTATATATACCTAAGCTACATAATATAAGCTCAATTTTCACTACGGAATCATTCGAAATTCTCAAAGGTATTCAATTAGTCATAGCTTCTAATATTCCAAAAGCAACAATCCTCATATTCTCTGTATGCGATAAACAATATAATAAATGCACACAACACTAACGAGATAAACATAAAAATACAAAATTTGCTATAATACGGAAGAGCAAAAGGAAACACTGTTCAGTTATGCTGGATTCCGGGTCATTCTGGTATCATAGAAAATGAGATGGCTGATAAGGCAGCAAAAGATGCAATTACGAAACCCTCAGCAACAGAAGTTCATCTCGTGACCAAAAAAAATGTAATACTCATAATAAAACTTCATTGTGCCAATGGCAGGTAAACTGGAATTCCATTTGCACAAAACTACACGAAATGAAACAGGATGTTTCAATTTGGCCCCACATCCCACAGATCTTTCAAAAAAGTTCGAAGTCATCCTAACAAGACTCCGGATCGGGCACACTCAAATCACTCCTAGTCATCTAATGAGTAAAAATGATTCCAAATATGCCTATCATGCGGAACCTGTCTTACAATTAAATACATTATGACGGAATGTGGAACATACATCGAATCAAGATTGACCTCAAAACGTCCGGGACACTTTTCAGAATCTCTCGGATACAACAGATCTTCACTAGCAGCCACCATCGAACTTTTATGATCATAAAAGCAAAACTTCAAAACAAACTATAAAACCTATATAAATTGTTCACAAACTTATCTGTATATCATTAGAAATAAGTTCTTAATGAAATGTAAATAATAACTGTATTGCGAGGGCAATTATATTAATAATAAAAAAAAAAAGACTGTGACAACAGATCCGGGTACGACGTCCTTTTAAGTTTTTGATGTACTATTTAAATGTTACAAACCTTTGATTGGTATTGCGTTAACTCAATGTAACACTCGTTATAAGCATGCCAACGGTGATGGGGAGTACAACCTACCGAAATACCATACGAAAACATTTTTATTGTTAAATTATTTAAATTAATAATTTGTACTGATTATGATTCATAATAATATATAACCCCATCCCCAACGATTTTTTTTGTGTACGTTATGACTAGATTTATTTATAAATACGGGAAAGTATAATTAAATTAAACACATTTAAGGGTTATTGTATTAATTATCAATAGTAAACTTAGTATCTACTATCTACTATACTTTTATACTTTAATTAAAATATTAAACAGATGTCAGCTGATAATATGTTACATATGTGTTTAACAATATGATTTGAAACAAATAGTTTTTGGTTTCAACATTAAACTGATACTTAAATAGCAATATAATTTTACAATTGTTTTATATTAGTATGTTAGGTAAGGAAAATTTATGTAGCTAAGTAAAGTAGTTCTTTATAGTCAAATATAGTCAAATATAGTCAAATATAGTCAAATAGTTACAAATAATATAACAAATATAACATAAGTATTAGATACTGTAAACAAGTTATGGTATAAACTTGAATGCATAACAAAACAAGTGGTTTCTTTTGCATTTAAGCTTTTACACTAAACGCTTTCCGTGATTTTTAAAGAACAATAACGTTTAGGGTCATTGTCGTAAGCCCTCAATAAAAATTTGTTACACTAAAAAATAAATATTTCGTCATGTTATAATTTTAAAGACAGAGACTTATATTTTTACAGGAAACTCCTTAAACAGCACAAAAAATGTCAAATATGTTGAAAATATGGGGGAAATGTGTATATTTAAGAATTTCAAAAATCGATATTTGAATAAACTTATTATTAAGTGAAAAAATTAACACTACAAATGGGTACCAATATGATAAAATCTTATGAAAACTTCAAAATATATACGGTGATCCTAGAAGGTCAGAAATGGGGTGCCATGATATTATAGCAGTGACGTCCATCATTGTGTTAGTCATATTTAGTTCAAAATAATACATCTATATTATTGACAATTTGTTTGAAATCTTATAGATAACTATTATTCAAACCACAATTTTAATTGGTTTTATTTTTATTTTATTATTATTTAAAATTTTAATTTTATAGATCTTGGAACAATTCTGCTTGATGAATTATTACTGGTTCTGATATATTATGAATATAATAATTTAGTATTACATGTAATATAGGATCGTTTTTGTTTGCAACGTAACATTGCTTGCATATTTAATTATGTAGCACCACAAACCTTGCTCACCCGTTTTAGTGGTATTCCGCGTTATCTGGCATGACGTACTCTATGTTTCTACCCAAACCAGTGGTTACCCTGATCAATATACTATTCACATTTAGGAATGGCTTATCCAAAACAAATTTTTTTCAGCTATTCATCATCTATTGTCTGTAATTAGTGATTGACAAGTATAATGATACGTTATTAACTATTTACGGAACGTTATACTCAATAGCGTTATATTAAAAACGTCATATTAAAGATTGGGCAGGCCGTTAAGTCTTTAAAACCTTCCCAGATTACTAATTCTAGTTTGAATGTACAATATTTGTTTAAAGATGATTTAAAATCATTGTCACACCAAATTATCTGACTTTTTTTAGACTAATCTGCTTTTCAATTAATTTTCTGGCTCGCTGAAAAAGGGAAATTCAAGGCAATTGCAATCCAATGGTTTAAAAAAAAAAAATAATAATGATAATAAAAAAAAAAATAAAATAAAATAAAATAATGAAAATAAATCCAGAGAACGGTTGCAAACCAAACCTCGTTAGAGTTCGTGTCTAAGCCAAAATGAGTGGGGTCCTTTTGTTTTTGTAATCGCATTACTACGTAAACAATAATATGTGAAAAACAATTCACCCGACATAAATATTATGGCGCGAAAAAAATGCATTATTTTTATTTACGAGGATTTGGTTTTTATTTTTATTTGTTACATGTCTAGCAAAAGTTTGGTTCAGGGATATATTTTTCTTTCAACTTAAATAACGCGGGAAAGTACACTAGAGAGTGATATTAAAAACACACAAAAAAGGCAAAAAAATGAAGGTTCATTGTCGTCGTAAAATAGTGTGTTTGGATTTTTATTTAGAAAACTTTCATTATTTATGACCCGATGTGTACGATCTCTTGAATATCTCATTTAATATTAGAAAACTTTAACTACTAAGAAAAGTAAAAAGGTAGAATAAGAAATTCTTAAGGTTATAAACAAAATTATATTAGATGACTTTTTTCTCGTGACATTAAAGCGATGCAGCGTGTTAACAATTAGGTATATTATTGATAATTATTATTCTTACAATTAAATAGGGATCGTGCAAAGTGACATAATTACTTAACGGGGCTCCAGTCGATGAAAAGTGACTTTTAGAATTTTGTTCTAAGCCAGACAAAACTGGAGGAATTTGGTTAGATGGATTATGATTGATTAACAAGTTACTAGGTTTCCATCGAGGCAATTTTTAATATTCCAATTATTGTTAGAGTCATAATACGTATTAATGTGTTGATATAAATAAAAATATATCATATTTTTATTCATGGATATTACATCTACAGAAATATAAAAACCTAGGGAACTTGGTAATCAATGAATATCTCTTTTAAAAATTGTAATTCGTCAAACCTAATTCCTTCAGTTTTGTCTGGGTTTTTGATCTAAAAACCACTTTTTTCATCGACTACAGCCCCTTTAAGATTTATTTTACGATACAGAATTTAAATATATTTAAAAATATTAAAATAAACGATATTTATGTTTAGGTTGGTCAAATGTTTTGACTTTTGACAAAACCGACTGGTGTCCCCTTAAAGGGATTCTAATATCATGGATTTTGCCCAGATTATTTAGTTAAAAATAAATGTACGGTGCAGTTCTAAAAAACTAGCAATGAAAATGTTTAATAATAATTTTATTGTGTACCCGTCTATAATACTATATAATACCTACAAATATCTTCTTCTTTCTGAAAAGAGCCCATTAGAGCTCATTACTTACTGATGAATAGGTACCATGTCTAAAGATCTATAAATGGTATCTTATCGTTGATGAAACTGTTGTGTACGTGGTACAACTACAGTTATAACTGACAACCTATAATGACTGATTGCTAAACCTTAATTGTTGTTAAAAGGTTATAGGTACCTATACATTATTTTTTTAAATATAATGGTAATAAACTTATAATAATTATTATCTTATAGGTTAGTAATATTAGTCTATTTAATAAGAATAATGTTTAAACTACATAATTTATTATATTATATTAAGCTATGTTCATAGTTTTAAGATAAATATTTTTGTAGCGCATAGAATCTATGAAAAGTCGATCGCTTGCTCAGATTGTTTAAATCAAAAATATTTGACGGCCTGTTTTAAAAGTAATGACAGGGGGGTTACCGAATAAAATATTGTATGATACCGACGATGGATTAAATATTATGTATTTTAGTGGTCCGATAGCAAGAATTACACCGGTACTCGGTTGACCATGGAATACTTATAAATAAATAAAATGTCCTAGTCTATATTATGAGATTAAACATAGGTAGGTAGTTACTATTTAAATTTTTTATTTTAGTGGAAAAACAGACATGAATTTAGTTTACAAATAACTTTATTTAAAGTACCAATTATCTACAAATATCATATAAAATTATGTTTAACCGGTTTATTTAAATTAAAGAAGATATAGTTATGATAAAATTATAATTTATAATTTCAAATAATGAGTTCTAAATGTCTAAAAAATTTGCAAATTTACTTAGAAAATATAAGATCTCTTATAAGATATGCAAATGTTAACTAACTACATGTCTACATATATTAACTTTCATCCATTTTCAACTTTATAAATCTATTTAAAATAATGTTACAGATTATATGATTTAATGCTTTAATAGTTTTGTTTAATGTAATAAAAGCTAATGTAAAAATAGATACATTTTAGGATTTCCTATTAAAAACTTTGAGAATATTGAATTTGTATTTAAATAAATTAGGCAAACAGATTTTCAAACAAATGTTTAAATAGTGTTAAATACACTTTGTATAATATCATGTACACGTTGTATAATATCGTCTGAAGGCGATAAAATGTAAATTACTTTAGTTTAATGTAACTATAAAGGTACAAGTTTAACACAAAAATCAAAAATTACGGTAATGAAACATGCGGATATTCCTAATAAGCTTAAATTGTTATTCTACTATTTATGTGACACAGCATATAGAAGTTGTTAATATTAATCATTTTTTATTAAATTAAATATATATTATACTTATTATTAAATATTTACCATGAATATTCATGAAGTTAATAAGAACTAACATGATTGTTAAATAATAAATAAGTAAAATTAAAATGTCACAGTTTTGTTTCGAAAAAGTGAAAAGAAGGACTCTTAAAGAGACACTTATACTTGCCTAATTGAGTACGAATTTTAAACTAAATACTACCAATAATTAATGAGTGTTGTCTGCGAAATACCTAATCAAATTTGACATTGTTACGAACCTATTTACATAGTTCTATGGTAGGTATGTACTATGTAGTATTGAATAATAAGTTAATAATAATAATGATTAAACAATTATTAGGTAAGTATTTAATATACATATGTATATGCGATGGTTTTGACGAAAATTAGTTTAACATATCGTTTGATCAATAATAATACAAATAAACTTTAAAATATCCTTGGAGGATAATACACCGTTCCCGCTCACAATCGTTTTTCATATGCAATGATTTATCGTCGAATTCAAATTTAACATACTCGATACAGTAACATACTCAATGACGAGCCCAGACAGAGGTACACTCGAAAGAGAGATATCTTTGGTTTTAATAAACCAATAATCTTATTGGTAACCATGTAAACAAAAGTGATGATAAAATAAGTGGGGGCAGACATGAAAGACAGACATGAGACAAAGAGTTTAAAGCATTTTATTTCTGTACAAAATAATTTAAATAATATATGTTAGTTAATAATTCTCATTCAGTGTTCCCTAGATGCCACAGATTATCTTAGAAATAATAATAATAAAATATATCTATATATATATATATATATATATATATATATATATATATTATAACGAATTGCAGCAATGTAAAATTAATTATTTCGGTAGTTTGAGATAAATGTAATGTAGCTATGGAAACTGAAGACTTTGTTTATTCAACAATCCATCCCTGGTGCTGGCTAGTGTAGTAGAACTAGTCAGTTACTGCTCCCTTAGGAATAAGATGCGATATTGACAATCCCTTGTTGTTGACGTACCGTATGGCCACCAGAAAGGTTCAAGTTAAATAAGTTATGGCAATATTTTAGTGATTGTTTTGATTTAATTTTTAGAAGAAAAGATATACTTAAATCAACTAAAAGTGTTTAGGTTTTTAGAAACTAAAAACCTAACTAAATTTTTAATGTAAATTTTGAATGAAACTTAACTTATTATATTAGGTCTGTAGATAGTTGTACCTACATAATTTGATGTATTCAATTTTTGTTGTAAATCAATATATAATAATATTTATTTGTTATTGGTTTTAATTTCAAATGTAATTTTTATATGTCCATAGTAGGTCATATTAAGTTAATATTATTAAATGGTACAAACGTTTTTCATGTCCGTTAAAATTGTTTTTTAACTTATTAAGTAATATTTCTGACAGTGATAAAATTACAATTTTTAATATCATCAGAAATAAGTTTACCATAATTGCAAAATTAACGTCAGCACGTAATATACTTAATCGATTTATATATATTTTTTGAAATGCACAGTTAAAAATCTATTCACAAAATCGTAAACTAATATAAATATTTTTTTATTCTATTTAGAGTACCTACCTAATATTTTTAATATTTTTTTTTTATTGAAAAGTGATTGTTACTTGTTAGAAATATATTTTATGTATTATAACCTATTGTCTATCAACTTGATAGACTTGATACTTGTATCAACTAAATATAAGTACTACAATGCATTGTGTTTATTCATTGTGATAATTTTGAATCTTAAAAAATAAAATGTACTTTAGCTACCACTTATTATAATAAGGTTTTATATTATAAAGCGATATGCTTAACTTTTATTATTTAAGGTTTCAGTTTTTTTTTTGCAATTATAAAAAATAAAATAATAGCATTAATTTCTGATCAAATTATGCGTTATAGAAGTGAGTATAATATGCTAATATTTTTAATTTAAGGCCTTCTCATTAAAACGATATAATAATATGGATCCTCAAAAGGTAAACTTTATAAATTAAAATTTGTATTTTGATGTTTTTGTTCTATTTTAACTAATTTGCATTTAACTTATTGCCACATTGAATTCATGAAGTATTGAATATTTAAAGCCATATATTTTGAAACTGTTTTACAATTCAAATTTTTATTTTATATTTTTATCTAGATTACAATAATTAGTTCATTTTAGTGTTACATTTTTATGAAAACAGATTTGTATTCATTTAATAATAAAATATGTAAGTTTGAAAAAATATAGTTCTATTTTCAGTTTATTTTCTATTTACCAATGTTTTTAATGACGGAACGTTTATATTATTATAAATTAAGTTTGAAATATCATAATATGATTTGTATCCTTAAAATGTAAAACGTTTAAGAAAAAAATGTTTATTTTAGACAAAGCATTCAGTCAATATTTATAATATTTTCCTACAATATTTCATTGCTAATTTTTATCCTCAAAAAAATTATTCAAATGTTTCAAAACTTACTTTTGAGTCATGTGTCCAGTAAATCAATGGTGGTGGTTCTGGACTATGCTTTATGATGCACGTTAAGTTCATAGTACTACCCTTATTGATGAACATGTCTGGACCTCCAATGATTGTTGTTATGGGTTCTGAAAAGTATAATTTGTATAAGTAATTTAAAAATCAAGTAACAGAGATCAAAACTAACATTCTTTTACTGAGTGTGCATCGCTGAGTTTTAATTATAGACAATTGAAGGGTGACATTCCAAAACGTACTATTGCCAAAATATACGAAATCGAGATACGCATCGATTCTTATAGAAAAAAAGGCGGATACCTAGTTTATTATATAAATTGCTAAATATAAATCATTTTAATAAAATATAATACAATTATTAGTTTTTAGTTTAAAATATGATTTAACGACTAGGAATATAATTGTGATCGACTATAATTACATGAGAGTTTATTTATGTACGTTTATGACGGTTTACCAGATGTAGATAGCTATTTAACCTCGAAGAACCTGGTGGGTATAATGATTAATTGCTTTTTAATCGGGATTTCAGTTAACAATTAGAGAACGTCTTTCGTCTGTAAATACTGATAGCAATAAATGTGATATATTTAATGATATTTCCTATTTGTTCTAGTTATCGTCACTGTTTAGTGTTTACGGATTTATAGAATTTTGCTTTTCAATATATTTTTTTTTAATAATTAGGTAATTCATTCTTACATATTTACATAATGAATAACAATAGAAATGATTATCATATTAATATACCAAATAGTATAATGTTCAATCATACATTTTTTTACGTTTTTTAATCAAAGACGCCGCGAATATTGAGCTACTTCAAACAGTCGTATTAAAAAATGTGTATATCATTCATGGCCACTGTACATGTTATGGCAACAAACCAATATATTATTATTGAAATGGGTTAAAAAAATATTTCTTTTTATGACTCGGGCCAGTTGTGATTTCAAACAAAACAACGTTAATAATAAATCTTCATTTGTGGGTGTAATTCTTATTTAAAAAAATCGAAATATATACAATGTCGAAAAATCGTCGCGGTCGTTTGTATCCAAATATTTGGCCACAGATGCGAGGGTCCGTGAGCCGTAGCTAGAACTGCGTCCTACCACACGGGATGATCGTCATTATCGTTATCATATTTTTTTTATAAAATATATTATTATTATTTTATTTCATTCTCGTTTTGTATGCAGGTTAGGTAAGGTTAGGACGTGCACACGGGCTTTTCTTTCTCGCGCACGCACACGTCGGCTGCCGATCCACTCGAAGAAACGGGCTGCGACGAGGACGAAGAAGTGGCAGAAGTCAAGATAATAATATGACGTATAGTCGTCGCGAGGTGGATGAGTGGCGGTGGTGTCATTTGTCACGGGATACAGTGACAGTCATTACAAGCACTCAAGGGCCATCTGCTTGATGTCTCTGGCCATGAGCGGCGTTCGCCCGACCTCCGGTATACCGTGTATGAAGGGTGCCCGGTGCGTGCACCCACACACACTCTTCCATACATACAAGAGAATGCCCCCGTGTTGTTTGAATAATATCTTTCGGGTCCTAACTACATCTTAATGGTAAAAAATGTTTTTTGCAACCTTTTATACATCGCTCTCGCATAATGCTGAAATTAAACCTGCCACCACGGCCGGTCACTACGTTAACGATCAACTGTCGTAAAGCTTTACTCGTCCAATTCTCTCCTCTCCCTCCAACACCGACCAATCCATCAGAGATTTACATAAAAACTAGACCATAAATTTTGTCGCTGGACATAACCGAGTTTTGTTTTGGACAAACACACACACACACACACACACACCGTTTTACAGTCATGTTGCTAATAAGCTAGATGGAGCCATCAATATTTTTTAAAGCCTACTGAATATAAAAGCCAAATGTTATCTCTGAATGTTAAAATCCAAATTAAACATAATAGTATTCCGAGTTTTTATTACTAAATATTTCCCAATTGATAAAAAAAAACACAAATTATTCTATTGTATTTACATTCATCGTACTCGAGCCTTGTTTTCGTTGTTTTTTGTCAATCATTTTTGATTATTTTGAAGTAATGACTAATGACAGTCATAATTTGTGATCGGGTAAACGAGTATAATACATGAAATCACGATCACAATATGCTTATTGATATAGAAACGGTGCTTAGGACTATAATAACTTTCATAGATAACACCACTACTGATGTGATAATTACTTAACCTAACATGAGCAATATTATCAAATTATTTGCAGTAAATTATAATACCAGCGGGCTAAATAATATTCTGGCTAAAAAATAGTTTTTCTAATCTACAAATCACCATAAATCTATGGTAATTGTAGGTATAATATACAATACCTATTAAATTCTAATTTTAGTTCAGATAGTTGAGTAACAATACAATTCAAATTGATTACCATTAAAAGGAAGTTTAGGTAACGAAAAATAACATATAAAATGTTATGAACAATTATAAGACCAGAATAATATTCTTTACCTACCTATTAATATATATATTTTTTTATTAATGTTGTTCAAGTTTCACAATTTTTAATAAATTGTATTTAAAGTTTGTCACATTAATTTTAATTCACAGTTAATTTGTATTAATTTATTCAATACTCTTGAATACTTAACTTGTTTTATTTTTAAATTTATTTGATTAACCAATAACCTTATATTTTATGTTGTTTGTTGTTTTTATTAGTGTATTAAAGTTTCTGTTCCGATATATTATTAATAATAATAATAAAGTAATATTAATTTTTATCAGGATCTGTATTTTAATACCAGGCTTACACTAGTTAGGAACAAAAAACAAAGAAACAACAGCAATTTCATCCATTTTTAATTTTGGTGACAAATATGGAACAGCAAGAAATTACAAACTTTCACTTTTCACCAACAAATCAAAATGGAAACATTTACTAGATAAAATGTTTATTTTGTATTTTATTATTAAATGGGGTGTTCAAACTACGCAACCAAAACAGAAACAAGACATCGTGGTTTTATGGTTATTAGTTTATTTTACTTATGTTTCAAATTTAAAAATTTTACCACTGGTGTGTGGTGCAGAGTGGGGACATGTCATAAAAAGTTATCTGTGTTTATAAATCAAATATTATTAGTGATTATTTACGTATGTTCATCGTTTTTTGAACTATTATACCTTATGGATTGTTAACTTTCCAGTTTTTATCAAAACGTCTATTGATAATTATTTCATATCTGTTTTAATTCTGTTTTGAATTAATTAGTAGCTTGAATTAGTAAACACGATAATACTCAATTAATTGATTTAGGTGAATTTGTTCTAACCAAACCCTTACAAATTTACAAAATGTCATGATTTGAAGTTATTCTTGAAGAAAGTAAAAATGTTTTTCAACTTAATAAATTAAAATCACGTGGCTTGTCTTGATATAATAATTATAGGTTAAAGTTCCTATTAATGTGTGTTACACAAATAGAAAATATACATATAATGAATTAAATAAACCAGGAAGGCATACAGCCTGTATAGTAGATGTCGTATAAAATAATAGCTATTATTATTATAAAATATATATTATTTTAATCTAATTAATATTAATTATTAAATACCTTTCAGACTTTTAGAAATTCTAAGTAAAGGTGCCATTGATGCTAGTTCCATTAATAAAAGTTATCGAACAAAAGCTATCGAAATTGTATTTCTAATTTACTTAAGTATATACAATATACATATAACTTATAAGTTAGTGTGAAATAAATCACTACTTAATAACAATATTATTGCTTCTTGTTTAAAAAAAAGATCATGGTGGGGGGAGGTGACTGCTCTTTTTACACCCACCACCTCAGAGCTAATTTCAGCTGTATTGAGTTAAATTAAATTAATTAAGAAAACAATTTTAAAAAAGGGTTATCCAGGAGAAAAATATAAGTTTAGATATTGAAAGATTTTGGTGATCTATAGAGTGGAATTTTTTTGATAGTGATTTCAGTACAAATAGAGTAGGTATAGGAATTTTAAGCTTATATAAAAGTGTGGTTGCTGACGTACCATGGAGATACTTGTTAGTTAAAACAATATTTTTACAGATATAGAGTGTATTTATTAACTATTTATTATTTATACATATATAACACTGAATGTATGAATTTAATTTATATGACTACTTTTTTTGATGGTATTTTATTCTTAACCTTTGATTTATGAGTAAAAATGTAATTTATGGTGTAGAAACTAGATACATACAAAGTTAGTATGTACCTAATGTTTATTCTGTAAAAAGTTACAACAAACACTTACAATCGTTTGCACATTTTTAAATGTTTGTGTATGGAATATATTTGAGAACTTACTAATTGTTATGGATAAATCATGCTCGGAAAATATCATAAATTTATCGGCGTTAATGTTTGCATTCATTTACAGCGGTGAAATGATTAATCGGTATTGTAGAGTTAATTTTTAGAAATTCGTACTCTGAGGCAACATTTTATGCGTCGTCATTCAACGGGGTCCTAGCGCGCACAACAGGGTATAATTTGCATTTGAATTATTGCACTTTAGTGTAACACACACACACACACACACACACACACACACACACACACACACACACACGCACAATCCACGTGGAGTGGGTAGGTATGTATAGTAAAAGATAGCTGATACACAACACGGAATAATTGAAAACGGTATGGACATGCCACATTATATAAACCGTCCCATTTCACCCCTCGTTGTGACTATTTGAGGTGTATAATAATATGAACGAATACGATAAAGTGCCATCACGACAAAAGACGTATATGTATGCAAATGACGTTCACCTCCGTCATCCACTCCGCTGATGGCGATGCCGAAGCCGTCGGGAGACCGTCATTACAGTGTCGATCCATCGTCGGTAAAAACTTCTCTCGTTCTCTCCTCTCAGTCGCTCTTTTCGTAAAAACTTCTACACCAAAATCGCCATTCATTATTCATACGTGGTCTGCGAACCGTGGCTCTATTGTTTGCCGTTAAAATGACATTGGCGCTATCAGAATTTACAATTTACATCGTTATCGATTTTGTCACCACTCACAAATGGTATACAGCGATAGACAGATAGAGAGAGAGAGAGAGAGAGAGAGATTTTGTTCTTTATAGAAACCACAAGGTTGGCTTTTCCGTAACCATGATATTATGGTGGTATACCTATACGTATAATGTGTATATTATTATTATACGTGTATTACGTGTGCAATCATTATTAAAACAGAATATGTGTATAGTATATTATTATGCTAAGTCTACTATAACGTAGACTTAATTATTTTGTCATTAAAATAATGTCATGCAATGAAAAAAAATTAAATATGTATTTTATTTTATCACTATAAAGCAAATAATAATAAGGTACAAAAGAACAATAAAACGTAAGTTGATGCTTTTTTTTAAAAAAAAAAAAAAGTTTTAAAACGATAAAACTATAATTTTATAGTTTACTCGGTGGATATGCGTAAGAATTAAATTACAGTTCATTTGTTAAGAAACATCCACGAAGATTAAAAATTAGTTTAATGATTACCCATTTCGAATAGGTGGGTACAGTACATTTTACTCAAATTATTTATAATGTACCTTTTCGTTGTGTTTAAATTGTACGATTTTATGTCCTATTTTATACACGGAACAATTTGTAATGAATTACTTATTTAAAAATATCACCTCCCGTATAATATTTAAGAAACGATTGACCTCATATTTCGTCTGGTTGCATTATCCATATGTAAATCAACTTTAATGGTTGTTTAGTTTTTTTAAGAGCAAGAAAATTTCTTTTACTTGTCTCTAGAACGTGTCAGCAGTTGATATAGATGTTTTTGAAGGTTGTAAGCAATACAAAAAAAAAAAAGTAGAAAAACATTCACCGATGGTTTTCCTCCTATTTCGTTTATTCAGGATAAACTATATATAGTATAACTATAGTTTCACGATTAAAATTTACTATCTGTTATTCAATACATAGATTTTTCATACCAAACATCACGGTATAGTAATAGATTATATTTTCTAATTATATACCTACTGCTGGTTTAAAGTATCATTATATTATGACTGTGATATGTAGGTAATATTACGATTATAATAATACTGACGTATTGTACATTGAAGCTAATAAAATTATTTTATAGGATTCATAATAATTTCTTTTTTTTCAAATAATCACTACAAAAGTTTCACAAATATTCTAAGCCACAATTATTATTATTAAACAATATATTATTCGTATTTTAATATTTCATTGGTTTTTCATACATGGTTAAATGCTTGCGGAGATATTATACTTCCGAAAACTTTGCTTTTGTATAATGATTATGCATGCAGCTATAATGTTTATGTATTTAGTGACGTGTAATAATTAGTTGGTTGGTTGAATGTTTAGATGAACTGATGATGAAGGATGATGTTAATTATACAATATATATTATCAGTCTAGTGTACACACATTTGAAATACTATATTTGCCAGTATTCATTACATTACAAATCACAATAATACTTGATAATAATTTAGCAATTTTAATGAAAATATGAAAACATGAGTGAACGATGAGCATAGTAATTAATTTTGAATTACCTTGAGATACTGAATCTAAATTTTAAGACATACATTTGAAAACGAAAAATACGCGAAGGTTTAGGAAAACTGAATAATATTTATTTAAAACAAATCGTTTTAATAATTTTTCCTTAAATTAGTATTTTATTGTTATAATATTCTAGTTCAATGTATTATCACAGGTAATAAATAATTTCTTTGAAGAGTAAAAAATGTATTATTTAAAAATGTTATTATATCTTCAGTTACATTATTATATTTTTATATTATTTTTCTATATTATTCATTTTATAATAAATTTACCAAATATATTGACAGTAAGCGACACAAACATCATTAACATACCAAACAAAATGTATTGTACAATTATTATTTTTTTTTTAATGTAAATATAAACTTACAAATATAGAATCATTTTAAAGGATTACGAAAAATATTAAATTTGTACAGCACGTATGTAAAATTTGAAATATTCAAATATGGCATGGGCTATACATAATATAATATGTACGATACATATTATGTTATATAACATATGCACGATGGTAGATTAACCTTATAAAGTAAACGTTAAAATATGTAAACAAATATACATCGTTATTCTTTATTTTATTTTAGTTAGTCTACCAGATTTTTTTCAAGCACACAATAAATATTGTTTTATATTAACTAAAAAATTAAATATTATAAATAAACCAAACTATTTATTAAATAACTTTAAATAATTATTACCTGTATAATACTTATGTCTGGGTAAAAAATTGTGTTTGTCTCCACACAAGTATGCACCTAGCTATCTTGCTATCTTGTTTATATTTTAAGCCGTGTTATTATTATTATGTTTTGTATACACTATTTTAATGTCTTTATAGTTTAAGCTTTGACAAAAAAATGGTTTCATACAATTTTGTTTCTAAATTATTGTGTTAAGTTCCACTGTTGATTTGGCCATGGTTTTGAATCCAGATAGATATTCAGATTATAAAGTTTAAAAATAAGCCAAATTAAATTGATCTCCTCCTAAAGGTACCATTATAAATTTAAAATACATATTAAAGTAAATCCGTGATTACAATGAAAATTTAGTACCGCATTACGCAGAGGTTGTCTGAAACTATTACATATATATTTTAGTGGTGAAACACATATAGACACCCACGCAGTAAATAACGACTTGTGTAGGTAGATTTTTAGGCTATAGAACGATAGAGCACTATACCTTTTTCGCCGAACGAATGAGAACACTTAAAATTATCAAAGAACCTACCACCGACCCTAAAAACAATACAATTGAGAACGAATTTACGTGCAACGTTGCCATTTATTTGTTTGTAATCATAAGTTTGACATACATTTGGAACAATATCTATGGTTATACCTAATAATTATAAACTTATAAAAATATGAAATATATTTATATACATATACCTATGGAGAATAAAATGTAAAAAAATGTAACATTATAATATATATTATAATATATTCTAATGACTAACGAGTTACTTATATATCAGTTATAGCGGGATAGCGTAAGCCAAAATAATCTTAAGTCTAAATATTTTAATAAATTACCAACATATTTCTTTTCCACATAGGTACCAGATATATTTATTATGGAAGTATTTTGTGTTTTTATTTTATTGGCATTTATTTTTTTTTTTACAATGTTCTACCGTAGCTATTTTCAATATCATTTCTGATTGAGTTTCAATTAGAATTTTAATAACCATCATCCTCTCATATCTAAGGTACCTATGTTACTAATAATATCCGGTGAATCCGATAAAAGCCCAATAAATGTCAACAAATTATCGAATAACAATTATTAAATTTGGCAACATTGGAAAAAAAATAAAAATCGAGCATCGCCAATCGTTTTACTAAGAAAGGTGTTCTCAACCGTACCGTTCTTAATCGTATTTTACCGGATTTTTAATACTCATTTAAATTATAATATATAAACGATTTCTCAAATTTCATAATATACACATGAACTCGATTCCGCATGATTCTAAATACCACATTGCCATAACATTCATTTGTTTTCGTTATGATACATAATATAATTATTATAAAATGTACAAATGCCAGATCTAATTACTTAATTACTTGTATAATTGAACCGATCTTTTTTCTTGAAATGAACTGAACGGTGTCAACATGTCAGTATGTCATTGTTTAAATGCACTTTATCAGTACAATTTTAGAGACCTGGGAAAATGTAATTAATAATTTTATCGTAGTACTGCAGAATAATATTATATGAGTATATACTTTTTTCAGTTATATATGTTAATATAATTGTATGATGTAATTGACATTACAACTCTATTATACTTTCATCTAAAAATTTAATTAATGAAATTTTTACAATCACACGAAAAACACGATATTTTGGTATACCTATCAACCCGTCAAATTAAAACTTATGAAATTTCCTACAAAACCTATAATAGTTATGACAGCCAACTCCAAAACATATCACTATAATCATAAGGAAATAAACTATAGCTCAAAGTCAGAATATTAAATACCTATATGACAGCTCTAACAATGTATTAAGTGTAAACTAAAATAATGTTTACCGAAAGTTTTGTTGTCGGAGTTATCGTTGTTTTTATTTGCCGGTAGAACGTTCCATTGCACAAAACGCCATGCGCGTCACAATAATAATATATTAATAGCTTGTAAATATTTTTCGATATGGCTTCTTTGTATTTGAAACCATGTGAAATCGTGTAGGTAGGTTACAAATTACATTTTTGGAATCGTATATGTATATAAATGGCCTTTAAAATCTACGATTCCGAAATATTGTAGAATCGAGTCGAGTCCTCCGAGAATTATACTTCAAATGCGATTTGTATCATTGATTTTAAATGTAATTTCCCTACTCCGTTTCCGTGTTAAGGACGGGGGGGGGGAGGTAGTGAGAAGTTTTCTCGGGTAGTAAGTTTTTAGTGGTGGAAATTTTATGAGGGCGAAGCAAAACAAAAGTTTAGCAGTTTTCCACTTTATAATAATTGTTAGGTAGACTTATTAATTATTGAAAAATATGCATAATAATACGTAATACATTATTGGCGTTGGAAATAATATGTCATAATATGCTGTATAGCATATACACAATATTAATAATTATACCACCCTCCACAGTGACTTAACACCAGTGTACACTGTAAAAGTACCTTTATCTTTGAGAGGCTGGACCTATGTATTTTCGTTCGTATTGTTTCCGAGTGTACTTTATGCACATATCATTATGTATCGCTATACATTTATACACTATTAGTTATATACATATATGTGTATATTAATTATTAAAGTATACTCGAAAACAATACAAACGACACACACAGGTCCGATGGCTTCTCAAAGATAAAGGGATACGCTCACTGATGTACAATCACTGTGGAGGGTAATATAATTAGTGTGTAGGTACGCTGATATGCACCTATATACATCCTGATACAGTGATATACGCAGTGGTAATTTTCGTGTTTTCCCGTATTATAACCATAATATGGTTGTTGAATTTGATATTTGCAGTTTAAAACTTTAAAATGTTATAAAATAATATTATAAAATATGTACATTAACTAGGCAACAAGTATTTTAATTTTTAGTATACTGCCAATACTATTATACTGTCTTCAGAAGAATCATCGAGACTATATCAGAACCAGATTAACACAAGCAACTTTATTTGACGCAAAGGTTTCTTTTAATATTTATTAAATTAAATATTTTTGTTTTTAATACATGCATGTGAGTGGAAAGCGAATACAATTAAGTGGTGCTATTTGGAAAAGAGCAGAGGAAATAAGGGTATTTTTGTAAAGGGTAGAATCCCCGGTGGCATATTCTTTAACACGCACTGCACTATAGACCATAATATACGTATGTACTGTCTCTATATTGTCCTATTCTATTTTTTTTTCGTATCTGTAAATTCTAGTTACTGTAATTATACAATATTCAAATTATATCATATAGTATGAACAATATATCGTTAAACGTATAGGATCCACAATTTTCGAATCTATGATATTAATTCAACAACGCCTAAATAAATCTTAAAACTTCTTTTCAAACATATTTATTTAATTCAAAATATTTATGAATTTAAAATTGAACACAATTTGTATTCTATCTTTAATAAAAATCATAATAATATTTTGTGTTAATTGTTAATATAATAAAGCTTATAGAATGCAATATCCACTAAGTTAAACTTAAACATAAATACATTGAATAGATACGAGAAACATAAATTTCATGGCAATTAATATTTTCAACAGTTATTGATATCAAGCAAATTATTTTACAGTTATCGAATTATATGCAATTATTCATATTGAACATGGTTTTGCTTACGATATTGGTACATTGACGGGCAATTATTTTACTAACACAATTAATACAATATGTAATACTACTTATAATTATTATTATATTGTATTTATATCATTATTAAATATTGATTTGGTAATACGGAAAATTATACTTCCATATAATATATTGTTGCAACTATTTTTTTTTTGTCTCTATTATATTGTCTTTCCGGATTTCTTAGCAGGGGTTGATCCAGAAATATTTTACAGGGGGGGGGGGGGGGGCGCAAAATTGTTCTTAAAATCGTATCTTCCAGGGCTCCAGCAAAAACCGTTTTATTACACAACATAGACACAGAGTATGTCTAATATAATATTATGCAAGATATTATGCGCAGCGTACATTATATTTCACGCTAGGTAATGCAATGCCGATTGCCGAATGCACAAAAATAACACTTTTCACAAATGGAATGATGTGCAACGGCCGACGATGGACGGTCGGTTTTACCGATAATTGCATTTATTTATAATGCCAAATGGTACAATAATAATGATATTTGGTTTCGGGTAAAATAATAGTAGTTTAGGGTAATAGTTATCGACGAAGACAATCTAATTGTCGTCGTCGATAACAAGAAATTGTTTATCATCGACGACGATCGATGACGGAACGCAATTTAGCTATAAGCCTATAAC
>NC_042494.1:34460764-34490341 GCF_005508785.2 Acyrthosiphon pisum | reverse complement strand
TAGAGTTTTTAGCAAAGGAGCTAACTGATCAGTTAACCATTATCAGTTAAACTATTAAGTAGGTATACACCATAGACGATTAAACGAAAGGTAGTTAATGACAATTTGGCGACAAATCTACAACTAACTAAACAACAATAGCAACTTGAAATTATATCAAATTACACTAATTAAATTGAACATAAACGGATAATAATTTAATTATTAGTTGAATATTAAATATTTTTTTATAAAGTAATGAATTCAATATTTATAAATAAACCTGCCATAAAATAATTCGGAAAATATAAATTATTGTCAACACAGTTTAGCCAACTTTGAATTGTTCATAGCTATAAGATTTAAAAAAAAAATTTTATTGGGCTCAATGTAAAAAAAAATCACAAACGTTATTTCAAATAACGTTATATGCAATTTTTTTACGTTACAAATACGTTTATTGTTTATTTTTAATCATGAATTATGATTAATGACATATTATGTTTAATGTTATTCAATTTTTTTTGTTTTTCGTTTATTGATTTCGTTTATGTTTTTTCATTTTTTTGCCGTTATAGCGTTATAAATTATAACGTTATAATAACGTTTTGAAGCCCTGAAATTTACAAATAGAAATGAATAAACAAAAAAATATCTTCTCTGTATTTGGTCTGGTTGGTCTTCTAGGAAAATGTTTTGTTTTAACGTAGGTCAGGTAGAGGTTTTTTCACCGGTTTTGTACTGGATAGTTCCCTTGGTTTTATTTAGGTTTTTGTTAAAGTTTACCTATTGGTTAATTATCCATATTGATTGGTAGATAAATTCCTTGTCTTTGTATAGTTTGTTTTGGGTGAACCAAGTGTGCTATTCGTAGGAATTTATTTTGGAGAATTTTAATAATTTTAATTTATTTTATTTTAGTTGAAAAAGCGGTAGCCCATACTAGTCATGCGTAAGTTAGTTGTAGTGATCATATTATTGCCATATATATCAAAAGAAAGCATTGCCTCTATATGGCTCAATAGGGGCTATAGAATTTATATCCTGGTGTATCCTTGGTTTAGTTTTTTATCGATGCGAATTTTCTAAGTTAGTTAGGTATCCCTAAGTAGTTCTCTGAGCCAAAATTTCTATTCCATTGGATATATTGGTTGTTAATTTTTACTAAGAACGAATTTACGTATTTTCTTAACGTAAATATCTTAGCTTCAGTTTTGATGGCATTTAAGGTAAGTTTACATCTTGAGAATCACAGGAATAATTTGTCAAGACAGTGTTGTAGATCTTTTATTGATCATAAATTCTAGAATTTTGTTTTGCGTTATAATTGCAATGTCATCTGCAAACATTGCCAGCTGACAGTTATTTGGCATTGGTTTGTTATGGCAGTTGTAGATGTTAAACAAAGTCAGATTTGATCCTCGAAAGATTCCCGCTTTTATTTGGAGTACTTTAGCGAGGATAAGTACTATTCTTACCTAGAATGTGCTATTTGTGACGAATGACAAGAGTGTGTTGTATATGTATTATGTATGTTGGGCATTTTAGGGTTAGGTTAGTTTTAATATAAGTCCTTGATGTCTCACTCTATTAAAAGCCTATACAATATCGTGGTTATAAAATATATTTTCTTTTCAAATGCATCAACTTTAAATTCGGAAATCTAGCCTTTATTTTTATTTTTTTATTATTATTAAGATGAGCCTTGGTCGAAATGAACCTTGGAAAGCCCATTGGCACAGTTTTTACCTATTTAATACCATTTTTTTTTGTTTACCTTTAATAATAGTCTATTGTATAATATGTAATAAAAATGGAAGGAAAAATTTATTTAATTTATTTTAAAGAACGGAGACATTGTATTTCGTTTAAGTTAATGAATTAGGTGTCGTACTTTCTCGGGACTTAAAGAAAAATTGTGATTTTTAACTGCAAAAATATATTTTAAGAAACAAGATTTACGACAGACAAATTTATATCATGCATTTTTCTAGCTTTTTATTGGTGAAATAATTATTTCAGTTGCTTATGGTTAATTCTTCTTTCTTACCAAAATGTACTTACAATTTTGTCAAAACTTTTTGTTGTATTTGTTTTGGTGGTGTATTTGATGAAAAAATCGCATATCTGATACTGTCATGAAGTTGTATACAAATAATATCTTTATCGAACAATTATTTTGTAATATGTATATACATACTCATAATATTTAATAATAATATGTTACAGGAATTGTTGGGAACTATTTATTTATGAAACATACAATTTTTCTAAAACATAAAGTACATTTATACCTACAGCTGCTGGAGTAAACGATAAATAACCATAATGTACTGATTTCACTGATAAAATTGACGTATGCCAAATTGCCAATTATTGCTCTAACTATACACGCTATAATACTTTAATACCTATAGCTACCTAATACCTATAGTACCTATTATATTGGCCATTGGTACTTATTGTGGTTAACGGTAATTACAATCGTTACCTTAACAAATAACGATAGATTTTAGTATTTTCTACAATTACTGCAGATATTATACCCTTTTTTTTAAACATACCCCTTCAATGTTCCAATAGTAATGCTTCTTGAAATACATACAGCCTGATTTTTAAAATACGTTCGCTCAGTCATTATGCTTAAAGTATACATATTTTGACTTATATAATATAGGTACAAACTAAAAATCTTCGGCCAGCGTAAAACGTGATTATTTTACTAGGTAATGATCAATAATTATGATTTTAAAAAATCTATATACTCATGCTATTGTTATATAATTACGTTAAAAGTGTATGATATTTTTAAGGCTATAAATACAATAAACGAATATCGATAATACATAGTAGGTACCTATAAATTATTCTAAAAGCATGTCAGCATGACACACGACTATTTTGCTATGGTATAACTAGAATTTTATAAATATATCTAAGCGTAGGCATACACACATTATGATATTATGTAAATAGTAAAAAGGATAGATTCTAAATAACGCAAATAACGGTTGTAGATTGTGTAGAAGCGTACGAATAAAAGTATATACTAGGTACATCAAGACACCTGTGGATAATATGGTACTTATAATAATGATGCATATCGATGTCCGTCTCAGCTTGATCTAGAATTGAATAGCAGCCCGACAGACACAAAGAAAAATCCTGGTGAAAGCAAAGTTTTCCTCTAACGATCAAAGATAAAAATCATCGTGGTTATACGATTTCGAGAATACCTTATACAATGGTGGACCATGGTTACAAAGACCTCATACCACGGAAAAGGCGACTGCTATGAATATAGATTAAACGTCAAGCCAGGTTCACAGTCGTGATCATAGATATATACAACAACTAGATAGCCGTCTCTTTCTTGTCGTCGAAGTCGACCGCCATTTACAAAGCAGGAAATGTTTACAAAATAATATTATCACAGTATATATTATATATGTATATATGTATATAAATCAATGTAAAATAAATGTAAACATTGCCTGCTTTTTAAATGGCGGCCGATTTCAACATTGGTCACAACAGTAGTATAAAGATGGCTATCTATAGTTGTTGTATATATCTATGGTCGTGATGTGTTCCATAATATAGTCGATACGTTGGTACATATTACCATTTATTCAACTCAACATGACATGGTGAGGTGTTAAGTGTGAACCAGGGATAGCTTGTGAACGAGTAACCGTAATATTTCTTGTTGGTAATCCTTAAAGGTGGGTTTACACTACATACATGTACGTGCATAAAAATACTTTTCTGCGATTGGTTGGTATATATGGTAAGCTTTAGATATACCAGAGTGTTTATACATTCTTACCACAGGTTTAACCATGATACCATGAAGTTGGATCCAGTTCAACTTCTTCGTGTACACGGCTCTATATTGATAACAATATTAATAACGTAAGAATACCTATATGAGGTAACTAATATGTTATCAACCTTAACCGATCTAACCCATCTTAACCGATGGGGAACGTTCGAGAGGCCGTTCATAGCGAACGGATCCGGTCAATAAACGCATGTACTCGTACACGTATGTAGTGGAAACCCGCTTTAAAGGAAAACGGGGTCACCATTAACATTGATTTTCTATATAATATATTAATACCGAATAGATACTGAATTACCAATTACCACTAGTCACTACCATTTCCGTCATCGGTCTGACAGTTAGAGGGTAATACAGTCGTCGTCTTCGTCGTGCCGTGGGACGGTCCACAGAATACATTTCCACCAGATTTTCGTGGGCGGAGACGGTTGAGGGTAAGAACTAAGAAGGCCATCGGTAAGTACCGGAGTACAATTATTTACACAAGATCGTCATAGGTACTAGGAAGCTTCTGCAAGGTACGACCATTATTTACAATTTATTGTAGTTCTACAAATTGTACATAGCTTAGTTGGTTTTTAAAATCTATACTGATAATAAAAGAAGACTTGACCGGTGGTCGTTTATGAAATCAAAATAAATGAATTTGGTACGAAAGTCAGAAACTGGGACCATGACAATTTAATACAATAGGTCTGTACAGAAACCATGTAACATCAAAAATGAAATATAACATTTAACACATTTATTTGATAGACATTTAAAGTTCAAATTGTAACAAAATTGGATATTTAAACTAAAATCATGATTTTAGTTATTTAGTTGTAATTTATTATTCATAGGGACTTGAAACTTTCACTAATACGTGTATTATTAGTTCGTATTTAAATATATATATAGTATACATTTTAAAACATTTGGATTAATTTTAAGGTACTTATATAGTTATATGAAGAACCTATTTACACCTTTCTACGTGGTGCTTGGGTGTTAATTTATTAGTAATTAATTGTATGATATTAATTGTTATTTAAAATATGTAATTTTTTTCAGTTTAACCTACCGCATTACTAATAGAAAAATTAATTTCTAACAGCAGTATAAAATATACATATATAATACATTTTATTTTTTATTACAGTCTAAAAACTAATTATTTACAATAAGTGCAAGTGCTGTACGTGGGTGTTGTGTTGGTTGTGGGTATGTAAAGATGCCTTTCATTGATGGATCTAGGGGTGGGTGAGTATAATAAAATATCCTTAAAACTATATGCTGACAGACTATCTGCGTTCAGTATCGTTTTTCGTGTGTTACGATTTATCATTGAATTTGAATTTAACATATCCATTAAAGTAACCTACTCAATGAAGAAGTACATTCAGGGCCATATTTACAATTTTTGCGCCCTGGGTCAACAATATTTGTAAGCCCCCCCCCCCACCAAAAAAAAAAAAAATAATTAATCCGTTTTTTAATCGTTTGGTTATAGTTATTTATTTATGAACATTTTGTTAAAAACAGAGCACGATGATGCATTATTTTAATTACTGTCAAAACGTTTAACAACATAAAATTGTACACTATGAAAAAAAGGAACAAATGTACTGAATATTTTACACCTACTATACATAAGAGCTAATCCACGGGTTATTTTTAAATTGTTGTACTACATTATAGATAAGCAATGTTGAAAAATAAAACAAACCAAGTGTTAAAATTAAATTTCAATGTTGGGGTTAATAATTTACATTTGAAATTTGAAAATATCAGTTTAATCATTTTCAAGTATTGTTGTATTTGATATTGTTCTGTAATTTTGAATACTTTCAATTACAGTAAAGTTTTAAAGTTTTATAATAAACGTTAGAGTTGTCAAAAGTTTAACTTTGTGATGATAGCATTTTTCAATGATCGATATTTGCACTTTTCTTTCTTATAAATATCATGAATAATATGAGATAGTTGAAAAGACAACCTGAACTCACGAGAAATGTCTATGGTGTTGTATTGTGTAATCGAAGACTTTTAAGAAGAAAATTCAAACTTTAACGTAGTTGGTGCGTTTGTTTTGTAGGCATGCTTTCCCCTCCCCGAATGTCACCAAATTGCCCGTCAACTGCCGCCTCAAAAGGGTGAAATGAAAAAAAGAACACTTGAACAAATTAAATAGTTCAAACTTCCGCACGTGCGTGCTTTCGTCTTAATTTAACTTCGACAGTGACGATTTGTTCAACATTTTGTCGCACTGACTTTTTAAAACTTTTCTTTAATTCATTTTGAAGATAGAAGGAAACGTTTGGACGGAAAAAATAGCTATTTCCATCGTCTTGTCATTTAGGTTTTATTCGGTGTATCGTTTCGATAAACGGTTGAAAATGCATTGAGTAATCGAATATTAGTAAAGAAAAACTAAGCATAACAAACTTTGAAAAACTTATCAAAGACTTTGGTTTACGTGCTTAGACTATTATAAAAACAAGTAAAACCCTTCTAGTATAGAAGAATAATAGATAGGTACCTATTCTGATACAAAAGTGTTTAAATACAAATTAAAAGAATATTAGTGATTATACAAAACAATAGATTGGCAATAGTTCGGTGTAAATAAATAATTGTAATTAAGTAATTATTATAGATAGGTATTGAAATGTACACTTTAGAAAATAAAAATTGTGCATCTAAAAATAAAACTGATATAGACTTAATAACTACAAATTAATAAAAATGCAATTATAATATTATGTAAAAGTTCGGGAAGCTGTAGACAAGTCAATATGTATGCAAATTTTGTGTAATAATAAACAAAATATTTTTTAATATCATGAAAGTTCATATTATTTGTCAATTCTTCACATTTATAGTTATAACTTATAATTCATAAGTTATAATGAAGATGAATAAAGAATTCCGATAATAATTACAATTTTTTTATGAACTCATCGAGTGAGATGAAACATAATATTGTATTTCTTATATTTTTGATTCGTTATTATCACTTTTTCATAGTTGATTCAGTTATTGCATCTAAATAATTCATTTTTTATTGTATAAATTAATTGTGTAATTATGTGAAATAACAAATAAATAAGTAGGTATAGTAAATAAAAAAATAATTAAAAAAAAAACGTATCCAAGAATATAATATTATCATACAGTAACAAACACATGTAAATAATGTAATACAATAATGTACTAGGTAGATAGCTTAATATAATAATTAATAAATTACAATTATTCGTTAATAAGTATAATATAATATAATATGAAATCCAAAAAAAAGTTTAAAAGGTAATTTTAAGATTTATAACATTAATGAACATTTTGTAAAAAAATTTTAATAAATGGCTGTAACTGACACTAGTATCTATTGTAAATTATTATTTCGTATATAATATTATACAAAATGATTCACCAAGCATTCACCCGTTTTTTAATTAAATTATGTAGTTATTTAAAATCTGATTTTTGAAATTTTTAAATATGCTTAAAGACCTTCTTTTCAAATTGGTACTATTTTGGTAATTGATTATTGTATGAATATAATTATTATTTTACAGTTATTAGGGTTAATGTCAAAGCACCTTTTGTACCTATTATATTTTGAAGTTATAAAAAATAATTTAAATGGGTAATAAGTAATAAGTAATAATTAAAAAGTAACAAACGCTTTTAATGTTATAAAACATTAAAATATAAATTACGTTGTTTTTTACGATTGAAAAATTATACACTTTATACATAATATTTATTAGATATCACCTAAATTTATTTTTAAAAATAGAAAACTATTATAAATATAAATTAAATTAAAACTGGTATAATTGTAAAAACATAAAATAGTTTAAAATTTTAAATTATAATGTTCAAACTGCAGTATGAATTTTACATTATGGAAATCACTTTAAATTGTAATAACAAACAAAAAATTTAAATTATATTTGTGTATTCAATAAATATTACTTAACGAGCTATTTAACATGGCGTAAATTACCCTGATAAACAACATACTATTAGAGCAATTACATAATTGTTGTTGGTGGCATAATAATATAAGCAAAAAATATATAATAACCAGAGTACCTAGTTTATGCATTCAATAAATATACGATTCAAAACAATTATGATCTTTTGAATATTATGCTCTTATATTAAAAAGTGTATTTTCGTTTATTTCTTTTAATGAATACTTATTATGAATTCAAATCATTACTATTAATGAAAACTATAATGAATATTCTTCGGAAAAATTTTAACACTCACAAAAACCTAAATGTAATTTTAACGAATAATGGTATATACGTATTAATAAGACTATATTAATTTATAATAAATTAGGTTTTGTAACTGAAATTTGACATGTATAATCTATACACAATATTCATATTTTATATTTTCTTCGATGTTTATGTATATGAGACACATCTTGATACTTTTGAATAAATCTGTATTACTGAGGTATTTTTTTTTTTGTATTACAAAAACACAATCCGTACAATAAGAAATTGGTGTAATCGGTTATATTATATTATAATAGCTTGAGTAGAAACCTCCCTGTGACGCGTGATGTTTACCCCCTAATGGAGGAAAAGATATTCTAGCATATTTTTTGCGGTTGTATATAATATATTCTTGTTTAAAAATAAAATATGTTTTTTTATACTTACGTAATTCAAAGTTTAACGTTTGACAAAAATGAATCTGGTCCAAATTTATTCAATTTCATAAGTAAAAATACGACCTTAAATCACATTTTTACATGGAAATCTATTTTCGAGTATGTACTTAAAATTAATAAAAGAACTATCAGCGCATCTAAGTTGTTTCGAAAATCATATTCTTGTCGTGGATTTGTGATTTTTCACAGTTGCTTTATCCAAGTTACGTTTGTGGGGTTTCAACAAAAGGTTCGAGTTACGTTTATACTGCATCTCAATTATAGCTACAAATTATATGATTTCCTATTACTTTTACAGACTGAGAACCAAAAACAGTAATTTACATAAAGAAGATTTACAAGTAAATTTCCAAACACATTACCATCTTTGAATATTATTGTTTAAAATATTTCGGAAAGCTAATCTATACAATTGTCATTAATAATTTATTTTATTTTATTTATTTATTCACTAAACAATTATTGTTAATTATTTTACATTATTAGTGATTCACCCCCATTTTTCTTTTGATACCTAATGAATTTATTCAAATTCTAAATTTCGGAATTTTTAAATATTCTCATATACCATATTTTCAAATTGTTGAATTTTAAATACTACTTACGGAGTATCCTGTAGTGATACAAACTTCAATTCTTCAAATGAGAACTCCCATTTTTTACCATGAATTATTTTGTAATTTTTTAGTTATTAAAATGTTTGTACTAAGGATAACAGTCCTTAAGAATAGTTTGACAAAAATATAAAATAGACGTAAAATTGGATCTAGTATTATTGTGGGTAGGTACTTGCGCTATTTTTACAAATTATTAATATTAATGACCAAAATTGTCATATCACCATATCTTATAAACCTATTACATACTATGGAATTTTTATCCTTGGAACACAAAGTTAAATAACACAAAAACTACGTATACGAATTTTGATTCTAATTCGTCAACATTATCAGAAAAATTATCCACTGTATAATTTACAGTGGTAAATGGGTGTTCTAATTTTAAAAGCAGAAGTTTGTATCTCCATATTCCTTTAGTAGTACCATAAATCTCAAAAATGTAAAAGTGCTTATTAAGCACTATAATATGGTCTTTAAAATTTCAAAAATTAGACCTTGAATAACTGCATTATTGAAGAAAAAAGGGATGAGCATGCTTGGTGAAACAGTGAATCCATCCTGTATTATAATATACTTAATACATCTGAATAGCTTAAAATATCTCTGTTACAGTGTCGCTATTTCGTAAAAAATTAATGTTCAGCTATATTAGCTGTATCGTTCGGTGATATCTGTAGATAAGGTATCGAAATGGTTGAAGCATACCACCATCCCAGTGATAAAACCTAAATGGTTCACAATTATTTATAGCGGCAAACAATTATTGTGGACACAACTCAGACCAATAGCCGATAAACCGTAGACGCAACTCGAACCTACAGACAATAAATCGCAGAAGCAATTCGGTTGTTGTATATACATATATATTTTTATTTTTTTGGACCTAATTCGAACGCAGCATGAACCACATAGAGAAAATATTGTCAGTCAGTAATTTTCTTATACTCGTATTTTTACATTATAATAAAATTGAAAGAATATGCATTGAAAAATGTATTATGTTTTCAGGTCTTTAAATGTTATAGCCTAAAAACCATATTTATATTTTAACTGTTAAAGTCATATTAATTATCGAATTTGGCAAATTTATGAAACTTATACTATTCTACCACATTTGTTGTTCAGAATTTCAAGGAAAAGTTTAATTAAACTGGATTAGTTAATTAATTTCAGTATAAGAAAACTTGTATAACTCAAAGTACAGGGTAACCCAAACATAAATATTATACCTACATCATATTCACGCGTATTGAATGTTGAATATTATTTTGGTTTTATTTTATCAACTATAATTTAGGTTGGTTTTCAATATATTACGAAGCAAAGACATGATTAAGTGTTTTGGAAAAATATTCAATAAATAACGTACTTTGTTCCTAATATGTGCCTAACACGTATATAAATGCTAAAATATTTATTTAAATCATATAATCGAACGCAAAGTTCATAATTTTCAAAGTTATATTTCAAATTTTACTAACTTACAAATATATGTATATAAAAAATAATTAGATATTTTGATCAAAATTGTAATCAATAAAATGTTTTGATCAAAAATTATCATAAAACAATATTTTAAAAATAAACAAAACGTCTAAGGATAATGAAATCAAATATTATGAGGTAAAACGTCAAAGTAAAATAATATCTCAAAAATAATATTATTATTTTAAATAAAAAAATTAATAATATTTTTAGACATTTACCGTATTGTGTAGTACAATGATATTTTATTTACTGGTAAATAAAATCAAGCTATAGTTTTTCACCATCATATGGAATCATTTTATTGGTGGTAAATATAAGCCTAGGTCTCAGTGAGTGACCCAGTTATATAAATTCAACACCAAATGCGATGAAGAACTCTGCACTTGTTTTGATCAGTCAATAGACAACGAAAGTGAAAGTGTGTGAAAGTTAAAATGGAAAGATTGTGATATTCTTTGTTTTAATTATAAAATATATTAGATATGTACTTACTTTAAAAATAGATCAAATATTTTTAATTTTATTATATAGTATATTATATTGGAATATATTTCATAAGTGACTTTAACGGTTTTGGATTGTAAGTGGATCCTTGATACTATTGGTTTTACAAATAATGTAATTTTTTTTCGTAAAATACTTTTTAGTGTAGTTTAAGTGCTCCAAAAGTTTTATATCTTATATTTTTCGATTTGAAATTGGTTGTAAATTGCACATCACATTTCAAAGTTACAAAGTTGCTATTGTTTTATTTTTTTTAAACTCTCAAAACAATTCAACTCAGAATCATTTTTAGAATGCGACAATAATCGTTTTTAAATTCAATAAAATGATAACACAATAGTTATTAGACATACCTTATAAGCGACCACGAAATATAATTTCCAATGTGGGAATGCTATTTTCTAAATACTTGTGATTTTTCAGAGAAAACTATTTTTGTTTTTATTGTGTTCATTTTTATTTTTTTTGTGGATAAAACTGTTTGAAATATTTAATAATTCAAGTTATCTATCATACTACAGTATTTAGCAACTGACTCAATCAGTGGGGTGTGCTAACTGATCGGTATTCACGATTATATAGATGAAAAATACTGGGAAATTATGATTTATTTGTAAAATTAAAAAAAAAAAAACATTCAAATTAAACTAAATTAAAAACATTTAAATAATGTTTAGGTACTTACCTACGACTGTTAAAACCATTGCATGTCCGATTGGAGGCGTTGTGCCTACTTGACATTCGTAGTAACCACTATCCCTGATTTGAGGATACCGTATTTGTAGTGTCCAGTCTTCGTTCTGTGGTGAATGTATTGCTTGGAATCTTTGGTCACTAGTATATGTGTACCGGCCCACGGTTAGCAAGTGAATACCTCGATGTCGAACCCACGAGACCTAAAATAATATTAATTGATGTTTGACTTAATATGTTTAATTAACGGGGATGTTCTTGTAATATTATAAAAACCAATATTAACATTTAATTAGGGTATTAATAGCTATATTTTGAACTGGCTTATGAAGAGAGAAAGACATGAGTATTATCACAACATGTATATATATAATATAGGTACTCGTAGAATAACATTTAAAATACCTCTAGGCAATGTACTTATTTATGTTAAAACATAATTTATATATATTTTATATACATTTTAATTATGATCAATAAATTAATATACGTATATGAAATAATTATTATACATTTATAGTATACATAAATTCAGATTTGATAGATAATAATATATTGAACAAGTTTAACAATACAATCAACTCAAAATAAGTGCCTGAGAAATTTTTAAATTCAATGTTTATTTTAAAGTGAAACATTGAAAGACGGAATGTAATTAAACTCCTCAAGTTTCAATTTATAAATGTAATGCAATTTATTCAAACTATGTAAACAACAACAAAAATAAGTAATGGAACTATTAAATATTGACGCTTAAAAAAATTTTGTGCGCATTATGTTTATAAGATAAATTATAAATATAAGGTTTTTATAAAATTCATCATTAAAAAATAAAAAGTATCAGGATAGGTTGTCATTATTTTTATGCAAATCGCATGAATAACGATTTGTCAGATACCTACGTACGATATTTTAATGTTCTATTTAGTAATAAAATTATACCTTTAACGTTCTTAAGAAATGTTTTAATAAACACACATAAAGGAGGAACGATAATATCAGTATTTTAATTTTGAGTTCTGATAAGAAAAAGTGATTGAAAAAAATATTATTGTTTATTTTTACTGAAACCAATAGTATTATTATACCTAAAAACTAATAAAACTAACAGATTTGAACTGTACAGTAGGTCATTCGTTTTGAACAGCACAATGCAAAATATTGGCTATAATTTACAATTTCATTTTATGTAAATGTAATCCAAACTGAATAAATAATAGAGTGTATGGCAACTTTGGATAGTTATATGATTATTTTAACCAAAGTTAGGTTCTTGAGAGAATATGTAAGTATTTTTATATCTTGTATATAACAAGTAGGGTTTTTAAATCCTCGCCATGAATTTGTTTAAGTGCTTACAGTTTGTTGAAGTTCACACGATGAGAAGACATATGTCAAGTATTAGTATACATGCTACAGATTATAATTAAATGTTACCTATTAAAATATATCTTGTTCAATTTGACAAATAACACTTGCTTGGTCTTTTTCTATAAAAAAATGTCTTTAGCGTACATAAGTTTATGTTTGCTATATATACTGTCAATTTTTAATTTAATTAGTTCCGTTTTAAAGTGTTCTACTAGACAGTGTCAAGTGCTTATATCCAAGGAGATTTTCTTTCAGAAGATAATATGTTCAAAGAAATGCATCCGTACAACGTATATAAGAAATTTAATTCACAGTTGTACACAGGGAATTGAAACGTGTTATTTCTTTATTAAAAAAACTTAGTATTTTCTCGTTTTTGCAAGTTATTTATACTAACTTTTGCACATCTATATACACAGAAGATTTTGTAAAATATTTCTCAAGCCTCTGTAAAATTAAATTCAAAGTTAATTTTCAAATCAAAATAGTAAAAAAAAATCGAGTTAATTATACACCGAAGAAAACGACAAGAGCAACACTGATGTAATTTTCAAATGGGACAAACAATTAAAACAATGTAACAGTTTTTCTTTTTTAAATTTTATTTTGACAATTCACGTCGTTTTCGATTTTTAAGCGACTTGATTAAATTAACGAAATCGGTAAAACGCGAATTATAACGAAGCTCTCGATTATCCTCCGTACAAACTTGATTATACAAAAATATTATATATACGAGACACGATAACTTGTCTAATGTCTACGCACTACGCATAGACACATTTCACATTAATTCATATTATGTATGCGTAAAATAGTCATTCCGACAATGGCGGCAGACAAAAGTACAAAAGTGCGCGCGCAACTGTCGTAATGATATTAGGGCCACGAAGAGCGAAAAGCGATACAATATCCAAACCGACTGCTGGAGACGAGCTCGGGAAAGAGACCCTGACCCGACGTCGACGATAACGACGCTCTGTTAATTATATTATTATAATATTTATACCATTATTGAGATCTCGTTATCCCATAGACTCGTCGACGGTCCGTCGTCGAACCCGTGTACGATAATAACAGTAATAATAAATTGAACGACAGTATAATATTATACTCTGTTTTGGTACAGCCAAGAATTATTTCGGGTACCTATCGCACTCACCCGGACGTAAACTATTGCGGTCCCGGGCGGCGCTGGTAGAAATAAACTAAACTATTATAATATTATGTGATAATATTGCAAACGATAAGTCTATATACCATGCCCACTACGATGGGTCGACTGGTTGTTTAATTATTATATAATAATATTATTTTTAAGGAAAAGTACGATCTTTGATCGTAATAATATCAGGATAAAACGCATATCATACAATTTCGCACACAATTTTTACAAAAAGTATATAAAATATATTTGATTAATGTAGTTAACGATTTTAGATGATATCATCCGAGAGACAGTGGAAACAGTGGATTACGGTAGAAGTATATAAAATCGAGCAGGTAGGTATAACGTATAACGTACAGCACATACTATTGTATTACTGTTTTATTATTACGACGCCAAAGAATATTATTGTGAAGTTTTGTTCACTTATTTTAAAAGCGAGACATTCTTCACCGGTAAGTACAATGCGGAGTTTCTGATCAACATCCCCGAGTGCTAGCTTTTACCCGAAGTTTGGAAAAACGCCATAAAAATTCAATTATTATTTTTTTTATTTTTGTAATTTCGTAATTGCTGCACTAAATCCTCTCGGGGCTGGTAGAAAAAAAAAGAAAGAGAAAAAATAATAAAATAACCGACCAACCCTCGAGGCACGTGCTGCAGCATATTATTCGTCGCCGATTTAATATAATATATATATATATATATATATATATATATATATATATATATACATGTCAGAACTGTGTGGTTTGCACGAGTGTGACTGTGGTGTGTGCATTTATACATTCATGTATACATCAACATTCAACACGCTTGGGCGAAAATCCTATTGAAAATTCCATCGAGCCACGGCGCTAAAATCGAATGCGATAAACGCTGAAGCCATGTGTATATTATACTATTATTATTATTATTATTATTATTATTATTATTATTATTACTATTACTATTACTATTACGACGACGACGACAACTATTATATATACGAGCAAAAACCATCGCTGTCGTTGTCGTCGTAACACATTATACGGCGGCGGGGTTGCGGACTCAGCAGCCCCCCTGCTGCCATCGCCTCCTCCAGCGCGAGAGTGAGTGCGCGTGTATTTATTGGCAACGGGTTTTATGGCGTTTGTAAGTCTTCGGGCGGGGAGGTATGAAAGAATGACGACGACGAGACACTAAATCTCCCCTGTGCGATACTGTGTGTGTAAACTCGTATCGGCGTGTGGGTGTGTGCGCGTGTGTGCTTGCGTCTGCGAGCAGCGCACGTCATGTGTGCAAGGTGTCTCGGTTGGGTCGCTAGATAAAACGGTCAACGGTTTTTTGGCAACTCACCACCGGAACCAGAGCCAACTTCCGGCGGAATCGGTGTGCGTAATGCGAGGACATCGAGAGACGTTGCCGCCACCGCCGAAATCAAACGATCATTATTATATATTCCCGTGACACCGTCAGCCGCACGGAGTAATAGATTTTAGACGGTTTTATATTATTATTATGACCTTCGGTGTCTTGACGCATAATATAGGTAGGTACGTAAATAATAATGATAATAATAATAATAATAATGTAGGTACCTCGAAAAACATTGTTTTAACCCACGTAGATTTTTCACGTAATTTCTCTACGACTAATCGCGATTGGCCACCCGCCAGCGATTATAGTCGCGGTTAAACTATATACACTGTTACCGGTCCTCCGCCTTGTCTTTCTTATCGCGGTACGCCGATAGTATTATTATTATTACAATTATTATTTAATTTTATATGACATATTATTATTAGGTATTGTGTTTGCTCCGTTTACATCGATCAATACTAAACGATTAGGTGTCACCCTATATTATATTATTATAATCGCCGCTGTCAACGATTTTTGAATTTATAATATTACGTTATTGTTGCATGAGTTTGAAATGACAAACAATTAGTGTATTTTAAAGAAATACATTTATAATACAATGTGTGTGAAAATCAAAATCAAAATGTCATTTTTACATTTTATTCATTAATACCTATCATAAAGCATTATTGGTTCTGTTCGAATTCATAATATTTTCATCTTCGGTTGGAATGATTTAAACAACATTTTTTTTACAAATCTTTTCCTAGTCATTAATTTTTCCCATTACTAAGATATCTTTTGTATACTATATACCATGAGATAATATTTTTAAAAGAAGGTAGTCAGATACCTAATACTTATGAAAAATTATATTGCCTCCTACCTAATTTATGAATATATACTTTATAGTTTTTATTCATATTTTATTACGATTCATAACTTTTGAGTTAAAAATATATTTTTTTTGCCTCACTATACACCATGCTTGGAAAATTTTAATTCTTTCTATAATTTCCGCAAAACTTATTACTCATTCATTACTACATTTTTTCTCTCATTCAATTGGATAGAAACATTTGGGCGCTTGAACCTAACTTTTTTCGTTTATTTAATAGTATGAATTGTAAAACCTATTGTTTTATCAACAATTCGAGAGCATAAAATGTATAAATCACTACAGTAAAGCCTATCTATTTAATAAGAGTTGTCTTGGTTAAAGACTACAATAGAACATATTTTCAATGACGGAAAGCCAAAAACCAGCGTATGCTGTTCATAAATCATAAATGACAAGGGAAAACATCACGAATGATATCGATAATACGGTAAAAGAATGTGGTTTACAATTGGGATAATTACAACCCTGTACCAATTAAGAGCAACATGTGTATCGGGCTTATAGTATAATAGAACATGATCTATAAAGGTGGGATTCTGGATAAACATTTATTATTATTCATCATTTTACATCGAGAAAGTTTTTGACGAAGAGTGTCTGATTTATAAACTCATTCTAATGCAGTTACCCTTCACAAGCTTGGTAATGTTATTCTTATCTAATCGAATCTTTCAAGTCAAAAAAGACTCAATAACGTCCACTATCAGGAATATTCATACTGGGGTACTCCAAGGATCTTGTTTGTCATATCTCTTCTTCACAATTTACATAAATTACATACAAATACACCAAGGTTTTAAAATTACACTATTTTCGGATGATACCATATCGTACGCTTCAAGCAACACTAACTACCATGGTTCCATATTTGGAAAATAACAGTAAACATGTCTGAAATGCAATTATATTTTCAAACAAATCCTTGAATGACACCAATAAATATAAACAACAAAGAAGTCAACTTTTCAAATATTATTTAATATTTAGGAGTCCAGATAGATAGAAATCTAAATTTTTCAAAGCATATTACATCCATCGCTAACTAAGCAAAAGCCGTACAATTTTCATTATACCAGCTGTTTAGTTTTAAAAGCACTTTCTTTTTACAAACCAACATTTACCTATAACCGATTTGTATTTGATCAATCCTGCTATATACAGCACCAATCTGGACATCCAACATTTTCATCACAAAATGGAAAAATAGAAGCCATTCAAGATACGTTTTAAAGAAACATCACAGGAAGTTACCGGTTTTGTCAGCAATAAGACAAATACAGAATTGATCAAATATTCTTATATCAATCATGAATAAAATAATAAATATCGAAATTCATTCTAATATTAAAAATAAATTGTTGATTACACCATTCGTAAACTTGAGAAATATTAGCCTAACATCATCAACAGCGCCAAGATTTAGATCCAGTCCAATATAATTTTGTAGCTAAATAACTTATGCGTAACTTACAAACTACTTGTATACAACATCAAACTTTCTGGTAGGAACCCGGTTTGAAATAGAATATGTTAGACATTTTAAAGCAGGATGAATACTCTTCGGAATCATTCCATTCACAACCTTCAAACGATTAACACTGTTTTGGAGAAGTCAAGAACTAGGAAACCGAAATCCACAGGCATTGCATGAGGACGCTATACTATCATCATTGACGAACCAATCTGTCGATATATGTTTATGAATAATTTTTTTCTTTATTGTTATAACCGTGTTATAACTTATTCATATTCATATTCTTATTATTATTATATACTCGTATTATAATACTATTATTAATTGTTGACTATAATATTAAAACATTTTATGTATATTCTCAATATTATGCATTGGCTCTGTGCCTTAATAAATAAAGAAATATGCAATTCATTTTATTAATAGATAATTTATTATGAAATTTGTATTGCATGATATTCATATTACTCAACAATTTATATTCAATATGTATACATATAAAGGTTTTTTATAATACTCACTGTATAATTTATGTTATAAAATTGAATTTCTCGTGTGAATCATTAGTATATAATCATGAATGGATTATTCAGTATATAAAGGACATTTTAATGAAACGCAACTGATAATTTGTATAGTTGCTGAATGAGTTCAAGATATACCATAAATTATGTAGGTAGTAACTAAATTGCTTTTCTAAGCAGGTCAATATGATATTCTGATGAAATTATACCTAATTGTTTTATTGTGTAATTTTGTTGTGTGTTTATTTTTTAGAGTTTTAATGAACACTCAAACTAAGAAATAAAAACAAATAATGTTAGATATTTTTGAAAAAAAAAAGATTAATATTATTATTAATATTGTTTGTACTTGTTGATTAATATTTTTAAACTAACGTTTTTTTTTTTTTTTTTTTAGAAAAAGTTGTTAATAATTTTTTATGCTTACTATTAAAAAGATATTAAATACATTTTATTCAGTAAATAAATTATATAAATATTGAAAACATTTGATTTAACTAAATTTCTCATAGTACATTATATTGTACCTAGCTTATATTAATTTAAAGTCGTGCTTAGTTTATTTAATATTGATTGTATATTTACATATAATAATTAGGTTTAGCACTTTTACTTTTCAATAGAGGTTTTACAACAAAAAAAAAAAAAAATCATCATTGGAAGACTTAACGCTATTCTAAATATATGCCAGGTAATTTTTTTTTATGATTTATCTTTGGTTTCTATTTATACAATTACGTTTGTATTTATATATAGTTATATTATTTTATTGCGTTTATGATAATTAAGTTCAATTCAAAAATTGAAATCAAACAATATTCTGAAATACTAAAATAACACAGGTAAGTTGTAATGTTGTATTATATTATGTTTACAAAAAAAAATAATATCTATCGAATCATTATGGGAGTTATTAAAGTACATAACAATGGTTTGTGTGTACTAAGAATAAAGAACATACCAAATAAAATTTAAAAGTAAGTCTTCTATATAAAAATTGCTTGAAGTTATTTTTAAGAATATGTTTTAAGATTACGAAATGTACCATACTACCATCAGAAACAAAACGGTAGTTATTAAATTGCATTTGCCCATTAAAAATCTTCGTATTATGCATGAAACTAATATTGTTGTTTGTTGAAGGAGTCTACAAAGTATAAACATGATATATTATTTTTAAAACCAAACTTAATATTCTTATTTATAAAAAATCGTATTAAAAAAACAATTATCAGAAATGTATGGCCATATGGAATATAAATATGGGGACATGTAAAATCTGGGAATATTAATTGTCAGGATAAAACAAGTCCAGACAATACAAACCTTATACAAGCCAATACGATACTGGACGGCTTTTTCAGTCCATCGCCTTAAAACGAGTTAAAACTATCTCATAGTACACGGCATAATATTATGCTGCCCTCCACTACAATCTAATACTGCCAACAGTTAACAAATGTACAAAAAAATCATTGTAAAAGAATTTACTGAAAATGAATAACCACAGTAATCCACTCATTTACAACATGTTATCAACATTATCAGAAAACATCTATCGTCTACGCAGACCTATTAAAGTCTAGCGTTTAGACGTTTAGTCTATTGTTACTTATGCTGAATAATCTTCTCTTCATGTTTTTCATGATATTGTTCTGTTTTTTGTCAATGTTACTTTTTGTACATGCATTTATTTTATGTTAAATAAATACATATATGATTTAATAATTTAACATACTTAAGTTTTCGTTTAACCAACAGGAATTACAATAGTGTAGATACAATAGGTATAATTGTTTGATATTTAGGGCTTAAACTTTTTACGTTTTACTTAGGTATGCATGATAAAACTAGAGTAATTTTAAATTCTAATTTCAAAATTACGTTTCTAAGTATATAATATAATATAGCATAATAATATATTACATTGGTTTGCAATATTGTTATTTGATCAATATTATTGATTTATCCTATTTAATTGAACCTTATTTTTACTATTATCATTTTTTTTAATAGAATGCATTTAAATTGAATAGTTTTTCTGTTTCATAACATTGGAGTATTAAGACTAAAATTCATGTTTCATTTTATGTAGTATTATGCTAGTATCTACTAAGCGATTAGCACCAATTATAAGTTAAAAAACATATTATTTTGTTAACAAAGAGATTTAATAAAATAGTGTCTGAATTATGTGATTATGGATTTTTTTTTTTTACCTTGTAGATTTTCTCTTTATTTAAGAGCTTGATTTAGGGCCGCTTATTTTGTACGCAATTTTAACTAGACTGCTTTTATTAATATTGTTACTGTTATCATCATAAAACCTTTCTTTTCAGTAATCTTTAAAATATGCAAAGACGGGTTTCAAAGAAAATTAAATGTGTATTGTGTTCATTATATTTTCTAAAAAAATGTGCCATTAATTTGGTTTGTCAATAAAATATGTAAACTAGCAAAGTGGCCTAAGTGCATATCAAATGAATTTGATCTTTTCATTAAGTATAAAATAATTATAATTCACTTTATAATAATCAATATTGATGTAAGCTTCATTAATATTTATATCACTCAATTCAATACAAACACAATTTCGGTTATATCAAATCATTAAACACTTTTGTAATTTTTATTTTTCAGTGTTTTAAAATAGCCACGACAAACAAAAAAAAAATGAAAACAGTTATGATTATTTATATATAAAAATAATTTTAGATAAAATAGATGAGGGAGTTTGCAAAATCTAGGAGATTGGCATTTGAAAAAACTCAAGCACCTACAATTTATGATAAGCTTACAGTTACTTAAGTATTTGTGTAACTTTTAGACCAAAATAAATATAGTTAGATAAATACAATTACCCCCTTTCGTTATCCACTTACGCCGCCTCATCTCTAGTCTACCAATTAAACTGTAGATTTTCATTTTTTTCGACTAAGTTTCTGTTGCAATGCCAATCATCGTGTTATTTATCTATAATATTTATTTATTAATGTACATTTTACAATTACCCAGAGGGATTTTCAATAAATAAATAAATAAAATAAATAAATAAATTGTATGATTAATATTATAGCGAAATATGTGTATTGTAAATTCTAAAGATTCAAAATACTGTATAGGTATATTATAATGTTCACATAGAAAATGATTCAAAAGTTAATCTTTTAATGTAAAAAGTATAAAATATCGAAATAATATATCAATAGTTAAATACAAACTTATACACGCAATATGATATTAAATGTTAAATTTAAACTTAAAACGTTTGATAAAAATACGTATAAATATTGAAAAAGAAACTTTTAAAGGTTAAAAGAAAATATTTAAAATACATGATATATTACAATAGGAATACTTATAAGTTATAATATTATGTTATGTAAAATATAAAGGTATTTAAATTTATTCAACATTCCTTAATATTATATAAAACGCGATACGAAAACATTGATTTTAAAAACAGTAATATTATCTTCTAAGTAATAAGTGTTATATAAATGGACACTTAATACTTGAGAATTTAAATCAAACGACGGGTTTTTTCGTTTTTTCAAATATTCTTCAAACGTACCTACATAAGTTTGAATTTAATAGGTACTAAACATTTAATTTGTTTTATAATATAAAATACAGTCGAATCACGGAAATAACTTAAAAATCTTTACTAATCGAATTGTTTTAAATTCGGCCAATATTCCATTATTTGTTTTTTTTTTTTTTGAAAATAAAAATTTAATATCACAAGAATAATATAGTTGAATTTATTGGAGACTTAGTTTTTCATATTTCATTCGGCATTAATATTTTGTCAACACTCGCTAGTTGTACAGCAATTGGAATTTTTAGCATTATTGCATACTTCTGTTAAATATTTATTATGTGTTTATGTATGCATAATAATATCTTATAAAATACTTCATGAAATTTAATTCGTAGATAGGAATTATCTTTTATACAACTGAATATTTGTGGGTTTTCATCATATTAATATGATGTATTATAATAAAATATTATATACATATTAATAATGTTTTTAATAAATACCCAAATTAATTAATATAAATGGAAGTAGTCATGTTTATTTGTTCTTTAAAGATTGGAAATGTCTGAACTTAATTAAATTATAAATATCTTATTTTTATATGTAAACTGTACTACATTTTATTTTATATAATGATAACCTCGTTATAAGTCAATGTATTAATTAACTATATATTATTTTGAAAGCTTATAATATAATATTAATTTGTTTTACCGCTAATACTTTTACGCATATTAGTTCATATCAATCTATTTTGATTTTCATATTAGCATAGTATTCGGGACATTACGACATTGCATGCATATAATTATGGCTCTAGAATAAATTACTATCAGGATAAATACTAAAGCCAATCGTTAGTAGGTATGGAGGAGGTAGAAAACTATTGGTTTTATAATTTATTATTTCATGCTGATTACATTTTTTCAGGACAGTGACAAATATGAGTTGCAAAAGTTTTGTTTTATCGTACATGTATTATTTTAATCGATCGAAATTCATATAAATGTTACATAATGTATCGATTTCAAATCGACAAAAAAACCTTTACTGGAATTCCCCTAGAAGTTTTGGTAAAAACTGAAAATATTCAACAGAAATAACTGAATAAAGTCGGTAAAATGTATGACCCAAAAGTTTCAAAATGTCTCGAAAGTAATTGTCCTAATAGTTTTAAAATTTGAAGGTCCTCATTAACTAAAGGTAGGTGAAAACTTTGTCAGTTTTCTTTTTTTTTTCTCGACGTTTTCGACTTTGATTATCAATAATCGACAGTATAACATTGAATAAGATGGTAGAGTCAAATTGATGATTAGTGATATGAAAATCATCTTCTACAGTCCAGTCATCTTTGATTTCAGTATGGGTATATTTGTAGAGATGAAAATATAATTTTAAAAATACCATAGAGGTTTTAAATTTAAATTTTTACTTTATTTTCAAGATGGTTTTAAGAATTATTTTATCTCTGATGTATGAACTTCTACTGTATTCCCCCTCTACATTAGATACAAAAATTAAATTCCGGAAACATTTTAGTTGCAAAGCGAAATGAACACTTTAATATCTCGTTGGTTCTACTTATGATACAACAGTTAGACACAAAAGATTTCGACAGATTGTTACTGCTTTGTAGACGCTAAGTATTGTAAATTAAATAATGTAGAGTACACGGTGTTTTTACTACGTGTTTCTAGAAAATTGTTGCGATAGGACGCCTTTGTTGTGAAAAAAAAAAAAAAATGAAATGTTTTCATTTTGCAAAGAGTCGGTGAATAGGTATCTGGATTGCTGGATACGGTTTTTGCGGAACGTAATTGTATGCGTGCATACATTATAATAATAATAGCGACGAAAAAATAATCCACCGCGTTCTTTGAACTGTACACGTTTAATGTGCAAACATTTAACACCCCGGTTTCGGGGTTATTTCGTTTAGTGAGTCGGATGTATTTACAACACGCTGCACATGTATAGTAGGTATGCCTCTGGCGGAGGAAAAAAGAACCACAGCCAAAACAGGACTATGTGATGACGAGGATATGGGCATTCTGTGTGAGAGTGTGGGTGGCTTTGATTTTGCATTACAATATTATTATATATTCTCGGGCACGCAGAGGGCTGAAATCGCGTACACATACTCACACAGAGTCTGTGAGTATGTAAGTATATGTGTGTGAACGTGTGCGTGTGATGGTCCCACCCCGAAATTATGAGTCTCGCGGGAAATGAGTCGTGACCAGAGTGGTGCGCGCACACACAGACGAATATTATTCATCGTCGCTCTCCTGCTTGCGCGGTCGTGGGTCCCAAAACGCGTCGTTGGGATTGTTCTGCTAAACGGAAAACGTGGCAGCAGCGGTATCGGAGAGTATTTCGACGGTGGATTAAGTGCAGTGATAAGTAGGGAGGAGGGGGATGGGGGTGTAAAAGCAGACGTACATCGGTCTCTGATCTACGATCCTAAGCACAGATTTATCATTCCGTGCACCGTGCCCGAGGACGCAGTCCGACATCCACCCACCCTACCCCACCCACGGACCATTGAGTTTTTGCGCTCACTTGTCCCTTGAGGAAGCTGCAGTTTTCGTCATGATGGGATTATATATTATAATATTGTATAGTAGTATTCTCCGAGACCTATCTGTTTAAGGATCCACAGGTTTTCCACCCTTGATAAAATACAATCTACTCTCCTCGGGGTGTGTGTGTGTGTGTGTGTGTGGGTGTGTACATAAGAACGTGTCCTATCGTGTGCCGAAACTATAATTGCCACGCCGTGACGTCTGTAAACACAATTGTTTTGTACCTGAATCGCTTTTTCCGCCGACGCACGATGACGTCGGCCACACGTTTACCAAAATAAAACTAATTGCTTTTTTTTTTTTATTATAACCACCGCTTTTCTCTTTTTGCTCATTCTCTGTATTCCTTTTTTTCTCGTATCTATATAATATTTTAAAATCGCGTTTACTCCACGCATTGCGGCCACTCGGGAAACACAAACGACGTAACGGTGTTTCCTGTATACGAGAAAAGAATACTGTTCGCCTATGCCGCGTTGATCTCCGTCCACAATTTATATCGGCGACTCTCGAATGTATTTTCGAAATAAATCCTTTCTGAAAGATCGCAGAGATAATTTTGTTTGAACACCCATTATTATCCCTAATAAATTATTAACTTGTATACATTTCTTACGATCTCGTGAGACATAAACTTCCCACAAAATAGTACAAAAGTATTTCGTATAAAAATGTACAAATTGTGCTGTCCGTAAACTTTAAAATTTACGTTTAAGCTTATGTTTTATGTAATGCGTAATTTTTGATTGCAAATTAAGCGATTCTTACTTCCAGATAAAAACTTAGAAATTCGTTATTTAATATAATAATGTGATTATTTAATATTTCATGTGGCTTGACTCATAAGTAACTATAGCAATTATTATTTGTTTAATTTTTAAAAGAAATATTGTATAAGTGGGCACTTTAAAAATTAACAATAATTTATAAAAACTGTTCAAATTTATTTTAAAACGAATAAAAATTTAAAATATGAATTAATTTACTTCAGGTTGTTTCTTTTTACAATTTATGTTATTGTTTATTATATTATAAGTTGTCTTTAGTATGTAAGTTACATATTATAAAAACTAATTACAATTTAAAAATAATTATAATATTAAAAATATACCCAAAGTGTGGGCTGTTTAAATTTGATAAAATTTGACTGCTTTACATATTTATATAAAAATGAAAATATTGATACTTTTAGTCGGTATAAGTTATAACAATTATATGTAAAATAATTTAAAAACATATCACTGAATGATAACGTTTTGAATAACCCATGTTAAATTTACTTTCTTACCTTAAACATAAATGTATGTATATGAATATAAATAAACTTAAGTATATTTCCGACGTATGTTCAATAACAGTTTATATTTATATCTCTGTTGTTACTTTGTTACTTGTATGCAATTAATAATATGTGTATTATCAATATAAGCTTAATTTAATGAAATTTAGTGATATTAAATTATTTAAATTACAAATCTAAACACAAATTTATTGAGCTTAATCAATTGTGGTATCTAAATGCAATACAAACTGCATCGCTCACACTTAATAAAGCTATTATAACTAGAAAAATATTTTTTTTCTCACTTATCGATTACTTTAACATTAAAAACTAAATAAATCTCATTCTATGTATAAAAATTATTTTCGTTAGTAAAAAAGCCATCAATCAAAATTTCGTGCGCACTCTCTTTAGACATATAACCATTTTGCCCCAATTTAAATGACACAACAAGCACTTTCAAATATTGGGATAAATGAGTAATGAGTAAAATAAACGTGGTACTTTAAAGGAATATTATTGATATTTTGGAATTGAATCGTATTTGTCTGTCTATAATGGGTTGTAGGCTACAATGCACATAATAAATAACTCTGTTGAATAATGTTTTTTTTAACTGCATTTCAAAAGAAATACCGTTTTTTATACACCATACATACATTTTTCTTTATATTGAACTTTATTCCAAATTGTTCAAACAAGCAAAAAATAGCTATAAATGTCGATTCAAATATAATAACAATTTGGTATTTAAATTATTTTGAAAGAATATTTTGGATGAGTTCATTCTAGATACATCTTAAAATATCCATTAAAAAATAAAGATTATTGATTTATTTAAAAATTATTATATGTTTATCTAATTTATTTGATTTAAAGTCACAAGATAATAATATATTTCAATTTTATTATAATTTAAATGGGCCTTGTTTCTTAAAACAAAACAAAGTATCTTTGGATTATGTACAGCCTACAAAAATATAATATGATAACAGTGATGTAGATATAGTTACATTAAACAATAATATGTAAATTAATATGAGACCGGTGATTCAATTTTGGCAATGCACATAATACATGGAAGGCTAAATTGCGTAGAAGACAATAAATTCTAAAGCAATTACCTATATGTTCCAATAAATTTAAAAGAAGAAAATATTAATAACGGTGTTATTCTGATAGCAGAAATACCTTTGAGTAGGTTCAAATAATATGATAATTATTAACTGTTATATCTTACCGCTTGCCCCAATTTAAATAAAATGTATCAGTGACATTTTTTTACGTTCAAAAATAATTACTTTGAGATCAAACAATTTACACGTGTACCTTTTTATATTAATGATAAATTTAACCTGGCCATATACAATGCACAATAAAATATAAAATATTAATAGGTAGGTAGATATATATTATAATTTATACATTCAATAAATAATCACCTATAGTAGGTACAAATTAAAAAATAATATTTCTTCTTGTATTATAATATATTATGCTTGAGTTATTAAATATAGTTTATCAATAAAAACAAACTATTAGCATTTGAATTTGGAATCCAATTAACAATTCAATAAAATTGACAAAAAAATCTCTATTACCATCAGTGAATAACAAATATCTAAAATGCCGAATAGTATCATTATTAAAATTGAAAATACGCTAAATAAACGGCGATAGTGTTAATTAAAAAAAAAAACTAACGATGACCACAACAAAATATATTGTAATATGTTAAAAAGTTTCTTCGGCTTGAGTAATAATGTGTGCTATGTAATGTTAATATATTTTTATGCATTAATGGCCATATATCATGATAAACTTATGTTTATGTCGGTTAAAACGATGTTTTTTTTTTTGTTTACTTGAATTTTTTTTTCGGAGTATCGTTGTGTAGACACGCATAATAATTCTTGACCCAGTTTTGGAACTCGGCCACAACGATCCCCAAAGACCAAATTGTTAATATTTATAGAAAATACCATATGAATGCTAAATATTAAATATTTGACAAGATTGTATCTTCATATATGATAAGGTCAATAGGTAATACACTAATATCCCTCAATTTGTTTGGGTGTGAATGCACAAAGTTGAATAAGTCACTAGGTAGTATAAATTCTTTAATTTTTAATATTTCAGTTGGACTATACGAACAATAAAATTTTTATATAATAAGCTTAAGTGATTATACAATTTGTATTAACATGGTTAATTTGGTTTAACATGAAAACTTGATGACGGAACTCACTCACTGATGACACTCCTGGGTTGTGGTTCTAGGGTTAGGTTTGCTCCCCTTGAGCGGTGGTCGCGACCACTTTTTCTTTTCGGTTTTTTGGCTGGGTTTACGGTCATTGATTTGGTCATAGTTTTTTGATAGGATGTTTGTGTGATCGAGGAGAGGGTTGTGGTAACATAATATGTAGTATTTGATATTGGTTTGTAGTTTTTTTAGGCCTGAGCTTAGTGTTTAATTTGATTGAGGTTTTTGCAAACGAAACATTTTGTTTTGAGTTGTTTGTATTTTGTTTGAATTTGATTTTTTTGCGGAGCTCAAAACTTGAATGCCATACATCCAAATTGGAACCTTGTTTAAAATGTTTAACTATAAAATATTTCTGGTCAGGTGGCACTGCTGGGAGCCTTCCTATTAATGTTATTTTATGTCTAATCTACACTTACTCATTATACCTTGTTTCGTATAGATTGTAAATATACTTTAAAAAAAATACTATAAAATAATTATTAAATTTTATCAAAATTTAAATGCTTATAAACAAAAACTGTCCCTATGTATTTTTAATATTTTTTAACTGATATTGTAACAATATATCAGGCGACTTGTATAAAGTTTTCACGATTTTCACCCAATAAATAACATTTATTGACATTCATAGAAAAAAAAAAAAACCAATAAAATTGTCCCTAAACAGTTGAAAACAAATCAAATTATTTTGAAAAATTTTATCGTGTATAGAAAATGCGAATATAAGCAACCAGTGAAAATTGCATGTATATACGTTCATTTGTTTTAGTGTTACATCAAAAACCAAAATCGATTTGCGTTAAAATTCTCGTTTCCCTTAATTTTGATGTCGTTCTTTCCGTCGATTTTGTAATCTATTGGGAATTTTTAATTTTGACCTCCCGAGAATGCACCAACTAGATTCACTAATACTGAATGAAGAAAATACTGATGAAAAAAATCGAAGCAGTTTTACTGACCCAAATGGTGGTGACCAACATTAAAATAAAATAAAAAAACAAATAAAATAAAATACACACATCATTGTTATACAATCACTCCGCTTACAATCTAAAAAAAAAATATTTTGTTATAGTACATTTTTTTTTTTACACATAATGTATTTAATAATATTTTATAAAATAATGTTTAGCATTACATTTTGTCTGAGTTAATATAATTATGATATCGATTATCGAATAATTATTACTGATGAGTTAAAAAAAAAAATCATATAATTTTGTACTCAACTTTTTCTTTTATCAAAATATGATATGCAACATATAATGTAGTATAATTTTCTATGATTTATATAATTTATATATGAAAG
>NC_042494.1:34434976-34460654 GCF_005508785.2 Acyrthosiphon pisum | reverse complement strand
GAATTAATTCTCTTAACTTTATTATGTGATTTCCATTATAGTAGCTATAATAATTTAATTCATATCAGGGTTGTACCTATGTAAGAAGTTTAATATTATACTTAATATAGAAGAATATGGAAGGAATTTATTTAAAATTTCTTGAGTAATTTTATTCCCATAGTAAGTCAGTATTTGGTAAATTTATTCTAATGGTCTGTACTTGAATTTTAATAATGTTTTCCATTACTGTATTTAAAAAACATATAAATTTGATAAAACTTTTAAATGAACTTGTATTTTAACTTACTATTGTGAAATTAAAATACCTATTTTACCATAATAATAATAATATCAATATTAAAAAGTATATTGTGTATTAAGACCAGATACAGAGAGAACTATCTTTGTTTCGTTTTCTATTGTCCGATGATTAACTTAGAAAGCAATGATTAATCATTGAATTTCAAAAATAAATATCAGAAGAACTAAGCTATATACTTGAAACTTGTTCAAGACTCTCAAACTCGAAAAATCATAAAATTATAATAAAAATAAAAATATCAATTGGTAGGTAGTATTTATATAATATTTTTAGCTTCACTAAAATGGTAAAATCTAATTACAATTATCTGAAACAAGATTTTTGATATTGAAGCAGGTGTGTTACATATTAACATATTTGTGCCTACTGCGATTTGAAATTTGAAAAAATATCAGTCATCGTAGTATTGTCGTTGAAAAGTGTCCATGTGTGGAGATTGAATACAACTAATCATGTTCAAACGTCTTCATACTTTCAACATTTATTGAAACGAAGTTTTTTATAGCACTATGCGGACTGGCCGGGATTGGCCGGGACAAAACGTTCCTGACGAAATACTATAGTTTATAATATATTAAACGGTTATTTTAGTCAAAACATACAAATTTTATTCCATCATACTGATTGATCTAGTAATGTGATAATACTTTTTTAACTTATTTCAATTTTTTATTATGTCTTCTTGAGATTGGCTGGTTCCCTTTTTCCATTTTCACCACCCCCCTCTAAAAAAAAAATCTATAAATTTAGCTAGAATATTTTGAAATTTCAAAATTTTCAAACGTTGATTATTCGGGAATTATTTGAAATTTAAAACAGAAATCTTAAAATGTGAACTGACTGATCTCAAATAGACATTCTAACGAATTCATATCAGTTTTCTGAAATATTATCGCATTATTAGATCAATTGGTAGGATGGAACATAAAAAAAAGCGGGATCAGTAAGTTGTAGTGGAGGTTGTAGATTGATTATAATATAAATTATAATATATCTTGCGTATATTGATAATATTACATCACTACACTACGTATATTATGCATTTATAATTATTATAATTAATAAAATACAAGTAATATAAGTATATAAGTAATAAGCATATATAAGTATTGAATTGTACGTAGGTAGGTAATATATTTTTTGTCACGCCTGCACTGAAAGTTTGGTTTTCAATAGCGGTTGAAGCGTAGGAAAGCGACCTTTTTCCGTCTAGCGGGTCGTGAAAGGGGAATCTCCATATAGTGCCGGGCGAAAAAGTGGAAATCCTCAAAAGTGCTGGGCGCGTATATCACGCGTATTCCATGCACAACCAGACACTGAAATCTATACCACGGTCCTTACAAAACATAAACTTTTTGTTACATCTTATATACATAATATTATAATCTCCTTGCATGACGCGTTAACATTTTTATTTCATGAAATTTTTTTTGTAGAATAATCTAGTTGTTGCATATATCCCTATATAGTGCTTTACCTTTGCCGTGATTACATTTTTTTGTGCGTCGCGTTTGGTATAGACTAGGTGATAGAAGACGGGTATAACGCGAGGATTTGAAACAGCGTAATAAGATCTGCATATTATGCATTTATTATCATTATAATTTATAAATTATAACAATTTGGGGACTAACATCAATTTTAATGATAAGAAATCGGAAACTTTTAAGACTTTCTTTACTAACACATTCAATTTACATAATATGATAAACAATCCAGCAGAATCTACAACGAGAGATGACACCACTATTGATGCAGTATTTTCAAGATATTTTGAAAAAATTACATCACAAACATACGTATAATATTTCAGTTATCACAGGCCTGTAATTTAGGCTATTGAATATGATTAATATAATAGTAATTAAATAGTAATAATAATAATTTTCATTTTTTTTCACATTTATTTAAAAACATTTACTTTTATTTTGAATGGTTCCACTAAAATGTATTTGTAATCTATAATATTTGTTGGAAAAGAAAGGGTGTCCCATGACAGCAATCACTTTTTTTTATACTTTTTTGTCAAAAATGAGTTCTACCTACCATATTACTATAATAGATTATTATTTATTATAGCATAAATCAATAGTGTTAAAATAGCCTTCGAAAAAGATATTTTCGTTTTCCTAAACCATGATTTATCATTCAATTCAAATTTAACACATATAAGTACTGTAATATTACAGTGTTCTACAAGACAACGAACACTAAAATCTATTTTAGAGCAGAGCGAATATTTTGGTTTTTTTAGGTTATAAAGAGTCATTGAGAATATCAAAATACATCACTTTTAAGTACCAATTTTGGAATGCACTCAATCTAAGTGTTTTTTTCTGACACTTTTGGATCACTTTTTACTGCCACAAAATATGTTTTTCACCGTAAACAATTTTTGAGGCTGTAAATAGTATTATACAATATTTGAGTAATATTAGTGTCATTCTATAAACTAATACAATTTATCGCTGAGATCTGAATTTAAAAGATTGACTTAAAACAAATAAATAATATGTATAATACATTTTCGGTATAGACGAATTTCAAATAATATAAAATAAATTGTTTGTTATGAATTTTAAATTTAAACATTTTAATGACTTTGTTAAATGATTTATTATAGGTACTGGGTGATTTTTTTTTGCTCACTATTTTAAAAATTATTACCTAACATTTAAGAATTTTTTTTTTAAATTTTATAAAAATACATTAATTATTTATGTAAAACAATATCAGATTTCAAAGAAAATTATATCGTTATCACTTCATAATTTATATTTTTTCGTATGACTTCATACATTTTTAATTTCGTATTCTAAATCAGAATATTTTTCAAAGAACTACTATTCAAACTTTTTTGTATAAAAATTAAAAACCTAATTTATTTAAAATAAGTAGTTAATTAGCTATACGTTTTTAAAGTTACAGAGAGTGATGCAGTGGGTCATCATTAGGCACAGGTTCTCGTGTGCCATCCCACTCAGTTTAACTACACTTTAAGCACCTACACTATTCAGCTGATATAATAAACTTTACATTTTATTATATTCCTCCCAACAATGCTAAATAAGTAGCAAACCAAACAAAAATCTGGATGATCTGTCAATTATTATCATTTTCATTTGTTTTTTATACTGTATACAATATTATCATATGTAGGTATATGCCATATATACTATATGGCAATAATACTAATTATGTTTCAATTTTAGATTCTGAGTGGAGCGAGAAAGCTAGTGGTTTTATAATGGTGTTTATTTTTTTTATTATTTTTTTTATATCTTGTTTACGAAATTTCTACCAGAATGAGTGCTTTAATTTCAACATATAGTACCTTATATTTTAGCAAATTGGATCAAGATGGTACTTTAAAGAGGTCATTTTTCGATTTTCTCAATAGTTATTTAATGCCATGGGAAAATCCGCTTAAACTGGGATTTTAATTTCTAACACTTTATTTATCACCATAGAAATGAATAAAAAATTATAAATAATATCAATTCACCTTCCAGGCTATAATAAATAATAACAATATAAAATATCCAGACGGACAGACCGTCTCCACTCAGAATCGTTTTTCATATACAATGATATTATACCATTCAATTCAAGTTTAATACAATACATTATATATTGACCCACTTGTAGCCTATTGTACAGCAGAGTGACATCCACTTACCCGCTTTTTTTTGTTTTTGTTTTTACATACAAGACCTCGACTACAAAGGTTATTGGCCGCTTATAATACTGTTTTAAATTATACATTATGATAGTAATATACGATAAAAAATAAAAAAACAGAAATATTCATGTGCAGGGATGTGGGAAGCCTCAGGCTTTGAGGTTCGATTTTAAAACGTATATAATGCTTTTGTGGTCCAGAGATCGGAAAGTTACTTGATTTAATATTTAGAACCGTTATTTAGTAATCAGATCCAGTCTGGGAAAGAACACAATAATGTATTTTGTTTTTCTTGTGCAATAATGCGTAAGAGCGTAGTGAACATGTGAATGAAAATTACATTTTAAGCATAAAACATATTATAATGTATATATGTTCATTTTGTTTATAGTTCTATGTACCTATTGGATTGGATTTATTTGAATAGGTGTACGCTCTGGTAGATAATAACACTGCAATGGAAACAAAAGTCAAGAGAACTAGTAAAATAATAATAATAATAATAATAATTATTATTATTATACATAGTCAAAGCTATCAGAAATCAATAAATTAAAACTAACGATTAAATCGACAAAAACACATTAATTAGAAACTATTAAAGTTGTATGGTGTGGTAAAAAGAGAACGATATTAAATGCAATATAACAATGTACAATGTACTACAAAGATGAATTTGATCACTTACATAACTAACATGACGTATGGATTTTGATTACAAAACCAGTGGTTTTGTTGAAAAAAATTAAAATTAAATTTTTTAATAAGCCCATTAATTGTATAGTATACAAAACATATTTATAATTTTAGTTATATATATATATTATAATATAAAGGAATGGATAAATTAAAATAATAATTCCATCATTTTTCTTAGTTTCACTAATTTTAAATTACATTTTACAAAAATTTAATTTGTCTGTGTATATTGGTTGATTAAACTAGAACCTTGAACAAGACGTGTTAAGTTTATAATATCATCATTAGTTTCAAGGATAAGATTTTTAAAATCGAGCACTGTATTTTAAAAATATTGTATCAGCACAAATCCGCACGACGATGGGCTGATAAAAAATTATTTAAAACTGTATAATGTTATTTATGATTTAATTAACCTTAAGATTTTAAGAGTTTCGAAGAATGGAATAAACAAAATTATATTGTTATCGCTCCTATTTTAGTTCGGTATTAACGTTATGATGTTTTTTCCACGAGAAACGGAACAAAATATGCTACTTTTTGAATTGCTGTACAATATTAATCATTTCTGTAATATTTGAAATATGTAATTTGTTTTCAGCTATTCAAAATATTGTTTCAATTATTATACTGTAACAGTTACATTATATATGTCAGATAAAAGATACTTAATGTTTATAATGACAATTCAAACAACAAATAAATGTATAAGAAAAGCATTGATTTTGGAGCTGAATAAAAAGAGTGACATCGTAATTTATCCATATTTAATATATACAGATAGCAAATCGTCCATTTATTTTGTTTCTATGAAAAAATCGTATAATAAAAGTTTGATTTCTTTTTTTCATCTGTTTAAATTAATTGAACTGTACCACCGTTTACTATAAAAATAATTAGACATTTCGATAAAACATCGATACAAAATAAAAATAAAAATTAGAACCTTTTAATTAATTCCCGTAATAAAATATTACTGGTGGTCGATTATTCATTTTTTGTTGCGATGTATAATCATTGTATTTAAAATGATTGACAGTTATTTATGGTAAATGTACCTTTATTTGTGAAAGTAAATGTTAATTTTGAATAAATTCAGAGGAATTGAGTTATAGAAAATATTATTCTCCATCATATTGGTGACGGAAAATGCTATTACTATATGCGAATATATTACAGAAGAGTAAACTGATGTTTGACACACAATTATTTAACAGTAAAACTAATTCGGTAGGGTACGCGTATTATAATTTAAGTTGTTAAAAGGGGGAAAATAGAATTATAACAATTTCCAAAAATTTGGAATTTGGATTTTTTTTTCATAATAATATTTGTATAAATAAATGGTTAATGGCTAATATAAGATAAATTACAATCAATGTCAATAATTTTATTTTTATTTTTCATCCATTATACCTATTTAAATGGATCTTAAAATTATGTAGATTTTAGTTTTTATAATGTAAGAGTAAATTAGAATTTTTTTTTATGAATTATTTTTATATCGTTTCGAAATATCTATTAGTATTACAATATAATAAGACAAATGTTCTGATATACTTCATATCTCTTATATACCTATACATTTCAGTTTGCAGCAACAGTTTTTGAAATCAGTGAATTGTGAATACGTTATTGCCTATAGGTATCTACGCTTATTTTTTTTATTCTATGTCATCAATAATTTATTTTGTCTTATCATCATATAAAAGGCATATACATACTGTCAGCTTCTGATTGAAGTGAGCTAATTATGGCGTATTAACGTGATGGTCTTGCAATAATTTATTTATTTTATTTCGTTATCTTTTTTTCAGGTTGATATAGTTCTCAACAACTTTCATCTATTACCTTACCCCATGAATTATGTTGTGTTAGAAGTGCAGTTTATATGGAAATATGAAAAGGTAATACTTCAATTTTTTGAATAGTTTCTGTTTATGAATGAACAATTATTTACTACAGTCAATGGGAGATGACAAGGTTTCAGCAAATATAGTTTACACGAAACTCTGTTTGAATTGATTTTTCTGAGCAATTTATTATTATTGTTTACAAATAAAATAATTAAAATCCATAACACTACATAGTACATAGCTGACATCCCTTCTTTAAGTATTGTGTATGTCATATGTGTGTGTTATTATTTTCACCTATACATTAATTTATTAATTTAATATTTTAAACCATACGACTATTTATTATTTAAGTATAAATAAAAAAGCGTAACTAAACATTTCTTACTATATTTTAATAGAAACATTTTTTTTTAAAAACGATCACTGCTCCTATGTGACATATCTTAAAAAAAATTAATAGTGTTTGTATTATTTTAGAGGGGGTAAAAGTGTAAAATTGAAACCTTTGAATAAAAAGAAACTCTTTTGATATGCAAAACACTCAATTCGAAAACATCAAATATATCGGCTAAGAAATAGTTCCCATGAGATATTGTACAGGGTTTTATTGTAAATACATTTATTTTACCAACTATGACGGAAAATACTTGGTTTTCGATATTTTTTTCGTTTGAATGCGATCAATAACAGTTCAAAAGTTAAAAAAAAAAAAATGTCTATTCGCCCCCTGTTTTTTCATTTAATTTGATTGGAATTTCAAGGTAGCAAGTAACAGTTGGAGTTTTCCTCTAATTTTTTTTTTTTTTTTTGGTTCACCCCGAAATCTATTCCCACACACATGTACAATAGTATTTTCAGACAATGTCGATTTCGTTGGCAAACGTTAAACGGCCGCCCATAAATTTGTGGATCTTTTGGCCTCAGAAAGCAATTTCTACGTTGTTCGGACCTCGGTATAATAAATACGGTCAGGAGTACCAATTGAAAAGAACCAACTTTTTGGACTCAAGACACGTCCATATATAGTTCCTATATCTTAGATATGCGTACACAGATGCGAGGAAGAAGAACACAAAAAAAACCGCATTCTTCCGTAGTGTGTATTGAACTACCATGACCGTCATAACTCGTGGTTTATTGCTAAATGTAAATACAAATAATAATTGTATAGTTGTTAATGTAAAATATATTATATAGCGATGATTAAGACCTAGGTATTAATGTATTATATAGTATGATTATAATATATTCCTGCACACCTGTGGTATTTGCATTAAAAATATAGTTGATTTATGTAATTCGCTTCATCGTGTTCTTTGAGTATTCATACAATAATTAATTGTATTATAATTGTTTCAATAATTTTAAAATTGATTTAGATTATGAATCCGAATACCAATTTAAAATAACACTAATGAACAAATTATGAAATGTATATTAAGCAAAAAAAAAAAAAAAATAGAGAAATAGATTTTTCTTTTTAAGTAAGCTCAGATTAATCAATATAATATGACCTTCCAATCAGTAAACGTTATTTAAATTAGAACCTTAAATTAGTATATTAAGATTACACTGTTTGGAAATCCTGCAAGGTTTTTTTAATGAGTCAAATAGTTTTCAAAAGATATACTGTAGGTATTCTAAATAGTTTTGCTATTGATTAATTTTAATCAATTGTTGGTAGGAAATATATTTTCTAGTACTTAATATAATGATTGTACATCACATTTTTATGAGTTAAAAATATATATTATATGAGTTATTTATTTCAAACGTTGTGTATACATTATTAATTCAATGTAATAAATAAAAATCCTAAATTATTTATTAAAAACACGTATCGATTTTAATTTTTAGAAATCTTCTTTGATTGACAATTTGCAAGCACCTACTTACCTATATGAGAAAGTATGTGTACTAATGAACTAATTTGAGTCAGTTCTTACAAATAATATAAAAAGAAAATAGAAATTGTTTATCTTCAGAATATCAAAGCAACGAATTCTGAGTAAAGTTAATTTTCTGAAAAAATGTATTTTTTATCTTATAATAACTAACAACATATTCGATTTAGAGTGAGATATTTTTTTTTCTGGTGGAAAATTGTATCTAGTTAGTACTATAGTGGAACAAAACTAAAATATTCCAAGTACTTTTCAAAATAATCAAGAAAAAAAAAATTACGAAAAAACAAGGAATATTTACACAAAATATTGTAGAGGTATAGTACCTATACATCAATAGGTCCTTCAAATATTAGTTTTAACACATACTAAATACATTGAAAATACTTATGCGCCATAATTTATTTTCTTCTATCTTTTTATCACTCAAAATTTACTATACCTTCAGCAGAGCTACTACCCCAGTCTTTTTTACAAACGAACTATTTTTACTGTTTTAAACTATAATATTACTTGATGAGAATATAACTACTTTCTAGTGTAGAATAAAAAAAAACTATTAATGTTATTTTAATTTTAGGATGCATATTATGTATAGTTTAATTGTAAAGTTGAAAATTAAAAGCTGGACACTTGAAATTCATAAGATACCACCTAACCTAACCGAGCTCTTACAACGTGACGTGTGACTGATTAGAAATGCCTACTCCCGATGTAACTAGTTACACCCGCACTAAGATGCACTGCATAAATTTCACTATGACAAAACAAAATATATAATAAAATAAACCCCTTCAGTGCCTAGGACTCCCGGTGTATAAAATATTACTTCCTTAGAGGGGTACGATTATCCTAGGAAAATGTTACCGGGGGCAGTGGCGTGCCGAACAGTCATTTTTTGAGGCAATTGCCTCAAGGGAAATTTGGATGGGTGGGTGGGTGTGTTAGTGTAGATGTGCAACTTATACCTAAAAAAACTTAATAATATTTATTATTTTGAATAATAAAAAAAAATAGTGAAAAAACTGTTGGTGGTGGGGAGGGGGATCAAATTGTATAGTTTGCCTCAAGTCTGCTTGTCAGTTCGGCACGCCACTGACCGGGGGTACAATTATACTAGGATAACTTTACCTTTCAGGATGATATAGTTTTAGACAAGTTTGCCAATAGTGGACAGACCAGACGTTTAAAACTTATTATTTACTATTTAGTACATTGTATACACTGTGATTTAAATCATCAAATATAATTTTTATGTTTTACTGTATGACTATCTTTGTAAATTTTGTTCAGCCCCTCCCGAAATAAAATTCTGGATACGTGCCTGGACTGTCCAGTGTCCACGCATAAACATTAGTGCTGGCCACGAAAGACTCGCAACGCCATGTAATTGTATATGTAACTATTTCAATTTTCTGAGAAGTGTTGTTTAAAATCGTTTTCACGATATTTTAGTAACCGTGATGAACCACATCTGGCTGACGCACATAGCACAGCGGTCTGAGAAATAAACTCTAAATTGAATACGAAAGATAATAACTCATTGTCAACAATACAATATAATATTATAATATAGATATAACATTCAAAAGAAACAAGTCATTAAAATGGTAATCAATGCGCGGTAGTATAATAACTGAGTATTTGCATTTTCCATAAATGTGTCATGAGTCGTGATTATATTTACCTTAGCTATAGTTTGATGAAGTAGTCGATGGATTACTGCAGACTACAGTTGTAGTTGTACTCATTAATATTAATACATCAGTTATACATTATGCATCAAATTAAAAATATTTTGTTTCTTTCAAGTTCATAAAAATAATTCAATTAAAATCAATGATTAAAAAATCTTAAACATGCCATGTTTTGTATATTATAATATGTAGTACATAACATATTATAATGATCAGTGGATATTATATTTATAAAAAAACTTTTTTCCAAATTCCAAATTATTCAAAGGTATTGATTATTATATTGGAAATAAACTTGATTAAAAAACAATTTTAAACAAATAACACGTGGTTTATTATGTATATACAATATTTCCCTTAACGAACAATCTCGCCTCAATTCAGTTTAATATGATTATTGATTATCTGAATCAAATTTTCGTTCAAAATCAATTATTTTTGATTTCCGTTTGTTACAATTTCCCTATGGTGTTATTTATGTTGGTATTTGTATTTATTTATTTGACTCATGATTCTGCCGAAATATTAAATTATTCGATTACCTATCATTAGTATGTTAAATTGTTACTATATGAATGGTAGGTCATCGGTGAAATGTCATCATTCCCATTTCTGTAGATTTGAAAAACCCTTTTACACATTTAAACTAAAAAAAAAAAAAAAAATGTTATAAGTATTCATTCATAATGGACAACAAATTGGGTGGACTAGAACAAACTATGGCATAGATATTATTATTACATATTGTTGTGGAAAATATAATAAAATATTATTACAATCAAAACTTGTATAATTATTATTAAATGTGATAATATAATTTAAGTGAATATTTGTTATCAAGTTCATGCTTCCGTATAATTAATAATTTGAAAATATGAATAGCTTAGCTTTGGGATTTCCTTCAGAGACAGCTTTTGGGAGTCACCGGCCGTGGTAGGAGCGTGGAAATGGAAATGGTGTTATATTATAAACCACGTCCGCGATAATGAGTATCGCAACAGAAGGGATTTAATGAACGCGAATTTTTATATTCATCATTCTGACGGTTTTTAGAGCTATCATTCGTTCGTAAAACTGTGAGTGAATAAATTTATATCTCAAAAGAAATGACTGTCGTTTCAATTAAACACGAAATCCCATATTCAAAGTTTATAATAAAATAAAAAAAGCATCGAAACAGAATAAAAAAAATTATGAAAATTTTACTTAATTAGATAGAATTGCATTTTTATGATTTATGCATCTCGTATTGGTGATACACAAAAGTAATAAATATTTTTAGAACTTGAATAAAAAGACTGATATTTTCTGTGCGTTTTTCTAATGAAATCTTTACTTCGGAAATATTAAAAAATATAAGGATAGATAGTTTAATTTCGTTTAGTATTATCATTGTAGTATATTTTAGTTTATACTATTTCATAAGTATTGATTAGATAGCTATTATAATTTGGCTTGTCTTAGATGACTAAATTGCTGTACGGAAATAAATGTATAATGTATAACACTGTGCCTATTTAGTATTCAGATAATTAAAATATATTACTCCAGCTAATGCGATAATTATTTACCTTTATAATTCTTAGAATAAAAATAAAGAATCAAAAGTGTATTTTAAATTTTGTTATAGTGTTCTCATATTTCTTTAGGTGTCTAAAATATGCTATAGAATAATAATTTATATTATAAAATATGTTCATACATTTAATATAAAATATCATTATTTATTCAGTTATAGAATAATAATATAATATTTAGGTTATTAAGTTATCTATTATAGCTTTATAAAAATAATAAAAATATAATATATTTTTATAATAGTACCTACCTAATATGGTTTTTACGAGATAATATTAAAATAATAATTGTTAATATTTGATACTTGGGTTTCTTTTTTACGGAAAATCGATGCTTCTAGTATTAATGACTATAGTATAGTATGTACCTAGGTGGTTAGTCATGGTATAATAATAACGGTACAGACATATTATGCACTATGCACTTATTTGTTTTAATCCTTACCGACGTTTGGCTTTGATATCCATGGATTAATTTCAGTGTAAAATGTCGTTCAGCTATAGAGATATCTATTGGTGACATAGTGAACCGATAATGGCTTTTCAAAGGTGTTAATACTTGTTCTATTGAAAGATGTTTTCAGCTTTTTTGAGATTGACACAGCAGCGTAAAAAGATAAAACTAATTAAATGTATATAAATGTAGATTTTAAATTTGGATAAAGATTCAACGCCAATCATTGTATGAGGCTTGAACAAACGATGCTATTATATTCAAATGTAATTGTGTAGTTTTAATAATATTTTTTAAATCATATATTTATGCATTCACATAAATAAGTGCAAAATCTTTGATTTTTTTGCTAGAAAATGTAATAAATTATTAGAAATTGCATAACTTTGTATGTAGAGCACAAATTGGGAATAATAATATGTATTTTAATTTATCTACCTAACCACATTTAATTCATTGTTCATTTGTTTTATGACATTACATTAGTTGGGTACTTGGTATGTAGTATTAATCATTTAAATGCAAATAAATGTTTTTGTCAACTATTATTGTTCACTATATTATATATATATTTTTTTTAACAGAATAAAATCCATTCCCAGAATGATAGGTATTTAAACATTTATTTTATTCATCTGTATGTATCCTACATATTTAATGAATGCATTCATTTGTTTTATAAGAAATACTAATAAAATAAAATGTATGGGTAATAATATAATGTTATATAAACATTATATTTTCTAAACAATGATTATATTTAATTGACTTAATTATAACACTGTCTTAGATAGAATACTTTATAATATCTAATTATTAATTATATTATCAAACTTCGATAGGTTGTCATTCACGAATTAAAATTGAAAATTAATCATTATCTTCTAAGATCGGTATTGATCGACAGCCATTTATTGGACAATAAATCATATATTAAAATATATATTTTGTATCGGTGATATTTTATAATATTATGTATTATAAGATTTATTTAAGACATACCTAGATCAATAGATTTATAACTAAACACCTGGGACCGGTACTGGCTATACATAGTACCTATATTAAAAGTAATACATTATTTTCACTCATAATTTTTAGTTAAACATTCAATTTTCATCTCACACCAATTAGATCATAATATAAATAATTATTATAATTCAGAACAACAAATAGGTACCAAAATGTACGTGAATATTAGTCCAATAAATTGTATAATGGTTGTAACAAATTTAGCACACTATAAAAATACGGTTCAGCATAATTGACACTGGATTATTTTTGTTCAGTCGAAATAGAAATCGGTTGCCAGAAAGTCTTAACTTAATGATTATTTTTTCCAGTAATAATGCTTAGAACATTGACGACAGTTCTATTGTGGTCTTCGTTCTCTTACCACAGTCAATATAAATCTTTAATAATAATTAATAAAGAAAGTTATTATTTATTTTCATCAGTTAAAAACATATATATACTTATTTAATCTTGAAAATATAATGAAAAAGTTCAGAATAAAAATCAATAATAATAACTATATATTATACAAAAAAAATTAATAATAATAAACAAATCTAATATTTACATATTTAAATGGACTAAAAGAGTGGAATAGGTATAAATAATATTCATATTATATTAGCCATCAATACATACTATTAAATGAAGTTGATTTTTTTTGTTAGGGATAAACTCTGAACAGGCTTTTATTTTATTTTATATGACTTAATTTTATAATATGTATTTATATTGAAAATTTTTAAGTTTTGAACGTCGAATATTAAATAATGTGCACGGGATCAGTTAGGTATTATAATAGGATCATATCAAATATGTTATATACATATTTTTACAAATATATTTATCAAAAAAATCTTTGTCTTTGTGCAGGATATCTAAGTTATATATACATTATACATAATAATTGAACATTGAAGTATTTATGATCATCTGTTTTTTAATTACAAACGAAACTGACCAAACTAATTTTGACCCTCTCCCCTTCCTCCAAAGTACTAAATAAATTCACTTTCCTACCAGCAATGACATTTAAGTTGAAAATCTAAGTATTTTTACTACTCCAAAAGGTGATGAGAGACAAACACAAAAAAAAAACCCACACCATTGTGAAATCAATATAATTACATACCTAGTGTTCGCTCCACTTTGGATTTAAAATGTATTTTGTAAAAAAAAATGTACAGACAAATAAGGCTGCTCTGCAAATATACAAATTTTTTTTTTTGAGTCATACATGCATAACTATATCTTTTATAATTGATTCATAATGATTCGCTCCATTTAAACAAGTCACCCAAAGAATTTAGCTTAATAGCCACAAATATAGGACGTCTCTGTCGGTTATTCTATGCCTTTTTTTCCCTACTTTAGTAGAACCCTGTGGTGATGGGCTGAACGCGTACCGTACGACGGACGGACGGAGTATGCAGGCCTGCAGGGCAAAGCCGCTCGGAGAATCTAAGGTCCGTACAATATTGTTGGTTTTTTTTTTTGTTTATGTATGGCGACTTATGGTACTCGATAGCTAAGGTTTTTGAAACTACATGTAGGAAAACAATTAATCGGGTCGATAATACAGTTAAAATGGGCAATAATAAACGAACGTAAATTAGCTATGTTGTAGGTTTGTAAGACGGAGACAATACCTACATTTGGGAGTGACGTCCCCTTCAAATACCATTAATAGACATAATAATTTGCGTTTAATTTTCCAATTTATACCTTTAATTAGTTTTTAAGGGTCCGGAAAATATATGCACCCATGTCTTGACAAACTGAAAGGTACACTGAAAGCGTTTTTCGTAAAATTGTATAAAAATATAAAATTACATTAACATATTGTTTTCAACATATGAATTTAGATGAATTTTTATTTTGATAATATACTTTTTTTATCTTTAGAACATTTAAATTCAACCACAGCTGCATGTAATAGTATTTTATCAAACGTTAAAATTGTAAAAATCGCGAGGTGTAGACATACATTTTGAGTGATCGAATTCAATTGGTGTTGGGTTCATAATGAATAAATAATGTACGCCCATATACATATTACTAATTTCTATATGATTTCTATATTTGTGAACATAATATATTTTGTTTGGTTGGTATAATATATAATTTAAATCTGGAGAGAGCTAAATTTATGAAGGTATTATCGGCTAACCAATTCGCTATCTAGGGACTAATAGTATTATGGAATAGGGTCCTCAACGAATTATCAAATTATAATATTATTACACGTGTTTTTGGAAGTAATTAAAAAAAAAAAAATACAGTGTGTTAGATAATATACAACAACTAATTACTACTATTTGTCGTTATCTTATAATATATGGTACTTCTATTGAACGAATTTTTAGGTATGAACGTATTCTAGGTAAACGATTAGAAAAACAAATTGAAATTTAGTGTTCACTAGAAGCGTTAAATTAATAACAACAGCTTTTTGGTACCCGTCTACTTTGTTGTGTAGTTAAAGAGTATTAAGTACACGGCAAAAGTCCAACGTGTCTTCACAAAATTACTCGAAAACTTTCGGTGTACACTCGACACACAGTATATGTATTTTAACCAACAATTCTATATATATCGAGATGCCCGTAGCACGTTTCAGTGTGGATCAAGTCATTCGCATGATAAGTTTGTTGAATGGCAAGCTTGTGATATTTGACGAACAACTTTTTTTGCCAACCACACATTTATATTTATGTTTTCAATACAAACTTTTGTGTGATTAAAAATCCCCATTGGCGATGGTTATCTACCTCGAACATAATTCAAAATATCTTTGAACTAAACACTACCTATATGCAATTAATAGTTGAACGTTGTTCGTAAATAATTTAAAAAAATATATTCAACTTTCTTATTTTACATTTATCGGAGAACACAATACAAAATTCCTCTTTGCAAAATTGTTTTTAATTTATTTAAATCAAAACTTTTTGACATCAATCGATATAACGCCCGTACGCCGACGTCTATACAGAGACAAATGTCTCATCTTCTTCTTTTTTTATTTTCATTCTGCAGGGTGGATTGAATTCAATTCTGACAATACGCTGCCTCCAAAATACAATGTATTCATATTTTACAATTGCATTACCTAAAAGCGTTTCGAATTTTTGGTGCAGAAATGAACTTTGGTGGCGAATGCTAATAGTTACATTCTCCGCCAGCTTAGCATGAACATGTGTCGGATGCCTGTGGGTGTACCGGATTTCATTATGCACGGGTGGCTGTTTAACGTTAAATAGGTCAAAAAACGATCGCCACCAGCGTAATAATAGGTGGCGGAGACGAAAAATAAAAATTCATTAGCACTAAAACGTCTACGGTAGATTGGCCGTTGCCTAATCTAATCGAGGTGCTATAAAAGGAAACTGTTATTTTACAGGCTTCCCGAAGAACAATGGTACCTATGGGTAGGGAGCGAGGAAAAAAAACTTAAGCATAAACGAGCTTTAGCTCTGAACTGTTTTTTATAATGTACCGAAGCAATATAATGAAAATTGATTTACAAATTACAAGTATATATTATGTTGCATTAAAATTAGACATGGTAGACAACGTTTTAGCGTGAAAAAGCGAAATAAGTGATGTAAAAATAATTACGTTTTTCTTTTTTTTGAGAGGGTAAAATTTTCCCTACAGTTTTAAGTAAAAAAAGGTGGGTAAGTGGATGTCGCTCTGCTGTACAGTAGGTGTGGGTCAGTGGGTCACTGTATAATGGATAGTATTAAATTTGAATTCAATGATATAATATCACTGTATAAGAAAAACGATTCTGAGCGGAAACGGTTTGTCAGTCTAGGTATTAGACATACCTATTATAGGTATACTTATCTATAGTATTAAAAAAAAATTGACCTATAATAGGTATTAATAATACATTCCAAATTAATCATATCACAATATCCATCAGGTAACGCGTTATACATCAACAACAAATCGTGGTACTATCATAGATATATAATAGTATACTTTAGAAGTTTCAAGTACCCACAAATAATATTATACAATCATTACAATCACAACAAAACAACTAAAATAGTTATTCCAGGTTTTTTAATATGCAATTTCGTCCAAATTTGAACTTAAAATTACTATAAAAATAAACTGTGCTTATGTTTTTCTTAGAATTTTTGGTAACAGAATTAAATATTTACGTGGAATCTTGTTTCAAATTTTCAATCCTTAGATATAAAATTTGAACATTTTCTAAATTTTTAACTACAAAATAATTATTCAATTTCAAATTTGATAAATGTTGTCAAGATTTTAACTTCAAATGCTTATAAAAAAAAATTGTGCCTATATATTTTTAATATTTGTCAACTGCTATTGTAACAATGTATCAGGAGCCTTGTATTAATTTTTTACACTTTTTGGCCCAATAGATAAAACATTATTGATATTTATAGAAAAAAAAATAAAAAAATTGAAAACTTACAATGTCCGTAAACAGCTCAAAAAGAGTCAAATTATTTTCAAAATTTTATTGTATATATAAAATGCTAATATAAACATTCAGTAATATTTTCAAGTTTCTACAAGCATTCGTTTTTTTAATTAGAGCAAAATAAGAAAATCGTTACGTAAGAAATCGAGTGAATACCAAATGTTGTAAAAATATGAATTTCAAATGCCCATAAAAATTTAATTTGAGTTTCTTATAGACATTTTTTTTTTGATAAAGGTAGATTATCTCATAAGGAATCTTGTATTACATTTTAAAATCTTAGTTCTAAAAAGAAAAATTTTTATGAATTATAAACTCAAAATAATTTGCTAATTTTCGTGATTTTTACATATTTTGTCAATTTTTGAACTTTTAATGCTAATAAAAAAAAACTGTGACTAAGGATTTTTAATATTTTTCAAATCTCATTGTAACAATATAGTAGGAGCCTTGTATTAATTGTTCAAGTATTTTTACTCAATAAATAAAGTGTTATTGACATTCATAGAAAAAAAACCAATTAAATTGGAAACTGAAATTGTCCGTAAACAGCTCAAAACAAATCAAAATATTTTGAAAATTTTATCATGTATAGAAAATGGAAATATAAACAATCAGTGAAAATGTCATGTATCTACAGTCATTCGTTTTAAAGTTACACCAAAAACCAAAATAGATTTTCTTGAAAACAGCTTTTGCGTAAAAATTCCCGTTTTTCCTTAATTTTGCTTTTGTTTTTCAAGGCGCTTTTGAAAACTATTGGAAAAATTTTACTTTTGACCCCCCCCAAAGTACCAACTAGATTCACTTTCCTATCAGAAAAGGTACTGTTGAAGAAAATCCAAGCACTTTTACTGTCCTAAAAGGTGATGACAGACACAAAAAAAAAATAAAAAATAAAAAAAAAACACACATCATTGTAAAATCAATACATTCATCGTTCCACTCAGAATCTAAAATATAAATATATATAATAGATTACAAAAAATAAAATAATATATATTTTGTATATAATATAGGTACAGGCTCTTTTAACCTTTAATAATGCATTTATTCAAACTCTAATGTTTATAATTTTTTAGTATGTGCTTAAAGACCATATTTTAAAATACTTACTTAGATTTTTTATGATTTTTATTTTTAGGTATATATTATTTTTTTATTTTAAAGTGTCCCGAGGCAACACGACGTTTTTTTTCAAATGGAAACCACTATTATTACTATATACATTATAAGCAGATGATTTTTTTGGTAAAGTTGATGCATCTTATTCAAAATTTGAATGCGTTTTCTGAGTTATTAAACTTTTAATACCATGAATATGATAATCCTAAATAGTGGTTTATATGAAATAAGAATTAATATAAGTAATATTGAATCTAGTCATATTATTCATAGTACCTAGTACTTACTGAGGCAGTTTTCATACATTATAAGACACTAAATATTTGTATTAAATATTACTTACTACCTACTAATTTACAACCAAATCATCATAGTTTTGACTTTTGAAGCTATTATAATGGACGATAATTATAATTATCCTTAGTATATATTTTTAAATAGTTCACATAATGTTAAATAATAATTTAGAAAGTCCTCTTTTGAATATTGATTTATACAATACGTATGAATTAAAAAAAAATATGTACCTACTTAACAATTTACAATAAATGAGGATGGTTGTTATTTTAAATAAGTAAGTTTATATCGTCACAGAACTTTTCATAAGGGACATAAAATATTCTGTGTGGGTATTTGAAAAAATCGGTATTGTCTACGTACTTTAAAATTCAAAGAATCAAAATTTTATTAAATTCTTTATTAAAGGACAATGGTGATGGACGTCATGCTGTCACCAGTAATTGGTGAATAACCCTGTACTTAAATATTAAAATATATTTGGATATGTGCTTGAATTATATATTATTACATAACGATCACGTTATGTAATAACTTGGGGATGTTGTTTTTTAATTCAGCAGCGAAGGGAATAAAAACTATTTGAAGAAAGCCAAGGGATGTTGTTTATTTATGATATGGATTCCTTCTAGACCCGGACGGATATGGTTGCGATGGATGAGGTGGATATAAAGAGAGCGTTCGTGGTATGGACGAAAGTAATTTCCTTTGTTTACGGTGACATACGTCATGTACTACGTTGGTGCGAATTCATTTTTGATTTCATAAAGACATCTGGTTTCATGATAACCCCAAACTCATCCGGTTATGTTGTCGAAAAAAATCTTAATGCACCCATATAATATAAGCACATTTTATCATAAAAATATATATGTCGCATAATACTATAAAAAAGTATATACTGAAAACTTTGATCGGGATTCTTTGTAAAAAAATATTAGATGAAATACAGGTGAATGTAAATCTTGTTAAGTATTATTAGATTATATAGACTATTATAATTTATATTTTGGGGTTTATATAATTCATAAAATGTATTTGTATTCAAATAAAAAACTGTAAAATGTGTACTTGTGTTTAGATTTATATTTGAATCTGTAAGACGATAGAACAAAATATATAATATTATAATTATGATGTTATTATTGAGAATATACTAATTATAAAAACAAAATATTACTAAAAACATTGGTTGCTATATATTTTGAAATTAAATTGAACCTGAATAAGAACTAGTATTCGAAATTTTACCATAATATTAATTACTTCGAAAAAATTAATTTATGGTTTGCAGCGGGATAGTCTTAATTTAAGTAAATTTCTTATTTTTATTGGAATAGTTAAACGCAATCATAAAATTAAAATTCTATTTTATTTTTTAGATATCATCAATAACCAGAATAGTTTGTCCAGTTCATATTGTATTAATTTAAGAAACCAAAAAAGAGATGCTCATTTGAATATTTATGCAATTTGTATTTTATTCAATATTTACCTAAATACTGAACACTAGGTACCTACGTACATTTAACTTTGGAAATCATTTTCTGTAATAAACTTGTCCAAGCTGATGAACAATTTTTTCCATTAACGCATTTTATTTTACTTTACTGCACCTGTTTCATTTCCTGTCTTCTTTTTTATACATATTATTTTTTTTAAGCCAATAAAAGCTTTTATATTTAGAAAAGTTCGTAAACTATTATAAATAAAACTAAAGTTACCTACCTAATTCTATAATTAATTGTTATTTAATGATTTTTAAGCAAGTGTACTGTATGATAATATTTATTTTAAGTAGGTATAAATAATAATGTTAAATGTTTGATTGAAAATATGTGTGAAAAATCGAATAAGTAGCTGTGATTATAATTTTTTATTGATAATACTATTATGTAAATAAATTGATAATTAGGTGCATAATACGATGCTTAGTATTTCTGAATGAGATATTTAGACAACCTTATTATTTATGAAAATTTAACAATGTTCTAATGACATACAATCTGACTAAATGCGAGTAATTAATTCGTTTTATTTTTAAATGCTATCAATGTTCCACGCATAATTACTTGAATATTTATCACATCATGATTATATAAAAATTGCATCTAACATATTTGTTTAATAATTTAGTAATAAAAAGGTGTATTCAATACTAAATACTTAATATAATTTTCAAAAGTGTGTCATTTATACCAATTAACTATGAAAATAAGGGCAGGAATTAACGAGTTTACAAGTAAAAGTTGAAATTAACTTTTAACATAATATCTGCTAAATCTTAAAAAAAAGAACTAGATAAAAATATATATATAATTGATAATTGATGGTACATTATTACTCTGCTACGTGGTAAGTGGAACGAGAGGAATATCCAATATACCAGGTCTCTTTATCCTTTCCGGATTTTTAATTGTCATTATCATGACAATCATTATAAATTATAATACGTATATAATTTGTTGAACAAATTAAGTTTAATTTCTTATTTTATAAAGATTTTAATTTTACCAACTTATTTTGAAGACTTTTGTCAAGTTTGTCATTAATTGGTGGTCTTGAGATAAAATCTATTTATTTATTATTATTTTTTTTTTTTTGTTTACTTTATACTAACTTTATTATGAAAAATATAATTATCAAACTAACATTTTTTTTTATTTTTTTGATTTAAACTTAATTTTATTTAAATACGTAATGTAGAAGATTAATAATTGAGGCCTACTCTTCTAATTTAACAATTATTCAATAATTGACTTACTTTTGAGGACTGAATAAAAAAACTGACCCAGAATTTTCAAATCTGCTATTCAGGTAAAGATAAATTTTCAAGTAATTTTATTATCTCCAAACAAACCAGAAATTTTGAATTAACAATTTGTACGCAATGAAAATGTTCAACATATTCCTCTCATATCAGCTATATCAAATTATAAAATGTGGCTATTTGTAATAGGTACTTATAATAATATTATAAATATGTATAGAGTTTTAATCAATGTTTAAGGCCAACCTAATGGTTAACAACTTAGGGGTTTGAATAAAATAAATACCTACTTACATAAATTAGACTGTATAGTATACAATCAAAAAGGTTAGGAACCTTTACAGAAGTTTCACTCTGTATTCCTAACCAACTCTGCGAATCATGGTCGGTCGACCTGGTTGGATACAACTAAACTTGGAAGATGGCTGTCCTTTTAGCTAAGTTTTATCGCGGCAGGTGAGTATAGCACAATTCGAGATAAACTTTAATATTATAACTTTAACATAGAAAACAATTTAGCAAGTTTCAGTATATTTTTCCCATATTTTGAATAACATACTAAATATAATACAATAATTATCACTATAATTAAGTTCACGCTGTTGAATAATTATAGTAAAAAACTGTCTCGTAACTTTACACAGTTTTGAGTGAGAAATAGTTCTGTTATGCTAATACGCCATTACGTGTGCACATAATAATGAGTCATCTAGTTTGAACAATTACATCTGGGTAAATGCAATTTCTAAGAGTAAAATAAAAATAGAATGATTCAAAATTTGTTTTGAAATAAAAAAAAAAACACTTGACTGTAACTTGGTCCCCAGTATCTTATTGTTTCCTTTATATCAGAAATTACTTTTAAAACGACACATGGGTTTGTGACTTTTTTAATTAAATATTTAACACCTAGGTTTTAAAATCATGGTAGTTTTACTGTAAAAAAATAACAGCAATTCATGTGATATTATTGATTTATTGTATAATTTGTTTATATTATGTTCATCTTAAATTATATAGGCACATCTATTGTAAAACAAATTAATTTAATACATCTAAATTAAATGTATAATGAAAAATATAATGAAAAATAAATTATATTAGATTACATTACAATATCTGTACAGTAGCAATGTATATTGCCTAAGATCGTAATACTCCTTAAAATATAATAGAAAAAAAATATTGTATGTAAATCTATCCCACTGCTGCTGAGTATTATTTAAAATATGATGTGGATAATAATAATTTTATGTTCTTGATAATACGGACGAAGAATATGTTTATGTAAATAAATAACTCAATATTGTATAGAATAAACATTTTACTCATGAACCTATTGTATGCCTATAAATGCATAAATTGTAATAGTATAATATATACAAATATTATATGATATTTGGTTCAGAATAAGTATGAACATTATTGAGATATATAATAATATAACTTAAGAATTGTCAAGTTACAATATATTGTAATTGTATACTTACCGGAAAAATGACCTCTATACCTACTAATAATATTAATATTAGTATTAATAAAAAAAAAAACCAAGCGCGCCAAATATTTGTTTATTCTAAATTTGTAATAATATTTTACGTTTCAATGAAAAGTTTATCGAGTTTTATTATTGGTGATTTTATAGTTTTGTTCAGGGTGTTCATTCTTTAGAAATATCCATTTTTTACTACTTCCACTTTCCAATAACAACATTAATTTCATGACGTGAATATATGCATTATAGATCTGCGTTTATAAATAACATAAATATGCATAATTCTGCACTATAGAGTATACATATTGCGAAGGTATTAGAATATTTCATTCTGAGGATTTAGTCGTCGTCGCTTATAAACCATCAACGGTAAATCTTGTTGTTGAATTATTTATGAGATCGATTTCAAATGCTAATGTCCAACAATGTCATGCCTCATTTGCTTGTAATGTTGTCACATAATCTCTTTAGCCATCCATGTGATACGTTTGTGAGTAGATGCGCTAATCCGCGAGATAATTTTTTGGATACCTAGTAATTTAAAAAAATTTACTTTCCGGTTGTATATGAAAACAAAACCTTTTCGAACTAATTATTGAACAAAATCACGTTTGATATAGTTTTAAATCGTTTTTACGCTCCCCTGCCACTTTGATATGAGTGTAAAATTATGTCAAAAAGTAAACACAATAATTATAATTTAAATCGTATACCATTTACCAATATTGTATTATGTTTTACTTCTAGTTAAATATCGATGTAAGATACTATAGTGCTTGTAATGATCTTAATTTATTTTGGTATTTTAATATTGTATGCTATTAACAGTCGAAGTTTCTGTAAATATTTGCTACTTATAGGTAGTATTATTATTATTTTATCATGGAAAATGTCTTGATATTTTTTTTTGCCCATTATATCTGTACACTTTTAAGCACACACATTATAATCCATTATCCATAATCCACAAACCATAATAATCACATTAAAAGTAACATTAGTTGCCAGTTGCCACTAAGAAAATATTTTTTGATGATTTATTTATTTTGAGCAGTAACTCGACAAATGTTTCAGTCTATAGAATAATTTAAAATTCAGGAACATAAATAAACCTAGAAAAGCTAACTTCAAAAGTATTCCTACATAGTCAGAATACAAAACTACCTATAAGACGTCATTTTACACACAACACGAATATACAAGTTGTAATATCTTGATAAATGGTTTTCGAAATTGTATACACATATTATACGCACATAATATAATATACATAATATATTATTTACATTTGTATGCACATATAAATCATATAGCTACAACTATTAAAATATCTTACTTCTCCGATCGCACTGAATACACTTTAGTGAAATACCAATTATTATTATAGGTAGGTTAACCATAATGTAGTTATAAATTTAATACATTGAAAACAATGCTACAGAGTATTTTAATGTGCAATAAGCTGCAAATATCAAAGTTATTTAGTTTTTTTTTTCAGTATTTTAATAATGTAATATAATGTAATAAATATCAACTATTATACAAATATAAAATTAACAGATAACAAAATATATTTAGTATTTTATTGATTTTCAAGAATACACTTTAGTTGGATCCAATGTAAAATATAAGATAATAAAATCATATATGAGATTTAAAAGTTATGAAAATTAATAACAGATTTTACGTCACTTGTACTTTCAAAGTAATAACTTTAATGTTAATAGTTTCTTAAACTAAATCAATTCAATTTCCGATTATATGCATATTTAATTAAATCCCTTGATAATTATTAATATTTAACCTTAGATTTACTATCTTGACTTCTAATACTCTATTCTTATTTATTACAAGTTATAGTATATACTATATAGTAATAGGTACGTTAAAAATAAAATTGGGTTATAAAATATTTTTTATTAGCTAAGTAGTTTACATCATATGTTATAGGCCAAATATTAAAGTTTTATATTACCTATGCAGTATATAAACCCTAAAGATAATAATTCAATCGTTTTCTGCTTAAAATGATGCTTTGGTATATAAGCTTTTAAGGTAAACATCGCATATTGTTTGTATAAAATAATTATTTTATATACAAAAAGCACAATAATAGCTGCAATGCGTAAACTTGGGAAATAATTAAAACACTGGAAATTTAAAAAGTTTCACTGATGGACATTTTTTTCGCGAAGAAACATTACATCCATGTTTTAATAGTAGCTGAGCCGAGAGCTTTTGGAGTGTTTGAGTGTAATCGCTAATAATTTTAAACATGTATCTATCGAGTAAGTACGATAACGAAATAGAGATAGTAGTTCGTCGTGAGTCCA
>NC_042494.1:34430593-34434691 GCF_005508785.2 Acyrthosiphon pisum | reverse complement strand
GAGAGAGAGAGAGAGGGACAGATAATGGGATGGCCAGGCTGGATAATAACGTTTGAACAAGAGTTCACAAAGTTTCTTAAGTGGTATCTTATGCTCTGTTGTATATAATTTATTCGGAGTGAAGATATTTTTTGAATCGACATGAATTATTACCTTTGGGTCGGATTTTTTTCGGTGAAAAGACGTGTTGGTCTTATACTCCGAATAAGATACCTTCGCATAAAGATAGTTGCATTTAAACCGGCGCGGTGGAGGTGATACTGGTGGGAATGGAGTGAAATACCAACTTACGGGGTCGAGACCACATAAAATAACGTAGCGGGGCGTCGACACGACGGGCACCCTCCACACCACCGTCCACAAATCCTACCAAGCTTGGTTTTATAAATGCGCGCACGGTCGTCGATAAATCTATTGGATAAAAAAATAAAACTCCACCCGTCTAATCATAATATACACAGCTCCTGTCTACAACTGTTTTAGATCATCCACGGGATAACAGTGGTGTGCTCGGTATCGAATACTATATTATATAATATTATTTTAGTATATTTTAGCTTGGTACAAGTATTGCCAATTTGGCAATTTTGGTGTTGATTTTTATTTCTAATATTATTTTTATTTCACGACACACATAGCATGTTATTAATTCTGGTAAATTGCTGAAATCATAATAATAATATTCTATGAACAGTAAACAGATGACTTGACTTACAAACGCATAATCATATTCAGGGATTTAAAACATTTCAAAAATAATTATATCGTTTTACGATTGATGAAATAAATAAATATATATGCCGGATAAATTGATACGTATATTATAAGCTTCTTACAATATTATTATTTGTGAATTTGATACTATACTATATAGTATAAAATACCTATATATACAGATATAATCTTATTTATACGGAAAAAGACTTATCATTCGATACTATAAAATAAAATATTATAATTTCAGACGAATCGAAATATTTAAATGATTTTATATATTCAAATAATAATATGGAATCTTGAATTCGTTATCATAAATTACATTATTTTGAAAACATATTTATTCTTCTATAATTTTTAATAATTTATGAATTATGGTAATTAGTTAGGTAGTAGTCTATATTGATGTATAATTATTTTATTGTAAATTATCTATAATATACAGCTACATTTTAGCAAATAAAATCAACTATAATATATATTATGTTGATTGTAGGCATATGCAATAACATTTGGTGACATTCTTAATCAAATAAACAAAATATTGTCTTATAATAAAATTATTATTAAATAAGAACAATGAAATAATGAAAAAAGGTATTTTCTAATTTTTTATATTGAGAATGTTTGTAACTACCTTACTAGTTTCGGGCTACGACAGGCAAACTTTATATTTTTTTTCATACGATCAACATGAATTTATATCATAATTATTGAAAAAATATTAAAAAAGACACCAAGTATGAATGCACCGCATAGTGGGTTCTGAAAAATTAAAACAAAATATATATACGCATAATATAATATTTTACCGTAAATAATTTAGAATGTATTTGAATTATTAACAAATTACATTTTAATTTAAAATTCGGCATTTAAATATTGTTTTATGGTTTAATTATCAAGAAAATCTAGTACCAACGAATAACTATTATTGTATAATTTTGAACAGTGAAAATAATTATCATTTATTGTAATATATTATTATTTGTGTTCAAACCGGTTAAAGAATTATACCTAAAAATGTGTTTGTAAAATTATTTTGTTATTTTATTTAATCTGTTTTTGTAGATTTATTTATTAATATTAACACTAATAGAGAACAAAACATATTTAATTCAAACTCGATTCAATGATATAAACTTGATAATACAGATTCCATTTTAAAGTGGAATAGGTATATAACTGTGCAGTCTTAAATTTCACAGTATTGTAAAGGTATCTTCTCTAGGGATTTGTTTTATTATTATTTTTAAGTATTTATTTATACCCACAGCTTAAGTTTGAAGGTGTTAAATGTAATGTTTGGTAAATAGTTTGTATTATTTACTTGCACAAAATAAACTTTTACATTTTTATTTTCCATAGTATAAAATAGGTACCTATAGGTTATATAATGTGAAAAAAAATCATTTAGTAGTAATAAAAATAGATACATCATACTTAAATAATTTTTTGTGTGGTATAAAAATATTACTTCCATTTTTACAAACAGTTTATAGAATAATAAAAAAAATGTATTGCCATATCTTATATTAATAATTATTATGTATTATGTATTTAAATAAAATATATTATAAACAAATAAACTCATTTTCATTTTAATTATATTAAAAAATTGTTTTGAAAGATTTTATCAAGAAATGTATAGGTTTAGGCTTGTAACAAAATGTTTTTAAATATATGTATTAAGACCTACGTATGTATAAGCTCAACATTTAGCAGAGGGCATAATTATTTTTCTGTTAAGACATATCATTGTACGATTCATTGGATTATTAAGATACACTATTAAGTATATTAACAATTTATGATTTATTCGTTTAATATGTTATGTAATATATATATTTATCTAGAAATCTTGATTAAATTAAATTTAGTTTTATAACACGATTAATTAGTACTTTCTATGGATAAAACCATTAAAACAGTAAGTTTCATGTTGGCAAATATATAGGTTGCGGTTGACTTTAAGATAATGAATAGCGAATACAGGTCGTTAAAATGGCGTCCGTCTTGATAATTAGTTTCAAGCCATATAACGATTTGTGCCAATAAATCAAAAGACTTAAAAATACTGATGTATAATAGTTTTATTTCCACAAATCATTGCATCTTTTTACATTAAATCAATATTATATGTATACAATACCATACGATTACATTTATTACAAGGCTTTTTTAAAAAATAATTATATTAAACGATAAATTAGATGTATAAATGAAGAAAATTTAGTAATTTGGTAAATTTAGTAAATTTAGTAAATTGGTAGTTTCGAGATTTTTTTTTTTTCGAAATAGAATGATTAGTAATATTGTACACTGTATTAAAATTTAAAATCCATGAAAATCTATAAAATCACCAATATATTTTACTAAATAGAATACTTTTTTTATTTTATCATTATTTTAAATGATGATGTTTACCCCCGACTGTATGAAACAATTTTGTTTTTGGTTGAACATTAAGATAAAATGCAAATCAAATAAGATCTCTGCATTTTGGAGCACGTTTTCTGGTTTTATTATTTCTTAAACATTAATCTTTATTCCAATTTTCTGAAATATTATTATTATTAAGTTAACAAGTTTTGTAATATTCACATTATGTGTTTACCCGAAGTTCCATTGATTGTTCAAAATTTAACCTATGATGATAAACGGGGTTGTATAAATACTAGGTATAGTTATTTAGAGTAATTATTTTACTAGTTGTGAAATCAGCATGGAATCATATAGTTGTTCTCAAAATTGAAGAAAAATACAAACGTTTTAAAACAATAACAAATTTATTAAGATCAAATTAAAAAAAATAAATATATATCAAATATTTCATATAAAATAAGTTCCTGTTTTTACCATGTTAAAACAAATTGCGTGTAAAGTTGAAATACAATAGAGTTTAAATTGAGAATGTATATTGATGGGGTGTAAAAAAAAGTATTGGAGCCAAAAGTTTTTTCGCGCCTCATCAATTTCCGCTCTCAATTTAAACTCTTATTCCATACAACTTTGTAGAAAGATTTTTCAAAGCAGCGTGGCCATAACAAAATATCTAATTTATTCGAGGGGATTTTAAATTGTCTACAGTATATATTTTTTTTTTACAAGTTTTTGTTGTTGGGTTTACTCGTGAACTCCAAACATTACGTTTTTTTGTTAACCTATGGAAATGCGGTAGATAACCCAAAAACGTGTGGTTCATTTGAAACAAATTAGGTCAAAAAAACGATATGATCCGTTATTATATAGATACGCAGATATTTTTGAATTTAAATCTATGATATTGCAAATTGCATACTACCATTTGTGGTGGTAAATATAAACAAGTCATGCACTCATGCATTATGCAGTGGGGGGTAGAAGTTAAACAAAGTTTAA
>NC_042494.1:34366931-34430543 GCF_005508785.2 Acyrthosiphon pisum | reverse complement strand
AATATAGGTTTTAAATTGTAAAAATGACACATATTTTATAATAATTTAGTAGATATATTACTTATCAGTGAATACAATCTAACAAAATATTTTTTTCTCTAACAAGAGTAACAATACCAAAAGGTGCGTTTAATTATTTAAAAAAAAAAAAAATTATAACTTTTTGACTGTTGTATATTAAACCTACTAAATCCCCCGATTTCTCGTTCGTGAAAACTTTTAGGAACTGTCGAAATTATACATGTTTAATATGTACACATTATAATACGTATATATTCTAGGGATTATAAGAGGTTAACTTTCCAAACCAAAAGTTGTCTGTAATCGTACCCAAAACATTTTGTTTACTTCTGTTAAAAATCCGGCACACCGTTAACACAATCGGATTTCTAGCGTACTAGCGGCGAAGAAAAAAAACCTCATTTTCTGTGCGAAGAGTGAACAGTCTCACAACGGCAGTGGTAGATAGGTAGTCTTACTGCGTAAGTACATTATTATATTATGTTGCTAATGTGGACCCGGCAAAATGGAAAACCGTGAAAAAGGTCCGTTGTATATTATGTAGGTGTGGTGATGATGTTAGTGTGCATCATAAATACGGTAAAGTAATAATGTACAGCAACGATATTAGTAGGTAGTAACAGTGAGTTGTAAGTAGTGCTAAGGATGGGCAAACCCCGGGAACACAACGTGACTGGAATTCCAGGGAAGTGTGGGAATTTACGGGAATCATACAGAAATTGGGGGAACGAACTTATAGCTTACACATCATACGGCTAAATAATAGTGTGCGTATTTCATTTAAGTATTCAATTTTTATTTAAAGAAGCACTTATAGTGCTTTTAAATAAAAATAAATAACAAAATATTATATTTCAACTGGGATAAGTAATACCTATGTGTTATTGGATATTATAGACCCGTACTAGTGGAAGCGATGTTATATGGGTGGAATCGTTGGGTCTCATTACAATTATCTGGTTTATTATTACATTAATACAAAAAATTAATAAACAATTGAAATCCATATTGTATTTTACATTGCGGGTAATAAAATAATAATTTAAATCAAACAATCTTTAATAATAATAATTAAATTTAAATGTAATAACTAATAATATTTATAAAATAAATCAACTTTTTTAATATTTCTTCGGGCAATGTGTGACAGCATATCAAGTAGCCAATCCACTACAGGTGGATTGCAGATACGCCGATGAGCGGCTATAAGTGCAAATCAGCCACATTTGTAGGTGTTCGCGCCACGCGAAGTATTTTTCGATGTCATCATAATCTGTCTTAAGAGTAATATAGTTATTTAAAAAATGATATCACACTGTGCAGTCAGCCAACTATTTGTTTGCATAATATGATGAGATTCGGAATACAGTCGGTCAGCACTATCGTGAGTCGATCGTCACGAATACAACGCTGCACCAAGCACGTTTGACGTCGGGAGGGACGTGTATCGGACTGTATCGGCCGGGTCTATGTATTATGAAAAGCGCTGGTCAGGCCGGTTCGGTCACAAGGGACACCGGTCGCAATAACGTACAGTTACAAATTTCTCAAAACGAATCTTTTTGATGACTCGCATATTCGGTGAAAATTAATAAACAAGCTGCCGGACTACTCGCGGCCGACTCGCCCGGTGTCGTGATTGAGACTGACTCGGCTGGCGCCAGACTGGCAGGCGCCCGCCGGTGTGTCACAGAACACAGGAACGGCCGCATCGCATACGGACCTACGACGACAGAACGCAGTGGACGGGGCAGCAGCAGCGGGCGAGACCAAGCTTATAAAATAAATACGAGTGCGGAGCACCAAATCTCGTCAGTGTGTTCAACGGAGCTTTCTGCAGCAAGACCCACCCAGGGCAGACTTGCACAGATAGACTTCATACATATTATATTACGATTCAAACCTAACATAAATTATTATATTTTGGTTACTGTAGCAGTACCTTTATTAATACATTATAATATTCATTCTACATTGAATATATCAAAAATACAAAGAATACTGTCAACTCAAATGTATTTCCTCGCCTGAACAGTAGGTAATGTGCAAAAATTTGATTTGATATAAGCTTGTATCTGATCTGTCAATAGCAGCCATTTATACCTACCTGGTTCAATTATGAATCCAAACCATTCAGGGAACCACTCAAACACTCACAAAAAATTTCATCAAAATCGGCCCAGCTGTTCCCAATTGATGAATAATTGCGAGAGCAACGACGGTTGGTGACGAGGGCTAGTGCGCGATGTCGTGCGCTTGACGGTACTGCTGCATGACGTACTGAAGACGACTACTGCGACGGCGACGATGGTGACCAAAGCTCGGAGCGAGCGACGAAGACTATATTATTATAGAGGTGCTGCGGAACTGGCGAATATCGCGGAGACGTTGCGACTCGTCCGACGGGATCAGAGCACAGGGTGAAAAAGGGAGAGAATCGGTGGACAGCACTGCAACGCGCCGCTGTCCGGCTGTCCTGATACTTTCCATGGTTTTCGCCCTAGCCTGGCATCCCGTCGGCGCCGTGTCTGCCGCATCCGATGGCCTCATCGTGCAAACCGTCATTCACCCGACGTGAGCTCTGCGGTTTCCATCTTTATCGTCACGAGTCGTCTGCGTGCAACGTTGCAGCAGTCGTCAGTGGTACCGTCGAGACGGCGTCGTTGTCCACGACGGTACCACTAGCCTTCGTCGTCGTGTCGTCGTCGTCGCTCTCGGACCGAAACAGCCGGGGCCCGCAACGCCTCCAGAGGGTCTCGCGTGTCGGCGACCTCGAGCGCGCGTCGTCCACGATCGCGTAACGCTACCGCTGGTGACTTAACGCCGATCACCCCCAAAAGTGAACTACCACGTACCTAACTTGACCCCACATCGCTTCGCCTTGTCTACTGCCTTCGACCTGAGGAACGGAGGTGTTGGGTTCTGCGGATGCTTTCTCATCGCTAGCAACCTAAGCAAATGAACACACGCCCGGCTCGTTTAACTCCCCTCCACGCGGTGCCCGCGAATCGCCTAGTCCGCCCGCGTGAAGTTACTACGTGGGTTGCTGGTTGTACTCCCGGATCAAGCTCGCCGTCCAGAACCTCAAACATGATCTTCTCCTCTCCCGAGTCCTCAGTCGGCATAACGTCGTCTACTACGACCTCGAAGTCACCACTGCAGTGATGAGGTATTCCAGCATCTCATCGATGATGGTGTTGAGGTTTTCGGAATCATTGAAGTTTGACATAATTTCGGGTCTTATAGTACGTGTGACGTCGAATAATAAATTGCGAATGAACAAATATTCAAATTTCGTTTCACGCCGTTGTCGAGCAAATCAATTATCTCCCAGACGAGTAATAGCAGCGAGTACTGATCGGCCATCATGATTATATTATGATTTTGGGCCTGTCTGTTTTTCTAAAGACAACAACGATTATTTTCCATTACCAAATTTACAAACAGGCTTTTTGCCATTTAAAAAAAAAAATTAATATCAGATTAAAAATTTTTACGTATTACAAAAAAAAAAACATAAATATGTTGTAGCTACTATACATGTAATGCAAACATCTGTAAATTATATAAAAAAGTTTAAAGATATTGATTAGAACAAAAGTTATTTTATTTGTCTGGTCTTCCTGTTAGATATAATATCATAATATTATATTAATAATATACAAATTATTATTGTTATTAATTATTCGTATAATGTTTGTGTAATATTCAAAAACATGGTTGTCTGAAAACAAAATTAAAATACTATAATCAGCTGTTTATAGAAACGGATGCCTTCGTCTCCTCAAAATCACGATTCATTGATATAATATAGATAGAACTTTAGAAGATAGATTATAATCAATGATATTACATGTTAGATATAATATCATAACATTATTTTGGTTTTGCTCCAAATTCTAGCTTATCCGAATAGTTTACTGTGTACATTTTATCTGCACTCATCAGTTACCTGTCCGATGACTAATAAGTATATTCCGATCGTATTTTTGTGTTTTACTGTTGACTTATACATTTTATTCCATGTAAGTTTATGAATTAAAATGAATAATTCAGAAATTCGTTATATCGTGTCGGAGAGAAATAAAGAACTAGCGGTTGTTAATGGCTATAAACATAGATTTGTCAGTTTTTGTAAATGCAATCAACTTTTCAAGCGGCGCTGCTCTTCTGACGAAAATTCCATCTCGTTTATTTTTTCAAATTCAGAAAAAAATAGCTTAGGACTCAAAAGGTATACATAATCATCTAGCTGATACTCATAATAAAATAAAAAAATAAGTACATACTCAGAGAAAATTGTAAGTGATGAGCAGAAGATTCAGTTTTTAGTAAACATATAATTATTCGGACAGAGTTACTCCAAACTCCAGTATCATCAGTAATAAGACACCATGATATTAAATCCATAAGTAAAGCAATGTATGATCGTTGAATGACGATGAAAAACGTTTCCTGTACTTCCAACATCATTATATAATACTTTACAACAACTAAGGATTTTAATAACTCATAAATGTTCTAAGTTTAAAAACCAACAATTTATTTACATTATGCTCCAGCAGATACAAATTTTATTTGCCTCACAACTGTTTAAATATTAACTTCTTGACTCAAATTTGTTCAGAATTATTTTGTGACGGAACATTACATTTGACTAATCACCTATGCACTTTTTACAGTTGTACACAATATATAGTTATATGAATTGATTTTATTTTCCACTAGACCTATATCATATTTTTTTTAAAGACAAAACTCTCTTTTATGGAATTATTTTCGACAACTTTGTACAGAAATGAGCTATAATATATTATATTTAAAAAACTTACATCTGGCCTTTGAAAATAGTACACATAAAGTGCTATTTGTTTTCCCGAACATAAAAATAATGATAGTATGGTTAGTAATAATTTTAATGTATATTCATTGTTTATTTTATAAGTTTTTTTTATAAATTCAAAGTGAATCTAGAGAAGCAAATATGGATTTAAATTATGAACTTGGAAAGTGGTTGAAGAAATTGTTCTTTCTCAAAAAAGAAAAATGTTGAACGCAAAAGAAAAATTACGTTTAGAATTCACCATGAATGCATACACGTCATATTATAGCTTTTAACTACCTAGTCAATAGAGAAAATTAACGAAGAGTTATATACTATTGGTATATACCATATAAATATTTTTTTAACGTTCTTAGTGTAACGTCAACAATGAATAATCAAAAAAACATGTGTGTAATTTTATTTTTCAGTTTTTCGTTGTTCGATTTTTTTTGTATATTTTCTGCATCCCTCTCAAATTCTAAAAACTACTTTCAAACAGTTTTCATAAGTTATTTGAAATCTGGTAAATATAATAGCCATATTGATAATTGCTTTAAGCAAAATTACTATTTTCTGTTAAATATTACTTGTTGATGGATTGATTGAAATAATATAATATATTGTATTAACATTATTTAAAAAATAATATAGTTATACACTTATACTTGTGTAAAAAATACATGAACTAAAAGCCGCGAGACTGTCTTTAATAATTAAATAATGAAAAATAAATGCTGATAATAATATAAATCGTTATATTTATGTAGGTTTTTGGTTTTTCCGGAGATTTTTGAATAGGCCAGAATTTGCCATTCTGGGATAGTCCTTAGGAAATTCTGAGAGAGTCAACCTTGAGTTATGGTTGAATGGTCGTTATGTGTATGTAGGCTGATCATACGAATAAGTAAATCGTGTGCAGTGATGTATCGAATCGTGTATAGTGTATAGTGTATACCTATAATAATATATATAACGTAATAATATATTATTATGTCCATCGTGTGAAATTACATTTTTCGACCGAACCGACGTGGATAGACTTTTCTGCGGTGGCGGCGGCCGTGGTATATTGTTTGGTGATGTGTTAGTGAGAGATTGAAATCGAGGTGAGAAAGCGAGAGAGTATATTATGTGAGCTACTGGAGGCGAATCATTTTGGGCGATAGGGTGGATGGGGTAGTTAGTGGAGGGTTCGCGCAGTGTAGTGTACCTACTACTATACTTAGCCGTAGAAAAACGGTTAACATTGTTCAAATGCGCATCCAATATTGGGTTTCGCCGAGAGCAAAAACATTTGATTGCCGCTCTCGCAGACAAAGATAGATCGAGAGAGAGAGAGACGAGTGAGACGAACGAGAGAGAGAGAGGGGAACGATACGAGTTTCCTCCACCAACCCTATCTTCTCCTTCCGCTGTCTCCACGTCCCTCTCGAGGCACGTATACAGTCTCTTCGCATCAAATGACGCAGACAACAACAAACGACAACAATGACTGTATCCGTGTCATCGCAAGGTCCGTCTTCCATCGACGTGTGCTCGAAACCCTTCCTATATTATATTATGGCTTCGGATGACGTGTGTACGTCTTATAATATGTGACCACGCGGTGGTGTGTATACGATTCTCTTTTATGTAACATATTATTTATGTGTACAGTGAGCTGATGTAGAGAGCGATTTCTCAGTCACTGGCCTTCCATCCCTAGTTCTTCGTACCGTTTGTAAGATCAGATCTTTATTTCCAAGAAATCACTGCGGGCCACTATATATGCTCGACGTGTAACAATATATGCTAAAAGAAATATTGTGTCGTGCATGCACCACGACTGAACTCGCTATAAATTGTTCCTTTTTTTTTCGTCGTCTGATACGTTCATTTTTTTTTTTTCGTATACACAGGTATCCGATTTTATCGCTATTCGTTTTGGAGCAATCCGAGATAATAACGTATTTACGTATAATAATATATTATTTAGGTACACATCGCGCCCACGTGTCACCTGGCGCGTATATATATTTTTATCCACGGGACCGTGTAAAGTTATTATAATAAATACGGATCGGCTGTGATTAGTGACTCGAAACAAAATTGGAAATGTTTCTATTATACGTTGGCGGCGTGTATTCGATTTAATATACAATTTAGGTATAATAAAACAACTATGCATCATATTATAATATTATTACTGCAGCTGCAGTATACTGTGTTCGGGCAATTTACGTTCGCTGCTCTCTCCACTTGAATTATTCTTTCGGTAACGCGTAAGACTAGAAACGTATGATAAATAAATAAATAGGGGATAAAAAATTTCGTATAATATTATTGTGGTCCTGATTTGTGTTTTTCGGTCGACGGTGCTAAAGCAATAAACGCTAAACCGTTTTTTGTCCCATAAGTTCTTTTCTACAGTTGACTAGATTTATGTCAGATATATTTTTTTCCCGAAGTACCTACCAACCTTGCTGTACTGTTTTTAAAGATTGGATTGTATTGAAATTATTGAACCACTTTTAAATGAGGCCTGACTATGTATTAACAATACCAGGTGGATAACTCAAAACCGTTTAAGCTCATTAAATAATGTTAACAAAAATAATTAACTAGACTTTTTTGCGTTTTGTTAATTTAATTATTTTAAATCCTGTATTTTTCCCCAAATTTGTATTTTGGTTTGGCTACATATTTCTTTTGAAACATTAATTGTATTTTATTTTTTTATTTAAAAATTATAATATTTACTGTCTTAATTCATTAATATAATATTTATGAATCAACCATCGATAAAGAAAATATTGCATAATATTATATACCAATACAATGTTAAGAATAAAAAAAAACAATGCAGAAAGCTATTTCTTAAATTTCATATTTATGATTTGGTTCACTGACTTAATATTTAAAATATATTTTGAAATGTAACAACTAAATACAAAAGAATAATAATATTTTACTTTCTTCAAACTTCAGAAGTTCAATTTAAATAATATATATTACGCACTGCCAATTTTTTTTAAATTAATTTGTTTCTCTAAATACCTCTGAATAAATTTAACTTAAAATCAAAAATAATGTTTTCAAAGTGTTATTTAATATATTCATCATTTAAATTTGATAATCTAACGTATAATTCTTACTTAATTATAATTCTAAAAAATTAAAAATCACTATTTAAATAATCAAAGTATAAATTAGAGTTTCTAAATAAATATCATACAACAAAAATAAGTTTAAATATTATTACTTCCTATAATAATATTGACATTTTTTTTTTATTAGTATTTTTTTTAATTTTCGGAAATACTTACTCGTACACCACTTTAATCGAATTGGCTTATCCTCAAGAATATCGAATACCCGAATCTTGTGAATAATAAATAAAAAAACATGTATAAAAGAAAGTGGTCGTTAAACAAGTGGCTAGAATTCACTGTATATTTCAAATACGATGAAAGTCCTAGAAAGTTAATGGGATTTCCTTTAAGATGGACGTTTTAGAAAACAGAGTAAAAGATTACTGACGAAGGGTAAGACAGTGACTTTCCTACGAAACGGAAAAGGTGCGAATACTCTTGGGACCGAACCGAGAGAATTCTTATCCATATTTCTTTTAAGAAATAATTGAGAATTCAAAACCCAGCACACTGGAACTCGGTATTGACTAACAGCGATTTTCCTTCTTCTCTATATTATAGTGTATACCACTCCATCAATTGAATTGCGTATTTCCATTTAACAAAACTACTAAGCTCACCACGTTGTTATTTCGTAGAGTTTTATTATATAAATATGATATGCAATTTATTATTTTTGTTCATTTCAATCATATACACCGATACGCTTGTTATAGTATCTATTGTTTTTCGTCGTGATGTATATATATTTTTTTCATAAATATTAGTATTACATTGATTTTATATGTGGATTAACAATATTATATTAAACAAAGTAATTTATAAATGATAAAAAGTTTAATAATACAATAGTTTTCAAATATGGTAAATGCATTAATACAAACTCTTTGTAGAATAGGTTATGTTATAATGTACCTATAATAGAAAATTGCACCAATATTAAAAATAGTATGATACAAATGTATTACATTCTATATTTTTAATTCAATTTTGATTTTTGTATTTTGTATTTTAAAAATGTCTGCAGTTAAGGAATTTAATCTATTGCTGAATTAAATTGAACAATTGATAGGAATTTCTTTTTTACTAAAATTATATAGCGACACAATTATTTGAAGTTTTTTCCAGTACCTAGTATAAGTGTCATAAGTGCATCAAAATATAATGGGTTGTATTATTTTTAGTTACTGGGTAGATTAAATTCTAAAATTTGATTTTCTGAGTTGACAATCAATGTAATCTAACAATAAAAAAATCATGTGATACACACTATGGTATAAAAAGTGCAGTATCGAACAATAGGGTTTAAATTATTCAACTTTGTTCAAAATTATTTAAAAGTGTTCAATATAATCATATACAACTTGCGACGCAGACCATACAAAATTTAAATTATATGAAAAACTAATATAAATTGAATGTATAATAAATCATAATAAATTGTTACATAAATAATATAAACATTTAATTTCTTTTATCAAACGTGTTAAATTTATCATTTTTTTTTAGACCCAGAGAAAATTATAATACTTCTACAATGACTGCAGCTCATTAGTTGGTATATTTACTTGTAGAATATTTTTATCACTTGAATGATATTCAAATCATTAAATTATATATATACTATGAACTATTCAATCATAAAATTAGATAATTGGTATTTATATGTTATGTTCATGAAATGCAACGATAGAACCAATTTTATGTTAGTTAAATGTGATGCTTGTAAATATAAATAATCAATAATTATTATTTAACTTTATATTTATAAATGATTTTTACGCCTAAGTATGTGTATTTGTGTAAACATGATATAAAATAATACTAACATAATATATATTAATATGTAAATTATATTATTTTGAAAATGATTTTATTTGTCTTGTGTACAAATATATTATTATTTTTATCTCTTCAAACTTAATTAACATTTATGGAATCTTGAACATAACGACTTTGGTTTTATTACGATATATGTAAACGTACTCTGGACATATAATTTAGTGCACTATTATCCCATTGGTAGATTTTATGAACGTCGTCTGAATTTCTATACGTAAAACAAATGTTTAAGTTATTTAAAATTCTTGTACATTTTAGGGCAAGCAATAAAATATGTATACCATTTCGGTGTTATTTGTAAATACAACAAATTCTGACATTCTTAATGTATATTATGGTCTTAAATTAAGCTGTTGTTACAAGATTTCGCTCTTAAGGATCCTTTATTTTTTTCACTCAACAGTATATAGTTTTTCGTATATTCAAGTACTACGGTTGTTTTAAGATTAGTGCAAAAATAGTATACAGCACCAACCACTTAACTCAACTCATAAAAACCTTATTCACTCATCTAAAAGCGATAGCTATTCGATTAGATAGTATTACCTCCACTATTACGTAATTCACCCAAAATATAATATATATGTACCGACATATTATTATTATATTAGGCGTACCTTATAACTATAATTATTACTGTTTGAGTACTTCCAAATAAACAGAATAAAAATTTACCAGTGAACTATATTATATATTTTGTTATAAACTAAAAATAAACTGTTGTCCATGACATAATTCATTAAATATTATTGAGAAACATTTTTAATCTTTGTTTACTTTCGTATTAGACTTTTAGCCATTTAAGTCTTATACATTTTTTTTTTTCTTTAAATTAATTTTTTATGTAGGTATTGAAAAAAAATTAAAGTTTTGACTTAAATGTTTATGTTTGTGCAGTAGGTACAATCCCATTCGTTTATATACAATACTAAATTGAGTACAATAATTAGGTTAATATAACATTTTTTTATTTTAGATTAAAATACACATTTTAAACATGTATTAATCGTTTTACACGGGTATAGGTACGATTTAGTTATACGATGTCATTATTGATAATTAGATTTTTGCAGCCAAAATAGATTTAGTTAGTTGTTTAAATTTCAAGAAAAATGTTAATATAGAGTTTTAGTTATGATTGATCATTTAACTAACTGGTATATGAATATTATTTTTTGGATATGGCATTAAGAAATATTAAGCATAAACATATATTTTTTCTATTTTAAGTAATATTACTATAACTTTTTCTTTTTTTTAACAAATTTTTTGTTTAAACCAGCTTGTTATTTAATAATATAATGTCGACAACGAATATTAGTATGAGTAATATCAATGTAATAGATATTAGATAAAATAGGATACCTAATACAAGATAATGTATATTATATAAAATATGTAATATGTATACAGTATAGAAAGAGATAAAAACCAAGCAGTATATTATATTTTAAATATTCAGTTTTAACTTTATCAGCAGTTATGTTGCAAAATATTAAATTTTATTTATATACCGTTTACATATTGTAAATTGACTATCGTGATTCAAACTAGTATACATTTTATAAAAGGATTTTTCAATCTGTAAATAATGTCTATTTTTTTTTTCATATACACATCATGTCGTCATTACATTCGCCTATTGTTCTTTGTGGTCCTAAAGTAGTGTATCTTTAAATTTATTGTCATATATAGTCCACAGCTTTTGCTCTTATTCTGGTAAATTATTTTTCGTGTCGTATGTTTGAACGTATAAACGAAAACAGTAATAGTTCATGTTCTTATTAATTATTGATCTTTCCATACTTATTTTGAAGAGATAATATTCTTTGGGTTCTGAGCAGAGTGGACCGTATTGGTTTTACAATAATATACTGCATTGTTTTTTGTAGTGTGTCTGTTGTTCCCATCTCAATTCTGGAGCTGTTCAAATGCTTCAATCATATATTTTATAAGGCAGTGTCGGGTAGAAAATTGGATTTAGTTGGTATTAGATGTGTCAAAACTCAAAAGTTTCCAGTACTTTACAAAATATTTGTGTTAAAAAATAGATAAATTATGGAATACCCAGTTTTCAAAAAATGCAAAAACGTAAATTGTCCAATCATTCGTTAAATAAGTTGCATAACATTAGATTTTTGAAAGATGTAATATTTTTCTATGATGACATTCGATAAAGTTAATCAAAAACATTTTTTTCTCAAATATTATATATATTTATGACTTATTGCAAAGAAAGCAATATACATTTCAAAAAAGTAAAGTTTGATTTTAGCTTTTATTCTAAGGTTTTTTGCTCAGCATTATAAACGGATTCAATATCGAAATTACTAAAATCGTCTCGTGAGTCAGATATTTTACCTAAAAATAACGGATATATTTAGTTTTGTCTGGTAAATATTTGAAACGGATGATAATTTATCAATAAAAATAAATCAGCCAAACAAGCTGTAGTAATTTATATCTCTCTCTTTTTTTGTTTAATACTTTTCAATTAAAGTTATTGATGAATGTTTCCATCTTAGTAGATGCGTCTTACTAGTTAATATCTCCAAATTTTAATATTATTAATTAATTTCGTTAGTTGATTGCTATAATCTACATTGTGATTTGATTTAACACATTCCAGATGTTGATGTACAGAATTTGAGTTTATATTGTTCGTTACATTGAGAAATGTTATGCTATTAGTAGTGTTATTACGTTTAGAGATTATTCCTACATCTGTATTTTAATTTCAATATTTTATAAATAGTCGAAACAACAATTTCTTCCATAGTGTTAAAACAACTGAACATTTTAAAATAATTTCCCAATTTACATAATTTATTTATCTCTACGTTATATTTATGTGTGCACTGTATAGTAATGTTTTGACGGTATACGCACTTTTATAACCCTTAAGTCAAACAACTCACAATTTCAACATTTTGTGCTTATAGTATAATTTTTGAAAATATTATATATAGGTAGTTCATATCTCATCATATTTTACTGAATTAATGTTATAGGGAGGTATTTACTTAAGGCAGTTACGCTATACATTTAATAAATATATATAATTAATATAAAGCAGATTAAATATTGAAATGTCATATCAAATTTAAAACTTCGTACAATAATATAATTGATTAGTTTAGTTCCTGTTGATTAGATGTTGATTAGATGTTGATTAGTAACGTTTTAAAATTGTTTTAACCAGTGTCCCATTTTTTTGGTTGATAAATATTAAACGTAAATCCTATAACTTATAACTTGTAGAAAAGAATAATTAAAAAAGTGCATGAGTTATTTACATAATTATATTATGACTTGTAAACTGATTATTTTTGTGTAGGTTAATCTTACTCTATTATATTATAATAGGTAGGTACATGGTTAAATTGTAGATAATTATATTATTTCATTATTATATGCATGTATACAATAACTATAATATAATGTAGAATATATTTGGATTGTACTTAAGCAGAGATCAAACTAATATTCTGTTCTTAATAAGGTCATTAGATATTTGAAAATTGATTGAAATTTACTTGTGTATTCTATCCATTCAGTAATTCATGTATAAACGCAACCTCAAACATTATATGTACCTATAGTACTGACTCTTATTAGACTTCAGAATATTATGCTCCAAATTTGATTTTATACTCAATGTTATGACAAGACATTACCACCAGTGGGTAAATATTATTATCCGTATGGCATTCCCGGGTCTTTAGATACTATTATATCCTAATAAACGTATGGTTGTATAGTAAATACTTTACCAAGCCTATTTAAACCAAGCCTCAATACTATTAGTTTAATTATACGTATTATAATAATAGTAGGAATACAATTACAATATAATATTGAAGAAAAACATTTGTTCCACAACTATCCAATATAATATATTTGATTTAATGCAAAGTAGGTATTTACCTATAATAAGGACTAACAAATTATGATCTATTTTTACACCAATAGTATTAGTTAGTGGTATTTAGGGAACACTTTGTTCGTATAAATATATACTTATATTATACATTTCAGCTGGTTTTTTAAATAGATATCATGTAATACGCACCAATATTTATCTTTTCTAAAATTGTATTTGTTAAAATAAACTTTTAGAGTTTTCAGATGTAAAAATAAATTTTCAAAATCGAAACTGACTCAGTTCAACCATAATATTATTGTATGCAGTCCACTTTCAATAATATTATTGAAACGCAAAAAACTAAATAATACTAATACTGTAGGTATTTATTAAATGCAAACAAAACGAAAATGAGCTGGATGTATTGTGTATACTTCGTGTTACGTGAAACCTACGGAGTTTATATTATTTTGGTTTCAGTAGTACCTAAAAGTGTTAGTTTTAATATAAACTGTAGGCCTTAAAAAAAGAACTATAGTTTATTTACTTCAACTCAGTTAATTTTATTAAAAACTGAATAGGGTTGAATATTGCATAATACTCTTTCTATATCTTTTGTTACCATTTTAGAAGGCAGAAATTTTAAGAAATGGCCGTCGCATCCGGCCAAACAATAATAACCACAGAACAATGGTTAAAATACCCGAATCAAGCCAACTCAGCAAACTGATCGGGTAAATCCTCTCGGTAATGGATTAGGTCTATACATCATCTGTATTGTTGCCAGTACAGTTATTGTTGTTTGCCAGACATAAAATAATGTTCATTAGACGCATATACTCGATAATAAAGCGATTAGGCATTTGGTATATCAAAAGTAGCGTGTAACCTACACCCAAAGTGTTTGGTTAAGCATAGCATGAGAAAGTAGAATCAGATAGATGGAGAACGGGGACAATTAGAGTAGATTTACAATTTCTGTCCAAAAGGTGTAAAATATAACACTTATATCTAGTAAGCCTTGGGGTACCTTTGAGCGGTTTTTCCACGAAATAAACATTAAAACCGATGTGAACACTCGCACAAGTGTAATTTATTTATTGTGTTTGGCGTGTGGGCTTTGCAGGTTTCAGAGGGTCACATTTCTTGTCAAACTTTTACGACCAAAGTAATTTATTTAAGATTCGTTGATTTTAAAATAAATCCAATATACATTTATTAATACACTATATGTTTGTAAACGTATCCTCGCTATTTCTCGTATCAAAAGAAACCCGATACCTATACCAGCATTTATATAACCGAATAATTTATTATTATTTTATTCCCCTACCGATCCATCTACTTTGTGGCTTATAAAATAGTATTTGTTTTTAAAATTATCAAAATATTGTTTTATGTGAGATGATTTATAGTGTTTTACATTAAATTAAATTATAGAACACGAACTTGTAATATTATACTATACATATTTAAACTTCTCTAAAAATTATTCATAATATAAATGTGTGGGTAAATTAATTTATATTTTCATAACTACTTGATAGGATTAATTTGAAACTGAGAAACATGATAATTTAAGAAGAGAAATATTTTTCCTAAAATGATTTGTATATGTTTGAAATAATTTTTGCTTAAATAATTCCTTATATTATGGAGCAAAAAAAAATATGTTTCAAAATGTTTTAACAATTTATTATAATTTGTTTTTTGTTCAACGATTAATAATACAATAGGTAAACATAATTTATACTCTCATGCATATTGAAAGTACATACAATTGGTGACTCTTTATTTAGAAAATATAATTGTATATAATCAATTTTTATCATCACTTATTGTACATTTTCCTGGAGTTTATCTATTATATTTTAATTATTGTGTTGCTTGTTATATTGCTAATAAAAATAACAATATAAATTTCTGTCATATAAATTTAATTTGAAACAAGTTTTTTCAATATTTTTTTGAGTTATTATAAATTAATATTTGATTCAGAGATATGACTAATTTTTTTTGCTCTTGGTTCTTAAAATTCCATCTGTTCATATTTATGCCCATACCCTGTTGTCCACCACCATAATTTCGATAAAATCATATTTGCACTCGGAAATTCACATATTAGCAAGGCTGGCAGTTTCTGAGGGTTTCCACATTTTCAACATTCTCGTTAAACTAATGACCACCCGCTTTTGAACCACGAGATTGCACAATATGTCATTGTGCACCCTCCTACGTCGTCCGTGCGTTCTTGTATAACCATTCCATGGCTATTGGCGGTTCAATGGTACGCTTGATGAATTCTAAATTGGTCGTTTAATAGTTTTTGACTTTATTCTAAGTTCGGCGTTCCCGTATAGACATGGTGGATAAATTTAGGTGTAGATCTACCGTTGCCCAGCGAGAGGAGTGGAGTGGGAGGTCGGTTGTTGGATGGATGCAAGTGTCACAAGTGTTATTGATTGCACGTGTCATTTAGGACCACTGTCGCTGAGTTTGCAAAATTGTATCAGTTGCTAAACGTTTCCAGTTAATACCAATGAAAAAGATCCAACCACAAGATAGAATCCATCTCGATACGTGTTGTCACCGTTCAAGCGGTTTCTTTGATGATCCTTCTCATTCAGCCATGCCCCGAAATTCAGAAGTAATTGCTATTGGGGTGAAATGTCAAACGTTGAAAAATGTCACGCAAAATCGTTTTTCAGAATCTCAAGTAGACTAGACATTAGACAGTATATTGATTGTTATTTTATTTAACGTCATCGAGTGTCTGAATATTGAACAATATATAGGTATAGTATCAACACACACACACACAAGTTTAGACTTTATTGATATTTAAAATTACAATTTTATAATATGATGCTTTTAGAATAAGATTATTATTTTGACGCCATGCACTGTAGAGATGATGGTCCATTGTTTTTTTATTATTATTATTATTATAATAAGTTTATTTCATTATTTTGAAATTAAATAAATAATTTTATTTTCAGATAGATTATAATGTTTTGTAAAGTAAGAATTATTCATTTTAAATTATTATTTTTTTTTTTAAAGATTCACCTTTCATCTAGAGTGTCTGATAATAATTTTACTAAAAAAATAATAAAAATAATAAGTTAGAATATTGTTAAGTTAATAAATATACCCGAGACAATTATTCTTTATACTATTTTTGATTTACATTTTTGATTAAATGTGTATATCATAATATATTAAAGTAATAATATAGTTAGGTATAATAATAAATTAGGTTGTATAGAACATAATTTTAATGTACTTAATGAATGGTTATAAATTATTATTATGTTTCTTTGTTTAGTATGTATTAAGATTAAATTTTTTTTTCTGACAAGTTATGCTCTTAAAGTTTAGCTGGTTAGAATACAAATATAATCCTTATCTTAAGCTTAAGATTTTTAACACAGCAATATGCTAAACACTCGTTGAAATACCAACTTAATGCTAAAGCTTACGAGTAGTATTTTTTCGTCATCATTTTTGGTTTGACGGTATGTTAAATAATAATAGAAAAAAAAATAAATTCACCTTCTTAATGGAGTTCCAAAATGATATTCTTAAGGGATAATACATCGTTTTTGTCGAGGAGAATTAAAAAAAAAACATGTCAAAAAATAAAATAAAATGTTTAAGTACATCTACTCGAATGATCTTTGTATAATTTTGGCGGTGTATATTTATATTATTATTATAAGACGAATAAAAAATAAATATTATATTAAGTACCCACATCACAATAACCGTGATTTGTCGATATTGTTTAACGTTATACACGAGCGTTAAATCACAATTTCGGAAACCGACCGTTGGGTGATTTATCTTTGATCTGGTTCTATTGAAGAGTTACAATACACGTCGCAATACAAACTTTCAGCCAAGTTGTCTGAGACCCAAGTCTTCCGTTGTCAACATGATTACCCAACTTTCATATTGACTGCATTAAGGAAACTTCTCTACTAACGTTTTCGTACATTTTCCAAGTCATTATCATCTACAGGGAGGTCTTAATTTGGATAATAATATATAAGAATATTGCTGCGTATCATGTTAGTATGTAATTTAATAGTTAATAGTATATTATGCAGTGGTTGGTGTTTACTGCATCAAATGTAATGCGCTACCGCCATCGTTACTTTTTTTTTTTTTACAAAAGAAGTTACTATGCTTTATTGAGGTATTTATTATGATGTACATTACCTGTATAGAGAATGATTTTATTTGTTTTAATCTTAAGCAGTTAGTAGATATTTTTCAAATAAACAGAAATAATTGCTTACCTACCTATATAAGTAGATAATGTTGTTTATGTTGAAACAATAGGAATTTTAAATTCTCGTTTTTTTTCAAATGTTTTTATATTACAACTGATATGTTAAGCTTTTATTACAATCCCTTTTTATTTTAAAATGTTCAGTAAAAAAAAAAAAATCAGCCATTTAATATTGGCAGATATAAAATCTGATATTTTATTTAATTCCATTTGACTGCTTATTCATTTATTTAATTTTTATTTCATGAAAATGACAGGTTGCTTAGAAAATCAAATTGTATTTTTATAAATCAAGATATGAGAAAAAACATTATTGACTATTAAAAACCAATTATTTAATACGTTTCAATTATTCAATATGTAGCGTTATTGAACCCAATTATTTATATTATGATATTAATTTCCAAACTTATCTATCTGTATTAAAAAGTTAAAAACAAAAACAGAATTCTGTGTTCATTTCCTATCCTGATATTATCTGATATATTTTATAGTTCATGTTTACTCAGATCTCAATTATTAAAAATAATATTAAAACAAAAAAAAAAAGTATTGAACTTTAAGTTGTAATTGTTTTACGTTAACATTCTCATAGCGATTGTATGTACATATATTATAATATATAGTATTTCAACGTATAATAGCAAACTGGAAGGAAGCAACAAAAGGTATAAATGTATAATACTGTTTATATGTAAAATATGACATCGTTTTGTAACGTATGAGATCGTGTGTCTTTATGACCCTTTAAACCTCCGTTTTCAGTGCGGTCATAATCACCATTTTTATGAATTGTATAAGACATAATTATTTAATATTATATATACATATTAAATTATTTTTGAATTTTTTTTTTAGATATTAACGAATAATATTGATGTTAAATTAATTTAAAATTAATTTTGTTTCTTATAAATTATGAATTTAATCATACTCTCTCATGCCCTTATCAATAGCTGATATCATACATTTTCCACAATACAAATTCTATTTGTATTTGATATTTTACAATTGTATCATGATTCCATAAAACGTTATATCATATAGACAAATTTCAATTTATTTATTTAATTCCATACCAACAAAATAAAATGACAATAATTAATATAGGCTGTGCAAAACCGTATATTATTACAATATACTATTAGTTTAACATTTCAACTTCCGCTATTGTTACGTTAGTTTACAGTGCCAACTAAACGTACCTAATCAAATACATTTCATGACAATGCGTTACAGTGTTATATTTTGTATTCATTGATTATGTTCCGGTATTATCTGTAATTTATGTACAAAGTACCATTTATCAAAAATCAAAAAGTTCTATTAAATAGGAGCTGGTTCACCAAATTTAAATTCTTACAATGCAATAAATTACTTTGAATGTTCTGAGTTTATTGAATATTATAATTAATTATTACTAGCCAGTAAATTATTTGTATATTATACAGAAAGGTTTTATTTTCATAAGTAACTGGATAGTTCAAAAACAACTATTACATTTTTTTTCCATGGTTGGAAGTTATAAAAATAAAAATTTTAAAAAAAATTTAATTTTTTCTCTTGTCATAATTGCTTAGGTTTTCAACTATTTTGGACGATAATATACATTTTTAATTTCTTATCAAGTAGACTATTTATTTGGAGCAATTTGGTATATAAAAATAGGATTTTAATAAACGTGTAGTTATGTTAACATATGATTTATAAATAGATATTTTATGTTTATTAGATGATAATTGGAGTAGAGTGGCACAATGTGGTGCCTCACTAATAATAATCCACTTCTCCATTCATTTAAACATTAATTGATACTTATAACTAGGTAATTACATATTTAAAATTCTCTTTTTGTACATTTATATTTTTTGAAAAAAATTTCTGATTATGAATATGAAATAAAAATGAATGTTTTCATTCAAAACCATACAAATATTATAAACTGTAACGATAAAAAGAGTAAAAGGTATAGTTGTTTTTCAAAAATATAGGCTTGTACCTAATATGTCAAAATACTATTTCGAAAAACGTTAATAGTTTATGAAATGATGACTAATAAAAAATATTTAATATAATATAATAGTCCTATATCTGCGTACAAATCATACGTACCTAATATTAAAGTAAATATTATTTGTTGTGGATCATAATAATTTTAAAAAAACATTAACTATAAAAACACATTAATTAAATAAAAACAATTTTTTCTTACAAATGTTAAATGTTTTTCGTATTTAAAAAAAAAACAAATTTAAAGGTTATTATTTGGTCTTTTGATTAATCTTTTATACTCGCAGATCTTAGCAGTGGTTTTTCATTGATTAATCAATGTAATGCATATTTGATATTGTGTTCGAGTTGAAAATGATTTGAGAAATCGTTATTAAATAACCTTGTTAAAATAAAATAACCTTCAAAATATAATAATAATAAAAAAAAAAATCGAATAATATAATATTATTTATTTATCACTATTTTTCACAACTATCATATATTCTATTATAGTTAATTAAAAATAACTTTACCTATCTAGGTAAACACAAACCAGCTGTTGTGATCTTGTTTTGCTTCGCGTACCTCGGGGGTAAGACAGGAATTGGTGCTGCACTGTGTATTGTAAATTTTTCGATCAATAATGAATCTTCACATTCCAATCAAAATAATTATTACAAGCAGAGATTGTTTTATTTTAGTGTTCAAATAATTATTTTATAAGTTGTTATACATCATACAAATAACGAATAGTAATGATTTAAAAATGTATTGAATTTTATAGTTATGAATATGATTTGAGTAATATTATATTAAAAATGTAAAATATCAAAAGTTAAAACACACAATTATTAATTTTATCAAATTAATTAAATAATGTTAGTTAATTCTTTTTATTTACATACAGTTGTAGATAATAAGATATATTTATATTAACAGTATATTTGTTTTAAAATTTTAAGTGTGGTTTAATCTAAGCTGATCTATACATGTTTGTAATTAAATTATTGAAACTGTATCATTGATTTTAAAATATTGTGTGTTAACAATAAAAATATAATTTTTATTTTTATACCAATTAATAATTTCGGGTTGTGTCGGTTTGCAGTGGGCAGTAAGCATAACTTCATAATATCATAATCAAGTTAGTAAATTGTTTTTGATTTATTAATTTTACTTTTTAATATAAAATTAGTAAATTCTTGTGATTATAATTTATAAAAGTTGTGGCTAGAGATAATTGTAATATTTTATGCAACATAATAGGAAAAAAAACCTTCATTAATTATTAATGAAAATCATTTTCCTTTTTTCTCTGATAATGTTAAAATAATTTTAGTGAAATCGCCCAATATTAAAATATTTACATTAGTCATTTTATTTTAATAATATGTTTTATAATTCCTAACAATTTTTCTTTTGTAGTATAATATATTTCAATAGTTTAGTATAGTTCCTTAATATGATTTATATTTAATTTATTTAAAATGGTCGTTAGGGTAAGTTAAAAGTACAAGTCTTATTGTTCGTAGTAGAGAAAATGCGGTAAAACTTTGTAGCAGTAGTTTTTTAGGTTGTTGACATTTAAATGATAGTTTAAGATTTAAATAGTTAAAATTTTAAACAATGATTTACAAAGTATTAAACATTATCCTTTGTGTGTGCTGACAAAAGTAAAAAAAAAGTTTAAAAGTTTTATTAGTGAAAAAGGTTTATCGATAACAGTATAGTTGTGCAATGTACTTACCTATTCATTATATTTTAAATTTTAGTATTTTAAAAAGTATGTAATATTTTAATTTATCTTAATATATTTATTTATAATCAACTGTTTTTTATTTTTACTTATATTGCATGTATATTATTAGAAGAAAGGTGAACAAGTGAGTGGCGTTCTGCTCTATATTAGGTACATTTGTACTTCGGTGCTGTAATGGATGAATTACAATTTTTTTTGAACAATTACATTTTTTTTGAATTCAATGATATAATATTGATGAATATAAATATGATAGAGTTTTTTTTTTCCTAGGGCTTTTACTATTGGGAATTTTACCCCAATGCACCAACTAGATTCACTTTCCCTTCGAACAAGATAAAGAAGTTGAAAATCGAAGCATGTTTTCGATTACTAATCGTGTACACAGACACAAATAATAAAAATAATAAATATTAAATAATAAAAACGCACATCATTGTAAAATCAATACATTCATCGCTCCATCCAGAATCTAAAATTACGCAGAATATACTTTGAGTGTCTGAACATTTTAAGTATTTAAACCTTTGAAAAAAGTTCTAAAAATACTCAATATCTACATGTAAGACGTATCTTTGGTATCTGGCAGGGTTAATGTAAAAATGTATAATATTATGTTAAATAATTAATCTTAACTATTTATTATTACGCAGAATTGTTTGGAATTTACTTAATTTTAGAGGTAATTTTAAGCTTAAAAGTAATTGTGTAAACAATATAAATTTTTTTTTTCTAAATTTTAGAACACTATTTTATTCCTTATATAATATTATATATTAATATTCGTTCCACGTAAAATATTTTTCTTTATTTATTTCGAACGCAACATACTATATATTTTCAACATTAATGTATATAAAATATATATTTTATTATATATATTCTCTAAACTGTTAACGATCCTATATAATGAATTTCATATAAAATGCTTAAATAACAAAATGGTAATGTTAGTAATTCTGTAAATCACATTATTGCCCTAACGTTTTATGTAAAATTAATTCTCACTAATAAACCAATATTTTAATTCGTCTAAATTCCTTGTCGGTAAAACAATTGAATTAAAGCATTCATTGTTTTCTATTGTAATTTTTAACTTACAAATACAATTTCTATATCTAAAAACGTTAATTTCTATATTTTTCGAGTGATCTAATAATACGATTGATATAATAATGATAAATATAGTATGTATTGTATTCATATTATTATGATAGAACTTATTATTATAGACATACTAATATAGATAAGGTAGATTAACTTATTTATTTCTCAAATTAACCAAATTTCAAATGTTCATTGTGATTCGCAGATTTGTAAATTAAACTACTTATTTTTTTTATAATTAGGTATTTAAATAAATACTTTATTCGATAACTTCGAACTGAAGCAAGTGGAAATGTAAATACATATCAGGTATACCTACATAAACACTTCCAAAATTAGTACACGTTTTTGATCAGTAATTTATATTACTTTATAGATTACATTAACACAAAATATAACTAATGATATTTTACAGTTTAATTAATATTAATAATACTAATTTCAGAAAAAACTACCATGTAGGTCTTATAGTTTACAATTTATTTTTGTACCTGATAAACAATCAATAAAAAAGTATTTTGATTTTTTAAAAACAATTATATTTGCTTAATACCTGTACCTAATATTGCTTGTCATTTTATTGTTAGCGTTCCGTTAACTTGACATCTTTTTAAAATAATTTATCGATATGTATCTATTTTATTGTATAGATCAATGAAATAATGAGATGATGAGAACCAAATTACAAATATGAGCAATTCATAGGTAATACGCAATCTTAATATTTATCATACTATTTTTACAAAGTTCAAACATTTTCATATTTTTAATTTTTAAAATAATATAATTACCTAACGCAGTATGATAGTATAAAACTAATTGTTCCGTTTTTCATTCAGAAAACTAAAATATTAAAGTATATTATCGTATACCTATCCAAGTCCATATACATGTCCTTAAGTGATTAATGGGGTTGTTGAGAATATTCTAGACACATAGTTCATATGATTGATTAAGACACAGATTTCAGTTAGATTTGAAAGACGAAAAGTTTCTAGAAAGTGTCATTTTAAAATAAACCAAATAATGACAGATTGCGTATTGTTGGCGAATCCAGCCAATTTATAAAAGCTAGTTCACATCATGCTTTCGTAGTAAATCGGTTTAAACTCTACAATACTTCTATATTGTTTACACGTTTAACAGTGATAGGCACTTTAACTCAATAGTATATTGCTACTTTCTACAAAACTAATCTGATGTGTGAAATCAGAGTTTTAATAAAGGAAAATAGATGAACTTCAGAATTTGGAGTCAGTTAATAGGTGTTTACTTTGATGCCAAATAATAGACATGTTTGTACCTATTTGTTGAAATTGTCTAAATTATACAAAATGAATAAAAATTGTAAGTAAAAATAGCCTGAATATATAAAAATAATTTGTTTAGTTTTATTGTATATTTGTATGTACTACTTACGTTGAGTACGTACTTGTAAAATACTAATTTAGATATTTAGTACTATCTATGAAAATAATAATACCTAATTGTATTGCTTATGAAACATTTTTTCCTAAAAATACACTATGGTAAAGACAAAAGTTTTTTATTTACGAAAAAATCTTCAACCATATTATCATTAATTTAAATGTTTAAGCTGTAGTTAGTAAAAATAGAAAAAAAAATGAATATAATTTTCACAAATGAAACATAATTATGAAAATGGTATTTTTTATTTTATCTAATATTTTTTTTTTCCAACGGTAACTATGCTAATGATGCAATTTGTGTCGATGAATTATTCATTTTTGAATATTATTGTTTACAGTCCCACAAATATTTGAGTCAGAACTCGAAGTAATTATGTAAGTGTCCTCCGACCACGGTACATTCAATCTTCAAGATGTGATTAAAGTTTACGTTTAACCTCTGCAACGCGTACACAAACGAGGAGCGTATTCTATTCGACCTTAAGTACCATTGTCGATTAGAGGCCGACGACGAATGGTCTAACGCAGAATTTACATCAATGGCAGAGCTGCAGTAGGTAGGTAGGTAGGTAGTAACGGACCAACACGATTGCAGGATTGCAGTGGGAAACCGCTATTTCTCCAAACAACCCGCTTTAATTGTCAGTAAATAAACCTGTATATATGCAGGTTTTATATATACGTATACTGTATATTATTTGAACTGTTTACTCTGAGGCTCTGTTTCTAACATTGGATTCAGCGCTTCGCTTTATGTCCGTCCCAACCCAACCACTCGCACCGTCGACACCAGTCGGCCCTTCCACGCCACGACCGACAACCGACTCACTCGGCACTTATTAAAACGAAACTGTCAAATACGAATTAACAGATTTGCAATATTATTATGACGTAGATAGTAAATGAAACGGCACCAAAACCAATTATCCATCGAGTGCAGTTGGATAACGGCTGTACGTCGTATTATAATAATATTATTATTTGTGTACTCCATAAAACGGAAGATTATCAAAACGTGTTATGAGTGTAGTTATGGCATGGTTTTACAGAAATATATTATTTAAAATGCCACGTTAGTTAAACCGCTTCGAAACTACACTCTACAACTTCTTGTTTTCAAATCACAAACATTTTAATCAAAAATGTACCAGCAAAACTTTTATGACACTTACATATTATTTATTCAAACAAAACCTTAATAACAAACACTTCATTTTGTGGATTCTTTGTCTAGTTTAGGAACGAATAGTAATTTAATTATACTCCTTGTAAGTTTTGTTGGTTTTATCCAAAGTTCATTACAACCACTAAAATACAAGGATAGTTTAATTACACCTGTTTTACTATTTTTGTTTATATTGTCTAGCAATCGTAAGTTTTCTTTCAAAACAATCAAATCATTCAACTGACATCTGCCGACTGCCACTTTTGTTCCCAGGAGTACATTCTTTGTTCTGCTGTTCAAAGAAAAATTTGATTTCTATGTGCATTTTTATGACGTGGACAAAAACAATGTACATCTAAAAGTGTTCTACTTTCACGTTTATAGTTTTTCTTTCTAGACGCAAATTATTTTGATAATTTTTATATGAGCTCGATGAAAAAGTTAAAGTTTGCTATTTCCTTATTCAAATTTGATAACGAAATAAATAAATTTGAATGAAAATTTAAATTGTATATTACAATTCAACGACTATAATTTCAATTTTGAATGGTAATATTATGCATCAGGAATCCAAAACAAATTACTAGTAACTAGTAGTTGATAATAGTTTATTCATTGGTAATTGACCTATCAATGATTTTACTCATCTTATACGCACTTAACCAATGAAAAATGTAATTAAAAATATTGATCCTAGGGGTAAGTTTGTTAGGATTATAATACTACACAAACTATTTAGATACTATGGTGAAATATTATTCCTTAAAATGTTTTGAATGGAGATTTATAAATGTAAATTGGTAGATGACTTAAAATTATAACGTATAATTGAGTTATATAGTTTGTATCACAATACAATTATTTTTTTATTTTTAAGTTATTTCTTTTTGATTAAATAATTTCATATTATTTTTAATTCCTTTTTTTCTTCCAAAAGTTATGTTTCTACTTTGTAGATATTATTGAACAAATTTAAAAGTTAATAAGAAAAAATTTAATTGTCAAACATTAATTTTTTTCAATTTTAGATTCTGAGCGGAGCGAGGAAGCTAGTGGTTTTACAATGGTGTTTATTTTTTTAATTATTTTTTTTATATCCTGTTTACGAAATTTCTACCAGAATGAGTGCTTTGATTTCAACATATAGTACCTTATATTTTAGCAAATTGGATCAAGATGGTACTTTAAAGAGGTCATTTTTCGATTTTCTCAATAGTTATTTAATGCCATGGGAAAAACCGCTTGAACTGGGATTTTAATTTTTAACGATTTGTTCATCACCGTAGCAACGAATAAAAAATTATAATATTATTATATTAATTCAACTTAAAGGCTATAGTAAATAATACAATTTAAAAATAATCCAGACTGATAAACCGTCTCCGCTCAGAATCGTTTTTCTTATACAATGATATTATATCATTGAATTCAAATTTAACACCATCCATTACAGTGGCCCACTTGTAACCTACTGTACTGCAGAGCGACATCCACATAACCACCTTTTTAAGTATTATTATAACATTTTCAAATTATTCAACATAATTATGTACCTATATCCTGTGTCAAATAAGAGCGCACCAAATTTACGTAACAAAACCGGTTTTGCCCATGGCCGCCCGGTGCGTTCTTATTTGGTACGGAGTATAGGAATAGGTACGAAAGTTTTATGTTTAAAAAATACGCGATAAGAATATTTTCATCTTCTAGTCTAAGTTATTTAGTTATGAGTTATAACTTATACCGAACCAATGATAAAAAGAAATATAACGTAATAACTGTTAATTATTAAATTATATTATGATAGTTTAAGTTTCAAAAACATTACTGCTAGATCCATTTTTTTTAGGTTTTTCTATTATTATTTAATTTTTATCTTGAAAAAGTATTTAAAAAAAAACATACTTTTGATAATAATCCGGGTCCATACTAATAAGTACTTCCCTATTCTATAAAAACATAATACATTAGAAAAACATGTTGAATTACCCATATTAAGATTTATGGGTCAACAAATATAATATTAAATGTTAAAGTTTTATAATAAACTTTATTGAGAAAGACAAATTAAAACTAAATTCTTTACTTTTAATTATTATCGATGATGTGTAGTTTTATTATTTGGTTATATATTTTTGTAGGTACCTAATAATATTATATCAATAAAATATTACATTTTTAAATGTATGGCTATTCATTTTGAATGGCTCTAATTAATTAATGTGAACACTGCACAATGAATTAATTTTCATCAGACGCCAATTCGCCATATAATCATATATTTTACTATGGAATAAAATATAATTAATACAAATTAGGTATTTGAAGGTCCCCTAATATACAAAAAGAAATTGATTAATTCTCTTAATCGAATAAGGGACTATAAATAATAATTTTATTCCTAGCTAAATTCTTTAATAAACTTCTTAAGTATAATATAAAATGTAAAAAAAAAAATACTTACATGAAACGTTTACTGTAGTAAGCTCTAGTCACGATTACAAAACATCAAAACTTATATAATTATGTAAAAATTAGTTAAGAAACTTAAATCTCAAATGTTAAGTAGGATTTTTTAAATTTCTAATGTACATATAAAAATATAATATTCAACCTGCCAACAATATTTATATCTACGTATGTTATTATAATGTTGGTGCAAGTATCGCTAATGGTCAAGGTGTAAATGTAGAATAATGACCAATTAAAAAAAATCTATAAATTACCAATATATATTTATGACCAAAAACTCCATATATGTATTATATAATATAATATATAAATATATGTATATGGAAAAACTCACACCTTACAAAATATAAATATTTTAACCGATATACCTTTTTCGTGAAATCTTAACTTCCATAGGTTACAAATGTAACGTAGATATACGCTAACCACACACACTGAACATAAAATAAAAACCATTGCTAATGAATCAAAATAGTTGAGAACACTATTTAGTAATAAACCTATTAATAACATAAATCATCGTATGGTCAATATAAACAAGAAATAACAAACATTACCAATCGCCGGCCCGTAAATTATAAGTTGTAAAAAAAAAAAATACATCAAATGTTAAAAAATAATATATTTATAATTTTTATGCTATACACATCACGAGTTTTAGTATAAGTTAGGTATTATAAAACAACGGTATTTATATTTTTATCAGACCAGTAAAAAAAAAAAATTATTAGGGATATAGGGATCGTTCTACTTATATTATTTTAAGATCCATTTATTTGATTTAATAATTTTGGTATGCATATTACTATAGTCAATTGATCAGCATTGTATTTGACACTTCCTTAAACGAATCTTAAGTTAATTGAAAACTGAGTTGGCACAATTAATTAATAATTTATTAGTTCTATAATATGTATTTTCTCTAAATATAATATAAATTAGATTATAATATACCTATCTAATTACTTGGAATTTAATTATCTTAGATGAATATTTAAAATGTATTGATTTAGTCATCCGTCTAAACTATAATGTATGATATTATTTGCAATACATAAAAAATAATGTATTGCTTAATTTTAAACCAAAATTGCGTGGGTAAAATATTAGAATATTAGAAATATATTATATTGTAAAACGTACAAGATTTTTCTAATATTTTCATTAAAGTTAATTTTTTGTTTTTTTAAAAAGCATTTTAAATTGTAGAAATCTTGAGGTAGTACCTAATTAATGACATAATTTATTGTTTGTGAGAATATTTTTATTTTATTATTTAAAAAATTGAAGGATTAAAAAAACTGTTTGGTCTTATATTTTTTAAGGAACATGTTAAAATCATTTTTTTAATATATTACTGTAAATTATAAATTATTTGATTACATATTTATTGTTTTAATAGATTAATTACCAGAGATAGGAATCATAGGTTGACAAACGAAAAAAGTACCTAAAAAAAAATGCATTAATGAGATAAAAACTAAAAAATATTACAATAAAAAATGACCTAACATTTTTTTTTTTTTAAATGTCATAAAGATGTGAAAAAATTAAGTCTATAGCTAAAATTGCAAATAATTGATGCAAATAAAAATAAAAATATATATATATTGAATGAATGGAGAATGAAACCAATTTGTAGCTTGGGTAGCATTGCATATGATTAAAGAAAACAAATTCAAAAGTCATTAACATCCTATCTCTGTTAGTTAATAATAGTATATTTTAGGATTATTTTTAGTTTAAGGTTAGTATTTTTGGTAAACAATATTTTAACCGCATCACATAGGTAAAAGTTTTATTATAATCATATGTCATAATACCAAATATTTGATTGTTATCTATTTTCCAAATATTTAGAATAATATGTAATTCAGTTACCCAGTGATAAGTTTAGACGACCTACGTTAGGGAAACTTTAATAAAAAAAAAAAAAAAAAATACCGAATGTTCAAGCCAACCTTTCATCAACTTTAGTTGTAAAAACATTGTATTATAAATATAAATGTATTAACCATAATACGTAAACGAAATGCTTCAAAATTTCTTAACTCAAAATATATTTAGTCATATTATATTGACATAATATTTACAGATTTGACATGTTTCTTGCATATATAACACCTATTTATTTTGTTATAATTTTTTTTTTCAAAAAGTCCTCATTATTTGATTAGTCATTTAAGTAATTTGTAAATAAAAATATATTATTATAATATTACTGTGGCAATTGCGATTATAATAATTATTTTGGTGGTAGTTTGTTAGGGGTTAAATATTTTAACTAAATTATTTTTTTACGTTAACGAGAATAATATATTTGATTCTCGGAAGACTTAGTGGGGCACTGCTAATGCTGGACAAAAATAATTGTTTTTTTTTTTTTTTTTTAGGGGTTTGATATTTTATCAGAGGTCAGAACAATTGTATTGTGGATGAGCCTGTGGGTATTTTCTGCCGAGAAAATTTTTACTCGCATGAGAAAATAAACCAGGGTTTACGGGTTTAATTGCTTTTCCCCTCTCGTATCCGAATTAAACATTATAAATGTACACATTGTAACGGACGCAAAATTAGCGTACGGTTTTTTTTTAAATTTAGACTTGTGTGCTTTTTTCATACTAGTATTTTTTTATTTATTTATTTTTTATTAAGAATAAAAAATAATTTAATGCTCCAAAACATTGACAATTTAGTCACGTACGTTTAAAAGTGTTTTGTAGTTAGTTTTTGTCCGGAAAAATTTTGGTTAGTAACTGTTTTAGCAACACCGAGAGATTAAAAATTGAATTTATTACATATTTATGACCGCTTGTCTGATAAAGACAAGCCGCTTGATCGCGCAAAGAAAAAATATTTTTATCAAAGCATTCTTTTAAAGTTAAACTATTCGTGATAAACCACCAAAGCTTCATAATTTATTATAGATTATATTATTATTCATTTTTGATGATTAATTATCTGATGGATTTAATTACTCCAATAATATATATTTTATATTATTTTGTTGTAAATAAATTGAGACTGATCAAACTGTTTTAATTGTGTGTATCCAGTTGTTGCTATTTTATTTCTTATTGACTCAATATAAATAATTATAGAGTACTTATTATCAGTGGACATTTTAACTGTTTAACCCTTTGTCATTATTTGGTCTGATCAAATTTACTTATTGTATTACTTAAGGTAATGTAAATGAAAAATATTTCAATTTTGGAAATATAATAATAATATAATTTTATGGTTAAGCTATTTGGATAATTAATGTAGATAAACTTGAAGAACCTAGAAAGATTATAAAACAATATTATTTACCGAATGACTAAGTGAAATTCTGGGATCACAAATAGGTAAGAGCAACAAACTAAATAATATTTTTTTTACTTTTTCTAAGTGAATTGATGTTTATCGATTAAGTATACTAAATTCAAGGTTGATTAATGTATAATATTAAGTATAATAATATCAAAAAATAGTACAGAGTGAATAAGAGATGAATTTCGTCGTAGGAACATAAAATATATAGGTATACAATTTATTTTTCCAAAATTGTAATTTCTTTTTTGTGTCAACAATTATTATAACATGATGAATAATGTATTAAAACAGTTATATATGTCTTCGTTTCAGTAATATCTAAAAAAAATATTAACAATAAAATATAAATAGTGAACATTTATAACTTGAATTATATACGCCATATGGAAAAAAATGACATAATCCCGCAATACTTTGTATATACAGGAAAATATTATTTTTTGTTTGAATTTTTTGGCAGCAGATATTTTTTTTAAAATATTTAATTCGAAAGTGAATATTATTACTTAGGTACGTAATCAATTTTTTTTAAAGTATAAAGCATATTAAAATATAGTAGTATATTATTTTTACTGAACTTGTTTTTTATGCTTGGAAAAAAAATATTATATCATATATGTATATTTTCATGGATATAATATTAACAAAATCTGAACATTTAAATTGTTACTAAAATAATGTTTAAACTAAAATTATTATTTATATTTTTTTAAGCTTGGAAACTAATACTTTTTTATACTAAATTATACTACTGTATATAGTTAGTGATAATTGTTACGAAGAACAAAGTGTCTTAAGTGATGTCTGTAATGAGAAATCCATTAAATATGACTTTGTTAAACAATACAATAACTATTATATATTATATTCTATTGTAAATATAGAAATAAGATGGATATATGTAGTTTACCTAGGTATTTATTAAAAGTAGATATCTCATATATATTTATGTACATTTATTATTATATTTGTTCATTTTTTAAATACAGATTTTTGACATTAATATATTATTATGAAAAACCGATGGGTAAATTGTAATTCATGGTCCAGTTTAGATGCTAAAATGTTCACAAATAAACTAAAAATAACGATTGGTTTTATACAATTTTGCCATCCACATGGCAAAAATAATACAAAATAATACAAAATAATACAGTAAGTACATACCTAATTCATAATTCATGCATCGCAATAATTACTATAACTTATTGGATTATGCGACAGAATATGTCTGATATTATGAAAAAAACATAAATAATGTGTTTAATGAATCAAAGTTATATACAAATATTTAGTTTATTGTAGTAAAATAAGTTGGAAATGAAACTTGTATAAACATAATCGATTTCTGAATGGCTTACAAAAATAATTTGTAAACTGTAGATTGTGTTTATACTGATTGATATCGTGTCAACAGTTTATTTTTATTTTAAAAATTAAGTACAATATTGCCACTTATAATATGCTTATAAGTTATAATTCTATTGGTATATTATTTGAATGCAATTAAACAATTATTATTGTTCAATAAAAAAATTACCGTAGGTGGTCTAAAGCAAACGAAGCTAAATGTTTATATAAACCATAAGTAAATCATAATTCATAACTAATAAATTATCAATATTTAAATTTATTTTTTTTAATAGAATACAATAGAAATTTTAAAATAAATTATTATGCACAATGATTAAAATGAAAATAATTAATTTTATATTTCAAGCACATTTTTAATGTACATAAATAAAAAACTGTGAATTAAATTTATATTAATTTTACTTAATTTTCTTTTCAATAAGTGGAATTTTATAATTATGTTCTCTATAATAATTTTTTACGTGCCATTTTATATTATAAAAATAAATGAAATATAATGTATAGCCATATAGGTATAATTTATTTTATATTATGTTTTTGAATAATTTAAATTTAAACATTTCTTTAAATATTTTCTTATATAACTGTGATAAAATTGCATTCCAAAAAAGGCTTACCTATTTGTATATAATATGTAATTAATAAATAAACCTCTTAAAACAGTGTTAATTGTCATTTATATATGAAGACAACATTTATTTAATTTAGTTATTTGTTCAGTTATTTTTTTATATTGATATATTTTATAATTAATTTTTTATAGTATTATATATTTTATTATTATTATTATTTTTTTTTTTTTATTGAGTTAATGCTTCAACGTCTATGACCATTAGCTTGAAGGTTAGATTGTAGGTATTTAACCGTGGGGGAGAGAACAGTTGGTTAGAAGACGTGTTTATGTGGCAAGGATTTGTCGCTAAAACCCAGGGGGGTCACCCATCCGGGAACTTGTGACCCAGCTGGTGCTTGGCTTTAGAACACTTTTGTAATTGAGGCCGACCACCGCACCTCACCATAATGAAATACTGATGTGTTGAAGTGTTCCTTAATTATAATATTTTATGACATACGAGTATAATATATTATAATGTTATAATTTTATAGTCATTTATTATTCTAACAAAAAATAATACTACAAATAAATTTTTTTCCCATGTTAATAATGAGTTATTATTTTGAGTTGCGTAGTTTAGCCAGTAACTTTGTTAGTTAGCACTTAGCAGACAATATTAGCTAATAAGATTTTTTTTTTTTTATTTAAGATAATGGCTTCAACATCTTAAAGTCATTAGCCTACAGTTATAACAAATGAGAACAGAAATAAAGCATTTACAGATATTTACGATTTATGGTTCAAATGTATGTAATGGGAAAATGTGTAAATTGCTTCGGTGTTTTCTTCGCTGAGAGCAAGTCGGAGTGATGTTGGGTTTTAGAAAATGTTCCGAGCGTTGGCGTGTTTTGGGCATTTAGTGACAACGTGGTCGATCGAGAGGTTTTCCATAAGAGTTGTTTTTATTATAAAAGTTGTTTAAGTATTAGATGTTTTGATTTTAAATACATTTAAAGTAAAAAGTCATTTAAATTGCAAAAAACATCACTCACTTATTAAAATTATGAATAATTCATTAATATTTGTTACATTTCCTCAGTTATAGGGACAAATTCATAGGTACTATTTTTATATTTTTATCAGTTTTTATTATTATATAAATATAATAATATATTATTGCATAATATTGTATTCTAGAAACTATTTATATTTTATAAATACAAATAGGATGGTATTTGCATTTTTTCGAATAGTCTTATATAATGTCAACTATAAGGTACAAAATTGTATTCATGCTTCATTGATTCTGAATTTATGTATTTTATTTTGCATTTTTTTGTATTTTTTAGCAATTTGCTTTAAAATGCTTTTTGTTTGGGTTTTTAACGTTTTATTTTCATAATTTTACAATGTTTTTCATATTATACGTATTTTTTCTTAACTTTTGTACATTGTGGTTTATTTTTCTAAAATTTGAGATTTCAAAGAATATAATGCATTTTTAAAAATATTTGTAGTAAAAAAATAGGAGATTTTTGTTGTGTTACCACGTATTATTCTACTGATATACTCTTATAAAATATCATATTTATAAATGTTGTCATTAAAATCAGATGTCATTTTTTTTAATAACGTTGAAACATTTTTTTGGTCATTTTTAACCTGTATTTTTTAATTTTATGGATCATTAAAGCATTTTTAGGTTATCACTCATCCACATACTGTTTCTATTTATAAGTTATATAATATATATATTGCATACACGTATAATAGTGAGAATCATAAACGGCAAAACCTAAAATAAGTAGCAAAATGTATACGACAGGTATTTAGGTAAGTAGGTAAGTAGATAAGTAGATAATTTACAAATTTAATATACCATCATATTAATAAGTTTTATCTTTCAAATATCTATAAACTTTTATGATCCGAAATCACCAACTGATGTACATTATACAATATATCGATATGAAAATAGAAGGTCATATTTATTTTAACAATATATTATTTATTTATTTATTTATTTTTTTATTGATCATGAAGCCCGGCAACTATGGCCATTAGCTGTTTGATTTTTGTTTGTAGGGGAGGAATTGTAGGTTGGTAAACACGTGTGTTTTGATTTGGCAGATTTTTTAGTGGGCACCCGTAGGTATCTGCCATGCCCGGGTGGGGGATGGCGGCACTTGTTCTCCGAACACCGTGACTTGTCCGAAGAAAAATGCCGCCCGTGGCTAAGGAATCGAACTCGGGTCGGCTGCGTCGCCTTAGTGCGCTCGGCCACTCCATCCCCCTATAATTTATTTTTTTTCTTGCTATTCTACAACAAAGATTATTAGCGTATTATAGCTTGTTTACATCTTTTTTCTTTAACCTTAATTTCTATTTGTTAAATGTGTTAGTGTGTTACCATATTAGTTTATTTAATTCTGAATGTTTAAAAATGTTTTTACTTTGTTATTTGCATCAATATAACATTGTTATATAATTATTAATTTATTATTTATGTACAAGTGGAAACAATTTGTATTTTGGAAGTGTTTTATTTACACTAATCAAAATCGATGGTATTTACTTTAGCTATAATTGTTTATTCGATACCTATATTTCATCGTTATAGTGTAGTTATAATCGAGGAATATTGCTTGCTTTTGGTATAAATCTTCAGTTATAAATTTATATTTTTAACCATATACTGAAATATGTAAATTAAGGGTTGATACCCTAGACTGGACTACCCTAGTACATAATTCTAACCATCAAGAGTTATAAAGGTATTGGAGATGACCTGTTCAAACTTGTACGATATATTTGTTATACACTATCATTTACTTTACATGGTTTCCAGTCTCGAGATATTTTATATTTGTGATTCCAACCTAGGCACAATAAATACATATACAATAACTATTGTCTATTGAACATAATAATATGATAGTTATAAATTCTCGTTGATAACATCCAGATTACATTTGAAAAATCTGAAAAAATGTTATAATATCCTAGTAAATTGAAGGATCTATTATTTATAATTATTTAATGTATAGTGAATTTATAACATTTAAATTAGAACATTTGATATTATGTAATGTAGTAAATAAAACTAATTAAAGTTATATAAAACATTTTTTACGTTGATCAAATTCATTTTTATTATGATTTTTTTTATTTTCCATTCTTTGTAATAATAAATTAAATGCATAGTGTTGAAAACATGACATTTTTTTTTAAATTAGTTAAAAAATATGTTGGAACAGATTTTTCAACTAGAAAGTTGGAAAATAAATGATAATAATGATAATAATTTAAATAATAATTACATAAACTGTTTTTTTTAAATGCCTACCTAATGAGAAGTTAATAGCAACAAAAATGCACTGCCTTATTTTGACTTCCAGTCTGGCACCATATTAAAATAATTAAGCAGTCGTAACTAGAAGCCAAACATGACTACATTAGCTTATACATACCTTCAGTACCGCAAAATTACAGTTATAATATGAACTTTAGCTGTTAGATACTATAACATAACTTCAGAGGATATACCTAGGAATGTTTCCCAATGTATCTCATAACTTCACATTTTGGAATCAACAGTTGGTCACTATTAAAATGATGTTTTTAAAAAGGCTTGAGCAATGTGAAGGGTTGATGCAGTGTTCGTCTATACCTCTACAACTTTGAGTTAAATTAAAGCCTCTATGTGTTAAAGTTATGCACTTAATTGTGATAGAGTTCTTCAACAGAGTATAGTACAACTTTCCAGTTGTTCAGGTATACAAAAGTCAAGTTAAAAATACTGAAATAATAAGTATTTCCATGTTGTTGAAAAATAAATATAAGGATAAGATTACAAATTGCAGAAACAATGAGAATTTACTAGAGCGCACACAGCTGGGTCTAAGTAAGCACCATTATTCCGTGTAGATTAAATAATATACAAATTATAATATATTACTTATTAATTAATTTGTAAATATATATGCATAATAATGTATAATATAGGTAGGTAATATATATATATATATACATAAAAAAAAAGAAGAATAATGTATACATACTTATTACTGTAAGTTGGTCACAAGCTACTATGGTAAGTAAAACATTATATAGTCGTATCGAATAATATATAAAATACATTTCTAACTGATTTTTCAAAATTTACTTTGCTTTATTTTGAATATTCATAAATGTTTTTTACAAATTACTCAGTATGGTAATTTGTAAGAATAAATAATGGTACATACCTTAATTTATTTTGGTTTAACCTAAATATTATTAAATATACGCTATTTAAATTGAGCAAATATAATAATTATAAAATAAATGTGAATAATACCTATATTATGTATTATATAAAATATAATTATAATACTATTTTATAAATACCAAAATCTGCATATAGTATTGGTTTATTGATATGTGTCTAAATATTAGGGATGTTAGCTTGGTATATTTACTCGGCAAAATTATACCAGTAGGTTAAACTTACGGAAATTTACCAAGACAATATTATAAAGTAACTCTTCAAATTATAAATCTTTACTAGGTTAATATTCAGTGGTCGGGAGTTACTACTTTCAACATATGGCACATTTCTTCAACATTCTTAAAAAAAATATTCGCTACAACCATTGCTTATTTTTTTTATAAATATAGAGTGATACAAAATAGTTTTCTTTTTTTTTGTTTTTGCCAATTTTATAAAATGTAATTTATTTCCGATTATGAATATGTACCTACGATTTACTTTGGCCGTTCACAATAAGTAACGAAGAAACTATAGGTACAATACATTTTATTTTCTATAGAATAATATAAAAATAATTCCACAACAAATTAATATTATAATATACTATAACATAATATTATACATAAATTAATATTTCATTAAATTTAGAATTAAATTTTCGTAAAAGTTCCGCTTAAAGTAGTGAAATTTACATTTTTTCTTGTGAAAGTTTAGTGTTACCGTACTATACACGTACCCTAATAATATCACTTCAAAAAAAGTAACGTGCTACTTTAAATCACTGTTAATATTTATAAATGTATACAATAACAATAGTAGAATGCTCGATACATAAAACTTGAAGCTTATCGCTCGCGAAACGAATAAATAGAATTTGGCATCCGATTTGCCAATAAACAACGACAGACTTACGATCGTAATTTTAATTATTCTATTGAGAAACTAATATAAAACTTAAGGGGCCTCACTACCACGTCTTTTTTTGTCAAAAACTACTGTCTCTAATTCCAACGATACGTACCGACAATTATCACAATTTTTATTCTGAAAAAATATTCGGATTGTCCGTAATATATACAAGGAAACGGTCGAACCACATTTTTAATTTTTGTAATTTAAAATGCAATAAAAATTGTAAAAAATTCAAAAAAATTCAGAATTTCCAACTTAAATATTTAATTTATTAACTAAATACAATTTTAAAAATGTACCTCGACCGATGCCTCGTAGATGTTGTGGAAAAAAAAATATTTTGTCAGAATGCAAATCGAGTTAATCGTTGCGACGTATTGTTGGAATTAGAATCGTGTGTTTGAGTGAAAAATAAATATTTTTTCATGATCACAATATTACATACTGACATGTGCGTGCGAGGCGTGTGAGAGCCCTCCGTACCGCTACAATTGACCCGCATGGACACCACATACACTAATAATAATTTACGACTAACACATAGATCACGGGTGGCGACAACGAGATTAGAAATTGCCTAAATGATTCTCCTTAAATCAATACGATGTCGAGGCCCCTTAAAAAGCTATTTACCCTTATACGATCAGTACATAGGCGTTTCTACAACACGGCAATAATTGATATCGGAACAAATAAAAATACAAAGACTAATTTCAGATTTTTATAAAATGTGTATTATATTTTATAACAATATAATATTACAAAATATAACATTGTGTTTCATTTTTTAAACTTTTTTTTTGAGCTTTTATTTGCAAGAAAAATGAGGAAAACGTCGTATATCAATATTGTAAACCGAGTTTATACGACTAATTGTTAAGTGTTTTTTTATCATGTTAGCTAGTATAATTCACATAAATCGTATAAAAAAAAAACCACCGTCAACCGGGAAAAAAAACGTTTAAAACATTTCGGCATGGATGAGATAACTATATAATATCACTGTACTGAGCCCTACCACAACTCACAATCGCTTTATGAATTAAACGAATAAACTGGTTTGATACGTTTGATAATTATTAATACAATGCGCTATCTTGCATCCAGGCGAGTGGAGCTAAACGAGTAGTGGCCTACATCAGGTCTCTTTATACAGTCAAATTTACTGGGACTTTTGACCGCCATGACTTTTGTTATAATATAATATAAATGACACGCGTATAATATGCGAGGAAATTATTATTTACATCACGCCACTACAATATTATTATGATGTATTATGTTATTATTTTAGATACTATTTCTGTATTATATTATGATTGATATGTGCAATTTTATACACGTTACGAAACTACAACGGTAGTGTAAGTGTAGGTACGGTGTTTGTTTGTGTGTGTTTATTATAATATATATATATATATATTATTATGTAATTCTATAATTATTGACTTGTTAATGAATGATTGCTGCTACCCCTTAGTAATGTGAATATGGTTATGATGCGTAGTAGATATAATGACCAATTAAATATGTATAGCTAATGTATAATAATATTGTTGTGTATGAATAACAATAGTGAAATAATCAATAAGCCTGTATGTTTGTTTGATTGGTCAGTAATTACAAATAAAAACATTAAGCTAGGTATATTTGCTTTTATTATTAACTAACTGATCCCGGGAACTTCGTTGCTCGTAAAAAAATTGTGGATGTTCAACTCCTTTTGGGTGTAACTCGTTGCAGTAAGTGCAACTCAGACACCCTGGTAGGCAATCCGACTATGCAGACTATCCGACTAAAACAGTATAAAAAAAGCCTCTAAAATGTGTGAAATAATTTTATAGGTCTTTGAACTATAGATATTATTTTAACATAAATTATATCTATGTATAGTTGAAAGACTTATTTACCTATAAAATTATATCACAACTTTTAGAGCCGTTTTCCTTTATACTCAGCGTTTTTTTTTTTACACGGAGTATGGTGGAGTGTTTTTGTTGGGATATCACTCATTTTTTTTGATACCTTATTATTTCGGTAGCATATTATTGATTTTACACTGATGTTTTTTTGTTTTTTTTTTTTGCAGATTTTAATAGTAATAGTAGAAATTATTATTATTATTATTATTATTTTTTTGTTTATTGGTTGCCATATGTATCAGATAGTGCATAGTAATGCGGGCCGCTGGCAATATTATCTAATAAAATGTTGAAAATACGCTACAATAATGTATAGTTAAATTGGCTATAACTCAGTTGATATTGTTCAAAATTATTTGAAAACTACATCATGCACTTCTACGTAAAATTTCCAATTGGATTATTGTATTTTAAAACTTCAATATTTAAATACAAATTTGCTATGCTTTCTCAATACATTTTGTTAGTGAATCGTGTTGTTTCCTGTAATTATCTTCCGGCAGTTTTCACGTGTGTCTTGCCTATATGTATATGTTAAGGGGCACTTTTATTTTTATTTTTAGTGGGACACTGCCGGGTCGTTGGACCATACATGATTTCACAATAATAATTATGATATTATATTATAACCAGGCATTAAAAACGACCCCTTAAAAATGTATTTTCGGAATGAAGTAGAAGTCAATTTAAATTAAGTAGTTTGTTGTGTTCTTATATTTACGCAATTATACAATAAAATGATTTTTAAACATTCCTATTAAAGGGATTAACTGAATAAAAAGAAAGAAATTTATTGACTTAGTACTAAGGACATTCAATGTTTTTTTTTACCGCAATCGATACACTTCCTGCTGTGGCATTTACGATTACATAAATTCAAAGAATTGTGTATAATTATATTATGTCAAATAAAAATGAAGCCAATTTTAATATTTGAAAAATGAAAATTATCAAGGTTTTTATTTCGATATAGACTTGTGTTTGTTTTGAACTATAATAATACTCCAGTCTCATTTGTATACATGTTTAATACAATGGAGTTGGTTTAATAATTTTAACTGCATTGTGAATAATTTGATTATTTAACAATTCAGAATGTAACTAGTACCTACGGAAATTTAACCACAGCAGAGAGTACTCTCCTCATATAGTCATATCCACCTCCCTAACTGGAGAACGCCCACACTATAAACATGTTATAAGACGGTATAGTGTATACCTATGCGTAAGTATGTATTTGAAACTAAATACGTTCGTAGCGTCACTATCAAGTTACCAGTACCATATTAGTGATAAATACAGTGTTTGTGATTGAATGCAATGTAAATATTCAGTAAAATAATATTATGACGATCATGTGGCATTAACGTTGTATTATGTCATAGGGAAATATTCATCACGTAAAAGGGTCATATTATTGTCCCTATGCAAAAACAAATTATTTACCTTTGTTTGTCTACAATCTACATTACATTGATAATATTTTATTCGATACAGAATAGTATTATAACTATATGATTTAATTGACATGAGTGGGGGTATACTACGCCCACACAACATTTGGGAAATGATAATATTTTGAGAATATTTTGGAGTCCTTGAATAATGAATATTTGACTAATAATATTGTATAAATATTTTATTTTCATAAAATAATAAAATATTGCACAAAAATATGGATTTAATATTTTCATAATGTTTCCATGAAAATGTTTTTTAAAAAAATATGATTAAAATGTTTTGTATACGTTTTTTACAAAATATTTTTCAAAAGTGAACTTTTTGGCCAAAAAATATAAATAAAATATTTCCTTATTATTTACCTACGCAGCTTTTTCAAATATGTTGACAACTATATTGTTTTCATGAAAATATTTATACCATAGTTGGGAAATATTAAAATGCTGTCTGGTACCAGACTCTTAAGCTACCTACACCTGTAAAACTTACAATATAAAACTAAATCAAACGATTACACCTGTAATTGTGTAAAATGCACGTGCAAGTATCGTCCTCTTATACCCCAACATAATTATAAAAGTAATTATTATAATACTTACAAAAAAAATCATTTTATCAGTTATTTTATGTGTCACTCATATATATTCGATGATTAGACGGGAAAAGACTTTGGGTTTAAACCTTAAAAAAAACCTAGACACCAAATAATAAATTCAAAAAAACATAAGTAGCTAATAACCTTTTGTCTTTATTGGAAGATACCTATATCTAAATGTTGATCCCCTGATTTAATACTACTGTAAAAGTAATAAAATTCTTTAAAACAATCGTACAAAGGTTGATAAATTCAAAGAAAAAACGGTTCAACCGATTCTCTGAGAACTGAAATGAATCATTCATCTTTTATTTTTATGAAGTATGTACATTACAATTTTGTATATAAATTACTGTAATAATTGATAATTATAATATTTTGTTTGACGTGACATTCTATTTATAGTTTTATAATTTTATAATTTGTTGTATTTTAATTTTAAGTGTGATACATTGATACTTTTTTAAATGATACAATTTTTGTAAAATATATTATTAAATCTATTCATATAATAAACTAAATTTATAAATATATTTCTCAGTTTTAATTTTTAATTTTTTCTGTAGCTATCATTCGCTTCTATCCTAATTTAATTTTTATAACATTCATGATTTTTTTTTTAAGAACTAAGATAAATTAAGTTTTTAAGTAATTATCCTTAGAAAAAAAATAGTTATGGTTATAGATTAAAAATAAATATTTAAATCATTTTTTAATTTGGATGGATAAATGTTTTAGCTGTAATTATAATCTAAATTCTAGTTAAGAACATTTATTTAGTTCATCATATTGTGTTACCTAAAGGCAAATTTTAATATTTTTTCTAACTTTAATTGCCCCAAAATTACTCATTTATCATTAATTTCTATTGATATACATGATGTAACATAATTAACGTTTCTACGTTTTTTTTTAAATTATTTAATTACAACAAAACTACTAATTCCATTTGATCAAAAACTGGTTTTACGTAAATATTCCAGTTTTTCCCCCGATTGTTTTGAAAAAACGTAATAATACTACTATTAATATTACATTTTTCAAAGTAACTAAGAATTAAAACTAACTTAAATATTAGGTACATCAACCACTGAAACGTATTAAATTACACTAATACACTATACAGATTATGACAATCGACTAACGATGGAATAAATAATATATAATATTCCAATTTTGATTATAACTTATATTAACTACTATAGTAGTCTTATAAAAGTCGCATCTAATAAGATGAAAACACCATCATAAGCATCATTCTTTAAAACATATCAAATATTAAAGGAGAGACATTACTATGAATTAAAACGTATTAAGATTATTTAATTTTGAATGCTAACTTTTAATTTGTTTAAAATATTTACCACATATAATCAAATTATCATACACTTTAGGAAAAATATCTCACCTAAGAGACGATTTTACTATTTTTAAATATTATCACGCTCGTAAATAAAGCCAGCCAAAAGAAAAATGATTAAACTGATAGTTCAGTATCATGAGAATAAAATATTTATACGATATTATTAGTAAAATATTTGTTATTCAAGTACTCCAAAATATTCACAAAATAATATCATTTCCCAAATGCTGTGTGGGCACTTTGTAGCCGTAATGTTTTATTTTTAAATGGTTCATAAGTCTTAGAGCATATTTATAGAATAACGCATTTTATCGGTGTTGTATAAACAGGTATTGCAAAAATTATATTTATAGTTTACAATACAATAAAAAATAAACTTCTTTACCGACATATATTTTTGGTTTTAAAATAAAATTGCAATTTTTTTAAATAACGTTGCATTAGTTAATTCATTTCAGTTCTGTGATTTCATTATATTTATGAAATACGTTGGCAATAGGTATGTACTTTGGTGTAATATTTATTAGTTTATATTTAACAGTGCCTATATGTTAAATAAAATCTAAGTATAGAAACAAAACAAAACTAAAAAAAAACTTTCATTTAAAATCGAAGTTTAACACAATTTACTGAATAATATCTCTTAGTCTACACAGAATCAGTTACTCTATTAGGTACATATTATACATATACATTCAACCCATGTTTTATATTTTAAGTAAAGCTGAAAGTGTGTATAGGTTTCACCAGGAGCGTTAAATGCCTCATCTCAACCAAAGTTTCCCGAAAATTGTTTTAGAATTGTTGTTTTTATTGTGTTTATGATATTACAAATTGTTAAACAATAAGTAACAATAATATTGTAGAATAATTTAGAGCTTGAGGTACTAATACGGTATTAGAACTCTTAATTAAAACTTGTTTCTATATAAATATTTTAATTCAAATTTATTATTTTGATTTATACATGCATGTAGTAAGTAGAAACTTTATTAACAGCCCGATTTGGTTCTAGTTGAAAAAACAATGTCTGCATTTAGTAAATAACTATGTAAATTAAATTGAATTACACAGGTACCTAGAGTACTAGTTCACAAGTTATATGGTTTTAGTAACTACGGTTAACTATCATGTCTGAATTATACGTTTTCGTTAGCAAACCCAAATAAATAAATATGTGTATAGTATATCCACATTACACAAGTTATATGAGGTATATATCAGCTAAAAGAAGATTCAACAATCATGCTCACCACTGTTTATCCTTACTTTATTTATTTTATTCAAATCCTGAATTTTCGAATTAAAATATTTGAAACGCACTTTTTTTTAATGAAAACCACTCTTATTTACTGTTAAAAATTCCAACAAGTATATTTTGAGTTAATACATTTTATGTTCTAAGAATAATAGTTGAATAATATGTTTTTTAGTAAAATACATAAATATATTGTATAATTTATTATAGATAATATTCACTCTTGCAGGACCCTACTTTTGCACATACATCTAAGGTTTTAACTATAATATACTTGATACCTGACCCCAATCAAAGAGTTGCTGGAATAAAACTGCCTAGACATGAATGGTCGATACTAAATACCCTTCGTATAGGTCATGGCCGCTGTGCTGACATGATGCATAAATGGTGACTTTGAGGTAGCCATACATGTGACTGTGGTAATCACAGGAAAACCAAATTATAACAGAATGTCAATAATTTAGGAAATTTAACTAGAGCATCAAAGGAATCCATACGATAACACCGGAGAAAATAAAACGGATAAAGGAATTGGACATGCATCTTTGAATAACCACTCATTGTTCTAAAGTGGCTATATGATGCAATAATCATTTTAGTTAGATACCATTCACGTTTTCGCGTTATTGTTCTAATATCATATTTAATTATATGTATGTTATACATCTTTATAATTTAATTTGCTGTCAAAAAAAAAAGTTTAACATAGTTCTTAAGTAAAGGTATAAATTCCAACAATCATAATTTGAACACATTATTAATTATTAAAGGTAAAAATGATGATGAACGTGTTTAGTAAATCACTGTGTATGTACTAATCAGTAATCTGTTAGTGTGTATCTTATAAATTATAATTACCAGTGATATTCAGTCTAAATAATTTAGTGTGAAATATGGGTTACTACAGACTATAAAGACTCATTAATATTATAATGTTCAATCAAATTCTTATAAAAAATTCAGCATATTTGAGATGTATTTTTTTAAATTTAATAAAATATTACCTCAATATTGTTAGCTCTATGTATAATGTGTGTAAGTTAAATAATATTTCCTATTAAATATAAACTATTATTATGTAAACCTCGTTGATTGCTTATTGAATTTTCATTCATTAAGATTAATACTTACTACATAAAATTAATTTTATTGAGTCTAAGTTTCGAAAACTCTTATCCCGAATTTTCCTATACTTGGTGAATCATTTTTCTTTTATATCTATTTCAATTTGTCAATTAAAATAAAAATGTAATATATATTACTGAACAAATATTTTTGTTGAATCTCTAAAAAAAAATAATAGAATATATTATATAATAACCATCATAGATATATAAAAAAAAACTAAATACCTAGTTGATTTGATAATGTTGAAGTCGGGCAGCCATACTATGCCAAAATGGCGAAACACGATTGAAACCCATGATATTTATAACCATGTTATGGAATCAGTGGCGTATCCAACAAAGGTTCAACCCCCCCCCCCCACCAACTGGATACGACACTGCCTGGAATATAATATATTATAATACAATGATTATAAAGATTATTCTGTGATTTTTAATTATCATTAATCATTATTTGTGTGATATCATATAGATAATATAATTGATGGCAAAAATTAAATATTACATGGATTAATCAATTGAATTTTGCCCTCTTGACATATGGCTGCCAGACTTCATAGGTCTCCCTCAATATAAACTCTAAACAGATAATCCAAAATGGATAATAGGAAATATGTAAAAGAAATAAACTATATATTTTTTTTGTAGATAAACGCATTAAAAATGCATCACCCACGACCCACTTATCAAAATAATAAAACAAATTTATTTTAATGTTGTTTTAATTTTTTTCATGGAAGGAAAAATTAATGAAAACCCGTTAAATATAAAGACTTTGTTTGGATTTCAGTTTATTACAAAAAATAGCGTTTCCTCAGTGATTATATTAAATGAATTGCGGTCCGTCATTTGAAGCTGAAAATGAACTTAATGGCCACTACAGATATCTGGGTGAAGTGCACTAAACTGTAATTCAACTCTTTTTTCCATTTCTACGTGAACTCTTGTGTGGTCGAAAAATGTACGTGCGCCAAACAAAACACTCAAGTGCTGTTACAAAGGATTACAATTTTCTCGAGAAACCACATGGTCCATCTAGACTTTGACTGCCACCATTTTTTTTTTACTTGCCAGTACCTATATTATACTATAAGAACCGTTTTTGTTTGTGTAGTTCAAAAGGTCTTTATTGTTAACGGTATATTCATGTGATTGAATTTCATTTCAAATACCTGCTAATGACTAATATTTCATATATATTTAAATTTTTTAAACTATGTAAAAACATTTTGTAGGTATGTTAAAAAAATTAATTAATTAAATAGGTAGCAAAAAAAAACATTTTTTTTTTTTACTTTTTACTTAATGGTCATTCAGTTAGTAAATAATCGGAATTCAAATAATTTTAATTTAATATAATAAGTGTTGCTTTGCTTTGCATTATATATTATTAACTAGCTGTCCTACCCGACGTTGTCCAGGCTAAAGATTTGTATTTTTAATAAATATATTTGTAAAAAATGTATATAACATATTTTTTCTAATTATAATATTAATATAATGTCACGAATTGCAACCATTTAGATTGACAAAAAAAAAATTTATTTTTTAGTATGCTAAAAAAATCATGTGTGAGCTACCTATCTGCAGCCTACATGAGTTGAAAAATCAAGCTATATACACCCTCCAATTTTCAATTTCCTATATTTCTTCTATAACCAATAGCAACCATTTATTAACAAACATTTCTATCGAAAATCTCAAAATACCTGTTTGAACACCTCTCCGGGATAAACCAACTGGGTCTAATTGTGAATCTAAACCATTCAGGGACTCACTCAAAAACACACGGAAAATGTCCAGTGGCTTAGGACGAGTTCAATGACATACAGATAAACATATATTTTTATATATAATATAGACATAGATTGTTATTATTTTCGGCCACCCAATTAATTTCACCAAGGAAATCCTTGAAAATTAATACAAAATTCGTCATAAGTAGTTCATATTGTAACAAAAATGTCTAAACAATTTATAATCTCGATTTTCTATTATACATTTTCAATTTAAATTTGGAAACAATTACGAAGATTAACGTTTTTGTTTATTTGTTGTAATAAAATATTATTAGTCAAATTGCCCGATTGGGCGTAAGTTAATAAAAATGAAAATAAAAAAAATTATCCTAGAGTATTCAATACTTTTAACTTATATTATATTATTATATTTTATAAACACAATGACATTTTAAAATGCAATTTTGTTGGAAAAAATTAATTTAACTATATCACTATATCACTATTCACTATAATAGTAAAAAAGCAATACTTTATAGCAATATAATTAATATAAAATCCTAATATAATATATTCGTGGACTACGCTGACAGACTGTCTTCGCTCAGATTAGTTTTTAGTATACAATTATTATTTTTCATTGAACACAAATTTCACACATACATTACTTTCAAGTATCGTTACAGTGACCTACTCAATGAAAAAGTATAATCGACTTCTATACTGTCTAACAGGAGAGCAGTTACTTACTTTTCCTTAATTTATATTTAATTTTTATAATATGTTAAGAAGCAAGAAAAGTAACTTTTACTTTAAGTATATCTTAATTTGTTCTACATTAACTAATCGAGTTATAAAATTGCCTACTCTGCGATAAAAGTATATTTACAACACAGGATGTTTAGTGGTTTGCTAACATGGTAATTTGTTAAAAAAATATCAAAAAGTATATTGTTATAATAATCAATTGATTATTATTTTGAATTAAATCGGAGAAACTACTTAAACTATATTCCAATAATTATGAATTAAACATTTTCAACAATTTGACCCCTGGTACTTAAAATAATACATTTTATAGTTAATAATTAAAATACTAAATCAATTGTATTTATTAATTAATAATCATGATAATATTGTAATATGTATTTGTATACGATTTTATAGCTTGTAAATATTAAAAAAAATCCTTTGTTATCTGAAACTAATGAAGCTATTTAAAACTTGAAGTAGGTAGATATTTTTTTTTTAAGTAGGTACTCTTCTTGAATTAATAAATTATAACTCAAATGTTTATATATATATAACATAATATTGTATAATATTTAGGTATATTATTATGTAATGCACACATACAGAGTACCTATAGTATTTTCGTTTAACCATATAATATGTTATTTTTACGAACCAATTAGAAATACTTAATATTATATACGCTAAATCGTAAATGTTGACAACCCAACTCTCAATTAAATTGATTTCACTGATTATTTTAAAATTTACTGTAGCATGATAAATTGTATTATACTTAAGTAATAAGAAATGGTTACTGTGGTTCGGGTGGTTCAGTGTTTTTAATACGTATACGGTATACTTTACATATCATGTATGTAGTTAAGTATCATAACGTAGTAGCAGTACACTGTGAGTACAACTTTTATGCAGAAGAAAGTTGTTTGGAATAAATATCAAAAAGAAAATTACTTTTACTGAAAGAAAACAATACGTTTTAAAATAAAACTTTGCAATTATTAAAAAAAATGGAATTGTGGATTTAATAAACGAATTTTCTACACACACTGTTCTAATTTGAAAGATTTAACAACAAACTTTTTAATTTTAGAGGACATTTATATTTAAAACAACCTTACAATTTGTTATTTCACGCGTAACACAAATATTTATCTTACTATATTTTGAAAATTGTGAGTAACAAATTAACATTAGCAATGTAAACATTTAACAAATCGTCCTTTATTCAAATATTGCAAGTCCTCTACACTGAACGAATTTTCCCCATTACTGCCAAAATCTAGTAAAAGGTGATTGTAATAGTTTATAACTTAAAATTGTACTTATGGATGATGTCAAGATGGTAATACATAGATTAAACTTTTATTAAAATTGAACGTAATAAACAATAATCAGTAAATTAACCATAGAAATAACGGGTACCTAGTTGCCTTTATGTTGAATGTCACTACAATTATTAGGATATTTAATTATCAGTCAATGTGTTAATCAAGTATAAATTAATACAATAAAAAAATAAGAAAATTAAAATCCGTTTAATATGAGTTATTCATAATCATTATATATTCAAATTATTGATGGAACTTGTATTAACGATTCTTGGAACATTCTATAAATAAAATATTATGATTTGTCACATAATAAATTAAATTAAAATAATATATTTTAAGTATCGTTCTTGAAATTTAAAATAGTTACATCATTTCGCGATCGTTATTGTTAATTGTAAAATAATTAACAAAAAAGCATATCTACCAGCCAATAATTATTTTAAACGTGTTATTCTAATCATAATATTTTAACTGTATAGTATTTAGGATGACAATGAGCTTGGCAAATTATATTTCGAGTGTTTGTTTAATTGTTTCGACACTCTATAGTTTCATACATCATGTCATAAACAGTATAAACTATTAAATTAGTTTTGTAATTTTACCAAAGTAATTTTTTGTTTTAGTCGAATCTTTTTGAAGATCGTTAAGTTTTGTATAACTTAAAACTTACCACTTATTTTTTTTATATAATTCCTTATTATAGTACCTATAACCATGTGGGTATTCATTCAAAGTTTAAATACACTATTTATTTTTTTATTTTATACACATTTAAAGATTTACTGAGGATAACCGGATAACCTATTTTTTTGGAAATTATCCAAAACGTTTCGTACCTATAGTATATATGTATAACTATGAATATACAAAACTACATTTTGCGACTTATATTATTGACAATACAATAATATTGTATTTATTTTCATAATATATGGTAGTTTTTAGGTGCATATTTTACTGTATGGTATTATAGTGTATTGTCCTACTTAAATTATTAGATATTACAAAATTATCTGCTCCATCTTTTGTATTAATAGTTTTTTTACTATTAAAATAAAATGTTCATCTTCAATAAAATTGTAACTTTATTCTACGAACTATGAAAAATATTATTTACAGTGTGTGGTTTAATAATAATTAAAAACAAATAGTGAATTTAAAGTATAATCTCTATATATATATAAAAATGGAGCGTGAAAAATGTACGTTAAATTAACAATCGAGAACGGCGAGTTCGATTTGGCTCAATTTTTTTTTAGGATGTTCGTAATTGCCAGGAGAAGATTTTTATGAAAGAAAATTTTAGGGAAATCCACCAAAAAAGCAGGAAGTCAGGATGTCAAAATACAAAAGTGGCGCCATCTGTCCAGAAAAAAAGAAACTAAATAATAAAACATTTAGTTTATTGTTGCAGATTAAAATAATAATAGTGTATTATATTATATTGGTTACTATTAGTTAATCAGGCATTTTTGTTGATTTGTATTATTATTTTTTGCCAATAAAATAATATAGCAGTTCTCGTTTGATGAGGTAACATTCATTTTTAACGCTCCATTTTTATATAATATATTGATGAATTTTTGTGTGTAGATAGTAGATTAGACCTCTGGAAAGGAGATAGACTAATTTAAAAAGGGTTAATTTTGGTTTTTTTTTTATTCATTGGATTTTAGTATGGTTAGGTTAGGTTAAGGTTTTGTATTAATTGATTATATTAATCTACCGTAGGTGGAATTAAGTAAAAATGACAAGCTTGGTATAACTTTGATACAGTAGTCAGAGCTAAATCATAAACTTACGTATAAACAGTATGGGGTCCGCGATCAACCGCAGGTAGATTGTCTACCTGATAATATACCTACTGTTGATAACCAGAATTTTTTATTCCGGTAACGGAAAAGTTAAGATAAGTTTTGAACACCATAAACCGAATAATAAATAACAAATTGGACAAAGTTTGAGTCATATAGAGTTGGTACATTTAACGGGCATCGAAGTATACGGGATCAGCTAGTAAAATATAACATTTTACGTATTTTTATAAAACTATAGTTCGTTTTTATGTAGTAAATGCTATAGTCCTAGACAACCCTATTCTTCTTATAAACCATAACTTCGTTCTTTAAATCTTGTAACTCTTGAAACAAGAAGACAGAAATTGGACATATATTTTCCACATAAAGTGGTCTAATTCGGTCTAATCGAGTGTCCAGAATTCCAGACTTCCTTCAAAAACTTTCTATCTTGTTTCCGATTAAAGTCACTCTGTCTACAGATGCCTTTTATATTCCATACTCTCTAATACGAATTATTCTGCCAATTCACCAATTTCACGAACAATACGATTATTTATTCAATTACTTGACAATAATTCGTTCAAGTGTATTATATATTTATTCGACAATATATTCCAATTTTTTTCCACAAATTATGATGATCATTTTTTCAGGAGAAAAAAATTACTAAATAATCTATCATTATTCCAATATTATTATCCAAATTATTAAAATTATATATTGAATTAGTCTAACATATAATTATATAAAAATAAAATTATTATGTCTGGATGTGAATATTTTATTTTTTTAAATGAATACATGATAATACATACTGTTATAAATTTATAATCTGTTATAATTATACAGATTTGCCGAATTTTCGGAGTAAACACTGTTTCAAAGAAAATAAATATTAATAAATTCTATGAAAAGCTTTTATTAAGTCCATTAAATAAAATATTCAAATGTAATACTTTTAGTAAAATGATTTATCTTAATGGTTGGATTATGACTCATTTCAAGGTAGGTAATATTATGTTATTTTATGTGGACTAGTGGAGATTTTCAAAAAATCACATTATATTTTTCTTTATAAACATTAACCTAAACTTATTTAAACAAATTTAATAATTCTAACATTTTTATTATGTACTATGTAAAATTAATTTATAAAGTTTATTGTAATGTTATAATATAACGCATCATATAAGAGGCGGTAAAAATGTATAATAGAGTTATAAAAATTCAATTTAATATTCTTAACCTGTTTTTATATTTTAATAATATAAACAATGACAAGTCGGTATACATTTGTGTGGAATCCGCTACGAATAGGTTATCAGGTTTCACAGGATCGGAACAAGAGACTAAAATTAATATGTTACCCAAAAGGATAAAAAAAAAAGCACAATGAAAATGCTTGGTTATAAATCAAACCAGATTAATGAGTTTTATTTAGTAAGCCAAAAACTTATGAATAATTAGTCATATCATAATATGTTAAAGTACTATAATAATACAAATTATTTTTCATACCATTACAGTTCTAATAGAATTTATGTATTGGCGAATTTCATGATATTAAGAGAACCTCTTAGCTTCTAAACAATATAAATGGCTCCCCCGCATGGCGTAAAAGAAAATTAAGAGCACATTAACGTTGGAAGCGTAGGAAAACAACTACGGTTCATTAAGCTCTGGCATCAATTTTGCTCAAAGATAGAACTCCCTTGGCGATGTATTTCGCTTTAAAACACAGAGACACATGAATATACCAAAACATTGCTGTACAATAAAGTCCTTAGAAACTTTATAGCGTTGTGACTTTAAAAAATGTAGTTGTACCTATTCTTTACGTAGGAACAAACTGCAAACTAAACAATAAAAATAGTACCTACATTTTTAGTTTTTTTTTAATTTCATCGAGTCTTTAGTAAATATCTTAAATACCTAAAGATTATATATATATTTTTTAATATGTGCTATGTAATAATTATGTTTTTCATATATTTGCATACAATATATAAAGGTGAATTAAGTGGCAGACTTATTCACATAATACAAAAGAAAAACCCAGTTTATTTTCCCCATAATATATAGATCAATCAATGTCAATGAAAATATCTACATTCTTAAAAAAATAGTATTATATTTTTGACTACCAATAAATAATTAATTAAGAGGATGCTACCAGAAATATATTTTGTTATCTAAGTTTCTCACACGCGTTAAAATAGTATAATAACGATCCGTAAAATCAAAACAATAGACTTCGGAAGATTGACCTAATTTCGAATAACGAAGAAGATAATACATTTTCAAGTGGATGTATTGATTTACATTTTAAATATCTGAAGCATAATATTTTCTTTATTTAAATTTATCCAATAAGATTAACTTACATTAAATCATTCAAAAATACTGACATCTTAAAAATCAATAGGTAATACTCGAAACAATTACATCATATTACTGTACAAAAATACATAGTTTCAATATTTATTATACACAATTTTTATATTGCATGCGTTGGAATATATTATAATATTGGTTATAGGTAGGTGTATAATAATGGTATAATATATTATAAATGGACAAACTTGCGAAATGTAATTTATTCGGACTTACTTTAAAAACTATTGTTAGAAACAATAAATGAACTACCTATAATGCATAGATTAGTTACAATATAGTTCAATAAGACTCACTATTTTATTTATCAAGTACGATTCTACAAGTCATTGATTTTATGATTATGCTATGTGTTCCTCCTTATTTTAACATTACAATACTTATTTTGAGTAAATGTATAGTAATAAATGGTAGGGTCCCTCCGATTTACATTGTACACTTATATCACACTAATCATACTCTTAAACTGTGATAAACACTTGAAAGTAAAACTTCACTCATTCCCATCCAAATAACCTATAAATTTAGTCAAACATAGTACTTAGTTATTCGTAGTAATACTAGTAAAACGGAAAAATAATTCCAATCTCCCGGCTAATATTTTTGCTAATATTATAGACAATGAACAAGACAAAGTTTTCAACAATTTACTAGAGAAGCAACAACAACAGGTCATTCAACAGTTTTATTATTTCATAGTTGAACATCACTGATGTGTCTCAAGAACTTAGACTACATACTCCAGTGTTATCAAATTCAAAATAACTGTCAAACTAGGCTAAAAAAATTAGAAAGTAACTTACTTTTGAAGTTGTGATAAAAGTGAAAAAGTAGTAATATGGATGTGTGTATACATTTATTATCTAAACATTCTAATTACAACAGAAACATACGAATGAAAAATTACGTCTAAGGTAATTTTAAATTAATTAATAAAAGTAATTAAATAAAACCACAAAATCCATAAACGTTAGACGTTAGACATATCCAGTGTAAAATCAATTGTAAAATTCGAGCGAGGGAATATTGTTTTTTTTGCTATCTAACACAGATATAGTACTCCAAAAATTATTCTTGTAGTTTCTCCATTTGATTGAGGATTTAATATTTTTTCAGTATTTGTTAAGTAAATCACTATTATTTCTAGATTGACCTTTTTTTAACAACTTTTACTTTGTTTTTATATACTTTTATAAAATTATATTTCTAGATGCCTTACATTTGTAGATTCTAATTTGAAATTATGTAAGTACTCACAATATATAACTAATAGATATACGTCTACGCCATTCATTAAAATATTATCCAGAGGTAAAATACTTATTGGATAATGTGTTGAAATGTTGAATTCTAGGTACCTAGGTATATCTCAGTTAGTGACGATATTATATTTGGTATCAGCTGGTACAAGAGCAATGTAGTAGTTGGAAATGACGAATTACTGGGATTTATTTAGGTTATGATGATTGTGGTGGTTAGGGGTTGATGACGAAAATATAAGTGATATTTAATCTATGGAAGTCAAGTTTGAATTAACCATATTACACTATGATTATAATTTATAATTTTCTACCTTTGTCATATTTATACATTTTGATTGCTAACAATTTTAATTGGGGATACAATTTTGTTGATATTGTTCCTGTCATCATATAGTACTGATATCTAATCAAGGTCCAAATATGAACAATGTCTGAAGTTGATGGATATTCATCAAAGGTTTATTATGATACAAACGTGTGTATTGTTACAGGACAGAAGTTACAATACTGTTACAGCCATGACATTTACACTTATCGGGTTTCTCATTAGTAAACATTTTAGTCGTTTTGTGGTAAAATATGATTACTATGGATTTTATGAAATTATACCCATGGGCCATACCTTTGGTAATATGAAAATAAAAATAAAATAATTTATTGCTATTAACGACAAAGATTTTTTGTAAATTGATATTATTATTGATTAAACGTCCTTTAATGATAAATAATAAATTTAGATGATTTAATTAATTTTAGAATTATAGAAAATACATATAACTAAGTCCTACAATCACAAAATCTTGATGTAATACAATTAAATTAATATTAACAAGCAAACTTCAAATTATTAGGAGTATTGAAGTTGAAAAAATCTGAAATACAAACATTTGAGCATTTGTTTGGTATGACGGTTCGCAATCTTCGCACAAATTCCTTTACTATTCAGAATAATCAAATTGAAAAATATTGATTTTCCCTACCTTTAGAGAAATTTATAGTAGCTTACCTTTTTGTACAAATGACCTTTGTCTGGTTTTTTTCGAACGTATTACAAACCTTAATGTGATCCCACAGAATCCTAATTTTTGTTACATGATGAAAAAAACGGAATGGGCAAAGGCCCATTTCATACAGGGATGAGCGCCGTTGTACAGCGAGGTATTGTTAATTATGAAACTGGAGTTCTATGGGCGGGCGTGCAGACCTTGTATTGGATTTGCAGGCAAACAACTGAGCCGATGTTTGGTCCCGGAAATTCAGGACTATGATTAATTACATGGCCGGATATAGCTGGATCGTGTTCACCTGGGCTTGATGTCCATTTACTGTGCGTGTTCTCCAATACAAAATACAATGAATACCTTTATTCGTATATGTTCGGGATTTAGGATCGTCACTGCTCTAACCAGCTGGTCCCTGTCCACCTAACGACCAGGGCTGTTGACTTACGATGCTCTGTGTCATATATAATGATAACTTATCATTATTCCCGTTCAAACGTCACTTTCAGCACAAATTTTACCTTATAATTACGTGTACATTTTCAAGTCTAGATAAATACCGAGTCTAAAATGTTACGTACCTTACTGTATAATTTCAATTTTCAACAACAAAGTGACTAGAGGTGGTTAAAACGATTACGAACAATATTAGACTAGTTAGATCCACATATTATACCCGTTATACGTCTTCTATTTTAACGTTTATAGCATGTTTGTTAAAAACTTTTCAATTTATGGTTTAAGGCGAGAATCATTGTATTGGCATAGGTGTTACATTATTATATTATGTTGGATGTGCAGTGTTGTAAATTAATCTGAATTACATTATTGTAATAGAAAACTAGTAGAAATAGTTTTGAAATATATGTATTTGTATAACATAACGATAGTTTACAGATAAAAATATTACAATTACGATTATGTCATACAAATATACTATATAGGAAGGGATTTAATGTAGGTACCTAAGATTTATTGAAGAGTATTTGTATTTTTTATCTAATGGTTAGTATTATAATGTTTTGTAAAAATTGACAATTGTCCAATTCTCTATTAAGCTCAATTGCTCAACAAAAATTAATATATTATCAATATTATAGTATTCATGAGTACCTTCCCATTTTGTTCATAATTTATTCATTGAATTGAAGGTAAAAATTATGGTACACGATTTTGTACATCATTTTTCAATAGGTAAACATTTGTCTTTCATTAACTTTTGAATAATTAACTTTATCCGTAAAAGTGACCTTTACTTTTGAATAATAACAGAGAATTATAATATACTGCTTATACGAAATTGTACCATGATAATTTAGAAATATAGCGATAAATGTCTGTTCTGATCTATATTTTTTTTACCATTATTCAAATAATCTTAAATAAATTATAAATTATAAAAAATTTTAAAAAAAACGTAAAAAACGTATCTTAAAATGTTAAAAAAACATTTTAATAGAACTTAATTGTGAATTTTTATTTTATATAAATTGTTTTTAAAAATAACCTTTAAAATAATAATATTGTAATTTTATGAGTATTGTAATATTTAAAATGTTTTAGCAATAATTGATGAGTTTTTATTTTTTTGGAGCTTAAGGATTTGACTACTGAGGTTATTTGTCTGTTACTGTGGGGAATGGTACGGTTGGTTTGAACACGTTTATGTGTGGCAAGTATTTGTCACTAAAATCCGGATGGGAGCTAGGGACACCGACCAGTGCTGGCACTCATACTATATTTATGACTGAAGGCAAACACCGCGCCACACCAGGCCACTGATAAGTTTTTGTTTTCATAATTCATCAGCTTACAGCATAATATTATATAACTTAGTATAGAAAATAGTATAGTCACCTACTCACCTATAATGGAATTAGAGTTTTTAATCAAATATTGTGAAGTGTCAAAAACATAATATACGAATTCAGTGAATATCATATTATAATAATATTATAGATGTACATATTATTTAATACAAATTAAGATGTACAGTGAAACAATATATCTTAAGTAGAATGATTTATTTATAAGTAGTCGGAGTTACGAAGATAAATATAGATGGAATAATATTAAATGACTTACCGTTCGATTCCCTAGATTTCTGACTCTGCAATTTAAATAGGCAGTGTGGCCGACTAGAGCAGTGACGTTTTTTGATGCAAGTTTGTCAAAATAAGGACCCCTTATGGACGTAGCTTCAATCAAAGGTGAAATCGTTTCATCCGGTACTTTGTGATCAATGGATCCTGATACCAATTCTAAAAACAAACAAAAACATTTATATGAAATAGAATTATATACATTTTACTTTTAATTATGAAGATCACTATATATTTATTCACATAAGTCAAAAAACGATTAAGGTGCTCGTAGTTCATGTTTGTGAAATAATACAGTAATTAAAAAAATGTATAATTATTAATTATGCATTAAAATGTAAATTTTTCAGGGGCCCTATTATACTAAAATTTAAAATTATCTAGACAAACTCATTTTTTATCTAAGCTAAACACAAGATAAATCTTAAAATAATTATCTGGATACTTTAAAAGATAATTTATTTAAAAAAATAATTCCCAACACTGCAGGTAAATAATACCTATTTTATTAACTAACCATCATTTCATACAATTATTAGTATTTAAATTTAATGACAAACTAACAAGATTTTGTTTTTAGAAATATAATATATACATTGATAGAACATTTGAATAAATTGTATACAATATATAATATTATTTTTATATTTTTAAAAATGTATGTTATTTTATAATAATAATAATAATAATAATAATAATAATAATAATAATAACAATAATAAATATGGGGGACTCAGTGGCTGAGTGGATTAAGGCGTCGGTACACCGAACGGTTCGAACCCGGCCGTGGGTGGTATTTTTCTTCGAGCAAGTAATGGTGTCCAGAGAGAAGTGCCGCCATCCCCCACCCGGGCATGGCAGATACACTTACGGGTGTCCACTAAAAAATCTTCCAAACCAGAAAACATACGTGTTTATAAACTTACAAATTCTCCCCTACAAACAAAAATAAACAGATAATGGTCTTAGTTGCCGGGCTTCATGATCAATTAAAAAAAAATAATAATAATAATAATAATAATAATAATAATCTATGTATATAAAAATGGAGACAAAAATGTATAACAATTCATCAATCGAGAACGGCTGGTCCGATTTGGCTCAATTTTTTTTTAAGATGTTTGTAACTGCCAGAAGAAGGTTTTTACGAAATAAAATGTTCGGAAAATCCACCGGAAAGGTAGGAAATCTCAAATCTGTATGTCAAAAATACAACAGTGGCGCAACAGTGCATTATATTATATTGGTTGCTATTGGTTAATCGGGCATGTTTGTTAATTTTATATAATATAAAAATGAATCGCAGAATGTGTTGCTAAGCGCAATAATTCTACTGTACGTGTGTTGTGACTGAACTCCTCGTAAATGGTTAGACCGATTTGAATGAATTTTTTTGTATGCGTTTGCGTTTATTCATCTGATTTTAGTACCTACGGTTAGGTTAGGTTAGGATTTTGTATTAATTGATTATATCAATCCACCATAGGTAGAATACGACAAACTTGGTATAACTTTGATACTTTAGAGTTAAATTATACACTAACGTACATACAGCACGGGGTCTGCGATCTACCGCAGGTAGATTGCCTACCTGATAATGTACTGCTGCGAAGCAGAATTTTTATTCCGGACAACAGAAAAGTTAATATTAATTTTGAAACCATACACCGAATATTAAGTAACGAATTGAACAAAGTTTGAGCCGCATATAGTCGGTACACTTAATGGGCAACGAAGTGCACGGGTTCAGCTAGTAAATTATAATAATAATAATAATATTAATGATAATAACAATAATATAGTTTATTTACTTAAAGTTATTTCTTAGTAATTTAACTATAAAATTAAACAAAAATTATATATTATAACATCATCATTAGTCTGAAAACTTTGAAAACTTCGAACTCTCAAATTGTATTTTTTATTCTAAGGATACAAATTTTAAATCTTTTGGATACCCTAAACATTCCCCAAGCAAAAACATTTCAAATTTTCATCAATTGTTTTTTATAATAATCCCTTTATTCTAATATTCTGCATTGTTTGAAAACTCGGGACGTCAAGAAACTAATAAACTACAAGCAGAGTAAACGCGTACCTATTATAATACAGTAGTAAGGTATTTTGTTTAAACACAGCGTTTAGAAAAAGTAAAGACTATAACAGTTTTATAGTCTAATCATTCTTGTATCAAATTTATACTAGGAAAAAAAACTTCAAAAGACTTAATTTTTCCGGATTGGGGATGTCATTTGTTTCGTATAATAATAAAACCATTCAGAATATATTATTTTGATCCACTGGCTTTAAAATGGTCCATCTGATATTATCTTAAATAGCAAAAAAAAAAGACATTTTAAACAAGGTGTATCTAGTCAATCTTTATACATATCTTCTACGCATTTGGAACTTTTATTATCCTATAGGTTTGTTTTCATACACAACCTTTGTCGTATCTTACATAATATAATAATATGTGATGTATTCGTGTAGGTACACACTTTTGGACGACGGTTATTTATTTTTTCAAAAGTAAGTACCTATCGATTTCAAGATGCTTCATTTTTATTATACATTTAGAAAATATTATTAGGAAATTAAATTTTACATTCAAAAAGTCACTTAGGGCTTATATTAAACATACGAATTTGTTACCCTTTTCCCATCCAATGAATCAATACAAAATTATGTTAAGAAAACATTTTATTTTTTTAATATTAGTTATAACTTATGACTTATTATAAAAAAAACACAAAGAAACTCACCTATATTTTTTAGAACTACCAAAAAACAACTTACAGCGTTTATAACAGATATAAAAATATATATTATAATTATTTAATAAATTAGTTTTATGATATACAAATTATGATTTATATTTATTATCAAAATAATGTTTTATTCCTATTTCTTATTGTAATATAATATAACATAAAAAAATATATAATATAGAACCAGCAATTTACTAAAAAAAATTATACCATCAAGCCGTCAAAGCCCCAGACCATCCCCTATAGTCCTTAGCTACACTTTAATTTCATAATTCAGAAAAACGCACCAAAGAAGATAAATAGAACGTTAGTGATGTTACACAGTGATGTATGTTATTAAAAAAATAGATCAATGAAGCGATGAAAAAATGAATGTTCATTGTCATTGTATAGTAGCTCATAGAAAATAAAATACGTAAGCTTTTATTAAAAAAAAAACATGGTTGTTTATAACATTTTCAATATAGAAAGGGTGATACACCTTAATTTCCCCTTTTAATATTAAAAGAGCATACGAAACATGGAATAAAATGAGCAATGAGTAAAACTCCAACTATAAAAAATACTTACAAAATTAAAACATGCCATATTTTCTATTTTTTTTTTATTTCAACAAAAGTTAAGACACATTTAATTCTCCAGACATATTCACGAAAATTCATTAAAATGTGTTAAATATCTTGTGATGATGCAATGTAGTTTTTGTTCTCGCACTTCTACAACAATTGAGTATACATAATGCATATTATTACACTGTGATGAAAAGGGGACATATTATACAATACGCACTCACTATAATTTGAATAAAATATAATTTTTTTTTTTTTTCATTAAATTGATTGATACATAAATAAATATTTACAATTTCGACTTTTTTCAATTGATAATCAAACTAATTATTGGAGAAATTCTAATAATAGTTATACACAATTACAATGTATATAACTATCGATTCCGATGTATGATAACCTGTGTCAGATCATAATCTTATAATATTATAGAAAAACAAATAACGTTGTTTGTCTAATTATCGCTACTTTTAAACTAAAAAAAATGCATTGAATTGCGGTGTAATAAGTGTAGAAAATAGAAATGCAAGTAACCAACATTAGCTCTGCGTGTTTATTATCGTCTCGTTTTTTATTACAAATTAAAAGTTTTATAATTCATAAAATTAATATATTAAAATATTAATTTTTTTTTTAGTTTAATTTAATATAGTTTAGAGTAATATCCTGATTTCTGAGACAATTTTATGTCTGAGTATTTTACTATTATATCCATGTAGTTTACACTGCAATTAATCCAATTTAAAATGCATTAAGTAATAAGTTATTATTATTATATGATTGAAAAATAGTTGTGAAATTTATAAGTCTCAGAATCTCTTTGTTTATCGAAATTCCAACTTTAATAATTTAATAATAAGGATTGAAATCTTTAGATTGGTTACTATAATTAAAAGTAAGATGAATATGTCGTAATCTATATGAGGTGAAAATAAAATACACTGATCAAGAGGTGTACAAATACAATTCAAATGATATGTTAAGTATGGGAACAAAATAAAAAAAATCATACTAACTGATATTTTATACCTATTTAACTATCTAATTTAACTATCACTGTTACATATCTAATTCTAGTCTGAAACGTTATATCCAATTATTATTTTCAACTAATTCTGTCACATACCTTTAGTATTGTGCGTCTGCGCGTGCGTGTAGTATCTACACTGTCTACTACATTAGAATAGGGTTCATTTATCACATCCAGGGCCGTATTTACAATTTTTGCGCCCTGGGTAACAATATTTTTACGCCCCCCTCCCCACCAAAAATTAGATCCACTTTTTTGATTTTTCTTAATACATTTTTAGTTATAGTTCTTTATTCAGCTTTAATTTGTAACTTTGTCATATGTTAAATACTATTATTAAAATGTAGGTATAAGGTATACCTAACAACACATATTATATTATTATACACAGCAAAAAAAATGAATACAACAGGTACAATGATTATTTATAAATAGATTATTACAATCATTTTTTTCTAGATTGCTTATTGGCAAAATCTTCTATAATATCTTTGTAGTCTAATTCTCTTGTGAGTTCTGATTCAATGTTGAGAACAGCTAATGCATTAATTAGTCTTTCTTCTTTCATCGTAGATCTTAAATAGCTCTTAACTCTCTTTAGTGTAGAGAAAGACCATTCAGCTGAACAATTTGTAGCTGGAGTACAGAGTATCATTCTCAATGCAATGTCTGTGTATGGATAGACTACTACAAGGTTGTTATTTTCTTATATAAATACTCATTTCTAAATTGTTTTTGGAAAACATTTTTGTTTTTTTAAGCTTTTACATGACTTTGAAATGACCGCATTCTATACGAAATGACGATCCTA
>NC_042494.1:34327906-34366881 GCF_005508785.2 Acyrthosiphon pisum | reverse complement strand
GAATCGTGATTTGAAGGAGACAAAGGCATCCGTTTCTATAAACAGCTGATTATAGTATTTTAATTTTGTTTTCAGACAACCATGTTTTTGAATATTACACAAACATTATACGAATAATTAATAACAATAATAATTTGTATATTATTAATATAATATTATGATATTATATCTAACAGGAAGACCAGACAAATAAAATAACTTTTGTTCTAATCAATATCTTTAAACTTTTTTATATAATTTACAGATGTTTGCATTACATGTATAGTAGCTACAACATATTTTATGTTTTTTTTTTTTTTTGAATACGTAGGTAACTACTGAAATTAAAAATTTTTAATCTGATATAATTTTTTTTTTTTTTTAAATGGCAAAAAGCCTGTTTGTAAATTTGGTAATAGAAAATAATCGTTGTTGGTCTTTAGAAAAACAGACAGGCCCAAAATCATAATATAATCATGATGGCCGATCAGTACTCGCTGCTATTACTCGTCTGGGAGATAATTGATTTGCTCGACAACGGCGTGAAACGAAATTTGAATATTTGTTCATTCACAATTTATTATTCGACGTCACACGTAGTATAAGACCCGAAATTATGTCAAACTTCAATGATTCCGAAAACCTCAACACCATCATCGATGAGATGCTGGAATACCTCATCACTGCAGTGGTGTCGGATTCCAGCGTCCACCAAATCGAGACGACCTTCCAGTCGGTGCACCAGGATATCGTAGCCATGGAATTTGGCTACAGTCACCATCTTCAACTGAACACCGGAACCGACGATATAGGCGAAATTAGACGGATGATTGACATCCTCGAACAATTGGTCGATACTCTGGTTCACTTGGTGTCAGAAAACTTAACCTCCGTGCCACATGTACAGCCCGGAGACCCGTCCGTACACTGAAAGGTTGTACAACAGTGCCAGGAGGAGGAGGAGGACATAGTGAACAGCGATGACTTCGAGGTCGTAGTAGACGACGTTATGCCGACCGAGGACTCGGGAGAGGAGAAGATCATGTTTGAGGTTCTGGACGTCGAGCTTGATCCGGGAGTACAACCAGCAACCCACGTAGTAACTTCACGCGGGCGGACTAGGCGATTCGCGGGCGCCGCGTGGAGGGGAAACGAGCCGGGCGTGTGTTCATTTGCTTAGGTTGCTAGCGATGAGAAAGCATCCGCAGAACCCGACACCTCCGTTCCTCAGGTCGAAAGCAGTAGACAAGGCGAAGCGATGTGGGGTGAAGTTAGGTACGTGGTAGTTCACTTTTGGGGGTGATCGGCGTTAAGTCACCAGCGGTAGCGTTACGCGATCGTGGACGACGCGCGCTCGAGGTCGCCGACACGCGAGACCCTCTGGAGGCGTTGCGGGCCCCGGCTGTTTCGGTTCGAGAGCGACGACGACGACACGACGACGAAGGCTAGTGGTACCGCGTGGACAACGACGCCGTCTCAACGGTACCACTGACGACTGCTGCAACGTTGCACGCAGACGACTCGTGACGATAAAGATGGAAACCGCAGAGCTCACGTCGGGTGAATGACGGTTTGCTATATTTATATGGTGGCTAGGAACACGGACGTCACTGCAGCGTTGGATCCGCGGAAACGTAAAGTTTCAGGATTCAGCGGTGGGCGACTCCACGACGAGGCCATCGGATGCGGCAGACACGGCGCCGACGGGATGCCAGGCTAGGGCGAAAACCATGGAAAGTATCAGGACAGCGCAGGGCCGTATTTACAATTTGTGCGCCCTGGGTAACAATATTTTTACGCCCCCCTCCACATCAAAAATTAGATCCACTTTTTTGATTTTTCTTAATACATTTTTAGTTATAGTTCTTTATTCAGCTTTAATTTGTAAATTTGTCATATGTTAAATACTATTATTAAAATGTAGGTATAAGGTATACCTAACAACACATATTATATTATTATACACAGCAAAAAAAATGAATACAACAGGTACAATGATTATTTATAAATAAATTACAATCATTTTTTTCTAGATTGCTTATTGGCAAAATCTTCTATAATATCTTTGTAGTCTAATTCTCTTGTGAGTTCTGATTCAATGTTAAGAACAGCTAATGCATTTAGTCTTTCTTCTTTCATTGTAGCTCTTAACACTCTTTAGTGTAGAGAAAGACCATTCAGCTGAACAATTTGTAGCTGGAGTACAGAGTATCATTCTCAATGCAATGTCTGTATATGGATAGACTTCTACAAGGTTGTTATTTCTTGTATAAATACTCATTTCTAAAATTGTTTTTGGAAAAACACATTTTTGTTTTTTTAAGCTTTTAACATGACTTTGAAAATGAACGCATTCTATAGGAAATGAGGATCCTAAATCACTTTTGTATATACTTTGCAGTGACTCAGAATTTTTTTTAACTTCAGCAGGTGTTAGTTTTGAAAAGTGATAAAATAAATTATACTTTGAAGTTAAATTGTCATAGGAAATTTTTCTTTTTTCTAAATCAGATTTAATCTGGTCTAATATCATAAAATAAGTGTTTACTTTAAAATTTACAAAATCTTCAATTTTGATAATAGATATGATGATAGATGATAATAACTGTGGTTATGTCATGGTTGTCTATCTGCAATCGCGGACCGTGGTTACCTATGTTAAAATAATATTAATTATATTCTATGCTATCACTGAGTTATAAAATATAACGCCATACAATTATGGTACAAATCATAGTACAAATTCTTTCCAAAAAAATATTTATTGATACAATAATACACCAGGCTACAGCGGTGCCCGGCCGCCCCCCTAAATAAGTCAATATTTAACCGCCCGGGGAAAATGTCCCCATTCCCCCCCCCCCCTAAATACGGCCCTGATCACATCCGTACACAATAGTGTGGTAAGTTATACATTGAACGTCTGTTGTATGGTTGTCATAATAATAATAATAATAATACATCTGACGTGCGCATTAAACGTGAGGCGGTATCGTATATTGCTGTCCAATGTTCAAAGTTAACAACATCTTAATTTTAATCTTATCAGTGTTAAATAAGTTTGGTCACGTAAAACGAATTTCCATCGTGTAAGTTGGCGTTCCGGGGCGTGTGCCAAGCGCAAGTGAAGTGGTTCGTCTAATAACATACCTAATTTACTGTTTAAGTACCACATAATAATATATACACACACACACACCATACGGAGATATAAATAATACTTAATATAATAATACACACACGCACGCACACACACATATATATCATAACATTATTGTTATTATTAAATAGCGCAATACGCGCTTTCGCGTAACACGTGTAATTGATTTAATGAACGGCATTTTCCCTGTACACAGAGCGGCGTTTTACGACCAAAAACAATATAAAAAATATATATAGAAACGAAATGCGATCAACCTTGGAGCCGATTAAACGGAATCGGTTTGGTTATCAAAAAAAAAAACAAAACAAAACAAACCACTGCAAGCAGGACAGGGATGATTTTAACTGTCGACCTTTTTTTTTCCATCTAAAAAAAAATATATATATATAATATTCATTTGACGAATATGATATTATTATTATTGACGGCGATCCGATCGATTTATCGTAATGAATATAAAACCTTTTATATACATAATATAGCGTCGTGCAACGTCGGCGAACGGGGTACGAGATAAAGAGGACGAGGCGAGGTTGAAATATCGCGCGGCCGAGAATAGAGAAACAATCTATCAACTGGTGTGCGCACACCGCCTCGCTGGCTGCAGTTGCCATCACATCGTCGTCACCCGGCCGAATCGATGTCCGCGAAACGATATCAATCACGCGCTTTTCATTTTTTTTTTCCTCGTCCGCCTCTCCACCGTCGCCGCCGACTGTCCCACCGCAGCCGTCTGCCATTGTCAGATTCTCGAATGGAAACGATATTTTTATTATTTTCATTCGGTCATTTTACACCACCACCGCCGCCGCCGGCACCGCTTTATTGCGATATACGAAATAAGAATAAAGGGCCGCCGGAGAAGAGGAAAAAACGTATTTATACGCACACGTTATATATCATACTCGTACGTACGTGTGTGTGTGTGTGTGTGTGTGTGTGTGTGTGTGTGACGGGTGTGCGTGCGTGCGTGTGTGCGTGTTATATGTCAGACGGGTTGGTGATATTATAAGAAACCCTAGCCGGTATTTAGAATTCACCAGAGGGCGAGGGGTGGCGTGTGCAGGCTACGGTCGCGACGAACAAAATAATTGCTACGCGTTTGCTCTAGCCGTATATTCTGCATGCTCGCAACTAATAGTGTGCGTTTTAGAGTTACGGCGATAACTCGCCGTCTCGAATTCGCATACATATAATATACATACATACATACATACACACGTGCATATATACATATACGTATCACACATACATACGTGTAGGTATATAGACGTTACTGCGCCCTTATCTAAAACGACCTAGTTTCCCCGGCCTTTTGTGAAACGTAAAACAACGGTAAACTGTGTAGATAACGTGGCGATATTCTATATTGCTTAAACGCTAAAATGTAAACATTCAAATAACGAACTCGTTGTGCAGTATTAGACTGTACTCCTCTGAAGTCGGGTATTAGTGAGTGCCTCTCAGGAAGTTCGGAAAACAATGGACGAGACCCAGGGGGGAAAGAATTTACCGGATCAGTTTCACTTGAATATAAATTTACGGGTGAACAAATAAATAATTATAACGACTGCCGCGGCCGCCGTGGAAGTCATTATAAAATCGAATTTATGGAATGATAAATTAAAAAATTTTCATCGTTACTGTGGTGTACGTATAAAATTATTTACTTGTTAGGTATATATTATATATATAAAAACATAAAAAAAAAACCATAGAGTACACAACCAAATAAACATGAAGGTAGGTAGGGTGGTATATGATTAAAAAAATTAATTTATCAGCCCATCGATATATAGTTAGATGTGGTTATTAAATCTGGTAGGTGCGGTATTATTATAATTTCACCGACGAAACGAGAATAATATTAATATTATAGCCGTGGTCGGATTTATATAATTCTATATTATATTATAGTTCCCAGCTATAATACGGTATGTGATCTTTATCCAGATACAACAGACCCGAAACTAAATCCATACACTAATACATTAATACTATTAGAATAGTTAATACCGAAATATTTTAATTTTCAATTTAATATTATAATATGATATTATATAATATTTTGTTTTGGCATTTTTTTATATATATTAAATGGAGCTATTAATTGATTTTACACAATGGTATGAGTTTTTTTTATGTATATTAATAAATTATGGTTTATAGTAGAAAACAGGCAAAAAGTGAATCGATGCTCACTCAATAGGTACCTATTGCATAATAGAGTGACTCTGGTTGCCTAATTTCTCCATTTTTTTGTATGATTAATATAAATTAGGTGAAGTTAAAAAAGGTTAAGTTATAATATTATAATATGTGCAGAGGAAAAGTAAAAGAATTTCGTTCACTACATATTCTAAATCGATAAGTTCTGTAGTGGCTTAAGCCAGAAAATATTTTGCATTTTCGTTAATACCTACGTGCTCGGAGCCTATGGAAAGAGTTATGCGATGTGATTGGCCTTTAACAGAACAAAATATGTAGAACAAATAAGATTACATGAATTAGATATTATGACTATGGGCCATAAACCGTTAAACTGGTGACTGGTGTACTGCACATTTGAGAACGATTTGTCAGCCAGGGCGATAATGCTACAAAGTGTGTTCTGAGAAAACTAGTATGAACATGGAGTATTTGAGTATTATACGATTGAAAACAATGGAACAAAAAAATTAAATGTGTTTGTCTTATTTTAGATTACCCAGATTACCCAGCCAATCAGTCGGTTGAATATATTTTATTTATGCGAATGTGATATGGAGATGTAGTTAATACACACATTCAATTACTTAATGGGTATATCGGATATCATGGCGATGAATGGATTTGTTTTATCTCCTCGATTAAACCAATATTTGACGTACATTTTAATGATACGATTTAGAACCTTTTATTCAAATAAAGTTATTATTAATGACGAATTATAAGTTTAACCAAAACAAAATATAAGCATAATGATTTAAGTAATTGGTTAAGACTTGAAACTTCAAATATATTAACATTGAATAGATTCTTTATAATTAATATGTCAATTAATAATATTAGGTATAACTGGTATAAGTTATAACGATAATTAGTTTAAGTTTCTACTGAACAATTTAATATATGAATTATAGATTAACATAGGTACAAATGTTCAATACATATGCACCTAAATCGAACCTTTGTGTGACTATAATAATATGTACCTAGTGAACTTTTAATAGTTCCATAGAAAACAGTAAAAAAAAGAGTAAAATATTTGTTTAAATTAAATGGATCCGAGATATTTGCATGTGAAACTATTTAGTTAATTAAAGCATAGTAGCAAACACAGAAACTTGACAAGTATTTCATGAAACGTATATTAAGAATTATGATGTACCTGCGTAATTATAATTATATTTTGCTCGATAATTTTCTTAAAATACTAACTAATATAATATCTAGGTATATTTAATTGTTTATTTGTTGTAATTAAAAAAGGAACACATTTAGAGCATTATATTTTCCACCAAATGCATTATATGTATATAGAGTGTTTCACCAAACATGCTTATACTATTTTCTTCATCAATAATGCAGTTATTCAAAATATGATTTTTGGAGTTTTTAAATATACTTAAGGACCATATTTTTTAAACTTTTTTGCACAGCGCAAGAAGTGTCCTGTTGATATACAAAGACGTTTTTTTTCTTCAAATGAGAACCCCCGTTTCTACTGTTAATTTTATAACAGTTGATTTTTTTGATTACTACGAAGTGCTTAATACTTATAAAAATAAAAATTCAAAAGAATCGTTTTTGAGTTATTTAACTTTGTGTAATAAGGATAATAAGTCTATGATAATGGGTTTGGTAGATATAGGAGCTATCGTGGTGATTTTAAAATTGTGGTAATTAATATTACTTATTAGTCTATCAACAGTTATGATTTCACATAAACACTTTTATTTTAGAATCAATATTAGGTACATATTATATTAATATATGAGACTTTTTAGTCTTTACTACTATGATAACTAATAATATAATAAATGCTTTCGGCAAAAATTAATTCAACCTACTGTATTACTAGTAGTAAAATAAATTAACTAAATAATAGCATTATGAATACCTATATAATAAAAACCAAAATCATAAACTTAGTAGTATGGCTGTCATTCAGTCTCCACTAAGAACTGTTTTCAGCATTCAATGATTTTCAGTGACCTGCCTAATGGTGAGGTACACTTGACACCTGCTATAAAGAAAAGCGAGTTCCCTGTTTTTATTTATTTATTAATGTTTCTGGTGGATCAAATAATTTTTTATTTGTTAGGTATCTCGAATCACGAAAAATAACTCATTAACCCGTAGTGGTCGATGTATGAAACTATAATTCTACAACGACTGTACCTACAGTTTATAACATAATATTATATACATGAAAGTATTGACATTTTGAACACTTAATTGTTAATTTCCACATTATTCCGCAGAACATGCGTGACTGATCTTCAATAACCATGAGTGCTATTAAGTGGTATCTACGTTAAAAAAGTTTGAAAACCACTGAAATAGATCATTTTCCAACCTTTTATGAGCTACACTCTAATATTATAATATAGGTATTGTTAATTTAATACATTACGGATAATAATATGTTAGAATTAAGGCTTAAGAGAAACGGTTTTCATTTTAAATATTTTTACATTTTGAAAACAATTTATGTTAATTATCGTTCTATCATAAAATCCAATTGAAATACATGTTGTTAAATATGCGGGAAATTAAATTTTAGCGGTATAGGCACATCTATGGAAATTTGATGTTTCCTTCACCTTTAAATAAAAATATTACAATATTAGGTATACTTATTACATATATTTACCTGATATAGTTTTACCTAAAATCGAAGTAGCATGTGCCTAATATGCCTATATGTACAACATATTATATAATAATATGCTTTGAATTTTTAAATCGTATACTATCATTAATAGTCAATAACAAACATTTTGAAAACGAGTTTTTATGGAAACTAAACAAGTATAAATAATATTATAATAATGCTGAGTAATTTTTTTTCGGTATCAAAATATCAAATTATGATTATTATGCTTTAACAATTTAAACAATTTGTATAGTTTTAAAAATATTTCCAAAAAATTATGTGTTCTCGGAAACAATGCATTGCTGATCATGACGTATCGTCCCACACTAATGAAGACATAAATTCTAATTCTAGTAATAAATTTGCCGAACATATTATCAACATTAAACTTAAATTATTTTTACTCCAGTGATTCTCGCATTGTTGAGTTATTGAACTCTAACAGCAATTACGTTCGTTATAATTTATTTCAGCTTTAGTTCAGAAGTTTCACGAAAACAGTAAAACGTCAGTTCGTTTGACTTATTTTGATGGATCGAGCTACGTAAAAAAACATAAAGCTCGTCAAACAAGTATTGAAAAAATATTTATTTAATAAACCAACCTTATTATTGATACAAGCACAATTTACTTGAGTTTGTGACAATATTTTAGAACAAACCAGTAAGAAATCGTTCGTTGGAAGCAGCTCTGATACAAACATCCGAAATACTATTACTAAATGTAAAACGTGCTGTGACAATGGTAAACTATTATGTATACACATTACACGATTTAATTGTGTAAAACTATTTATAATCCGCATGTCGATTGTTAATATATTATATATTAGGTCCATGTATAATTATGTATGCGGGTCCCTACATCAATATTGTGCTTTAAAATTCCATTATTCTGACCTGTTTAGTATTCAAGTTTTAATACTCATTGGTTCAATTAACCATTACATAATTCAGTGATATCCACTAATAATAATAATTTGATGGTCAATAAATGTAAAATGGTTTACGTATAATATTATGTAATTACTTACTATGCATAATATTCTTCATGCTAGAATAATATTAGTGTTAAGCCGAGTTTCAATAGGTGGACTATATTTAATTTATAATGGGATATTGTCCGTTTATTTTGCATTTATTTAATCAGTTAAATACTAAATAGGTATAATAAATGATAAAAATTATATACAAATTCAAAATTGAAATCGTATCCACAAATCCGTATTAAAATGTGTAGTTATTAATTGATTGCTAACATTTACCTTAATTTATTATATACCTACGAGTGAAATTGTTTTTTATTTAATAATAATATTATGTGAAACGGTTATAAAGAGTTTATTGAATTATAATAATAAAATGGAGTGCACAAATATGCATGTAATACATTGTTTATCAATACCTAGTCCACAACACGATTAAAGATAGTATGGTTTCCAACGAATCTAGAAAAGTGTCTACCGAATTGAATCTCCATAATCAGTATTAAACAGCTGGAGATTTCCGCACCAGCGCTTATTTGTTGTAGTGAGTATAAATGCGGTTAACTTTCATATGTAAATTGTAGTTACGCGATAGTCACTCTGACACATAAGTGCTCTTAAATCTTCAGCTGTTTAATTTAACTTTAATACTGATTATAGATATTCATTTCGGTAGACAATTTTCATGTATTGGAATCATGGGTCAATGGACAACCATTCTATTTATAACCGTGGTACACAACAATATTAGTTGTACTATGATTATTTTTATTGATAGCTTACAACATCTATTTATTTATACTAAATCATGCAATTTAATTTCGTATTTATTTCACAAAATAATCACTTCATGTTAAAAAAAATTAATATTGACGCACTCAAAATATACGTTTTAACGTTTTGTTATTACTTATTAAGATGTGTTGCCATAGATAGAAATAACCCTTTATTAAAATAATTTAAATAACGTTAGAAGGATTTCGTTAGCAAAGAATGCCATCCAATTAACTTTTGGGTGCACTGGGAACGAAACTTTTTGTATTAACACTCGATGGACGCTTTCGTTTTTTAACGCCAGTTAGTGGTGGGGCACATTATTATGGATGAATCTCAAGGCCCAAAGAGCAAACATTTTCTTTTCACCAACCGACCAAGTGAACAAACAACTATCGTATCTTTCAGAGAAAGTTTCATTTTTAATTTAAAACTTTTGCGCTCGAAATGCTGAAACAGTTAAATCGAAATCATTTCGGTGCGTCTATGGTGGGTGGGAGTTGGAGTAGAGCTTTGATGATGAGGAATACAGTGAGCTTTGACCACATAACAGCGGTTTAGCATGTTAACTTTCATTTTATTTTTCTATCGCACGTTGCAGCGGACCAGAAATCTAGTGGAAGTGGTTCTAAGTCGGCGGCTGACATGTCAGACACTCTGCCGGCTGACGTGTGTGTTCGGATGGTGGGCGGACGAGTACGTGAAATATTAGACTTATTGGCCCGGTCGGACAACGACATGGGGTGTGCGGACGCCTATTGGTTGCAGAAGCTGTTTAAGTCGGTAATCCGAGCACTTGATGACTTACGGAGTGCTTGCTGTAGACCGCGTCAGGTCAATATTCCGATTTTCTCACTCGTTCGTTTTATATACGTACCGCTTGCGCCAGCAGCTGCTTTAAACGACCGATTAAAATTAAAATCGATTTGACACATATTCGCGCGCATTATACCGAGTAAAAGCATTCGGGCGTCGAAACTTTGTTGTGTTTTATCGCAATTGTTGATAATTTAGATCGAAAGAGAGGACGTCGGAGACAATTTACGTTGTTTTCCGTAAAATGGTCGAATAAGTTTAAATAGGTATTACTAACCTATATAGACAGAGTAGGTACCTTATATTATAGTGCGCCTACTTTTATACAATTTTACTGTTACATAATATCGTAATCACATTACGAAACTTATTCCGTTTTAAACGCATCGCTGTTATTCGTTTTATCTTTATTTATTCAAACACGTAGAATCCATAGCCTCCTCCTGATCGGACGATCGATAAATTACAAGTAGATGTCTATCGAACGTCATTCACTGACGTTAGGTCATATTTATAGATAACTAACTTGCGGAATTCTTGCAAAAAGACCTTCCGGCTCTCCGGCGCCGGTCCCGGGCCGTCAATGTCGTCGAGTGAATTTAATATGCTGTGCAAATATCCACACAATGTTTGTAATCAATGCGGTTGTTCGGTCAATACTAACCTGCAGAAATTGATAAAAGCCGCCGCCAATTTTGGATGCTTGTATGGTTACGCGGTCAACTCGGACAAAGTGAATAGACGTTAAAAGTACATACTATTTAATATTATATAATATTTATGTGCTCACCCAGAGTTGAAAACACTCAGTAAATACTACCTGGAACTACAGATTTAGAATGTCCTATGGGAAAACTGTGTTTGTGTTTACGTACCTATTATAAGTCCATCTCGTGTTTAATAATAAATCTTCACTTACAATTTCTATAAAACAGTTTTCTGCGAGCATGACGTATTTAGGAACGTAGAAAAATATCATAACGATTAGGTAGTATTTGAAGATATTACACTTTCGTCGCACTGTACTACAATACTGTAGTACCTACATAATTTTATTTTTTTTTAAACTTTATATATAAACTTTATGTATTATAATATTATGCTTATGAGCGAATTGCAATTGGTATTTGATACAAAATAATACAATATATCATAAATATTGTGATTTTTTTTTTATTGAACAAATAATGAATTAGTAAACACACAAATATATAAAGGTATAATTATAATATAAAATATGTAATTGTATAGTTCTCTCTAATTTTCATTACCTAATTAATATTACTGCTTTTCATTTTAAAAGTTACATTTTGGTATATCATGTAATACAATATATGATTAGCTATAACTTATAATACCTACATATCCCGAAAATGTTTATATTTTTGTTAAAGCCGACAAGTGACTCTTAATTATAATATAATTCTTCAAACAATAGGTACAATAATTTGTCATTGATAAAACTTGTTATGCATTATTATTTTGTTAGAGCATTAAGTAAACATTTGAATTATCTGGTAGTTATTATTGGAGTTTAAAAATATATAGCTGCGAAAAAGTAATAATTTTCTGATTTATTAATTATTAATTTATTAAGGAAAAGGAAATTAATAATAAAAATGCCTAAGACTCAGATGCACCTAGGTATGTGAATGCGTCGTTATTCATTTAATCAATTTGTTTGTGTGAACATTTAAAAAACGATGAAAATATTATCTAGATAAAAAAGAATCAATTATCACAATTTTTATATGGCTATAATTTAAATTAAAATTTTTAATAGTTATCTGCATCTAAATATTTTGCTTTACAACAAACAAGCTGAACAGTGAACAATGATAGTTTTTTTTTACCGCATACCTACTAAAATATTTGTGAATCAGATATGTTATTGATACATATTTTGTTTGATATAATTTAATATTTATACAATATTAATACATTGTTTTATTAACATTTGACTTCATCAAGATAGTAAAATAGTAAAATTTGTTTAATGAGTTGTTGCAATCGATAATGACACAGTTTTATGCGATATTATAATATTTTGAAATGCACAATGTTTTAACCATATATTATAATATGTATATTTTTTTAATACAATATGATATAGAGGGGAGATATTTTCTGTCTTCTTCATAAATGTTTTTTTATAATATTTTTATTAAAAATAAAAGTATATAAGTATCTCAATAAACAAATGCTATTTTTATGTAGCTATAAACAAATGCTTAATTTAATCATATTATTTTAAAACTTGTTTTTATGTATTCCAGAAAAATATATTGCGTAATTCGTGATAAGACGTAATGTGAATACAACATGTGTGTAGATTTTACGGTAATGTACTAGATAATCAATTAAATATTAACTACTTACTCTATTACAATACGAACATAAATATCGAAATGAACCAAAGAATTATCACACGTGTAAATAAATATATTGTATGTGTATAAAATAAATATATAACTACTCTGCTCTACGTACTCATGTAAGAAATTATAATAATATTAACAATAATAATTTACAAATCAATAAAATAAATGGATTTTATTTTTTAATAAAACAAACAATATATTAAAACATTTGGTGTTGTGTTTATTTAAAAATGTTATCCAAGTGTCACGATCTTCCGAACAATGACCTGTGTGTTTTTTTTATTATTATTCTAATCGATTACAAAATCCATGAGTAAACCCTTTTGTATACGGCTTTGCCTTTTTCATCTCCGGTCACCATCATTATTTTTCTTTTGTACTGATCTCTTTTTTTTCTTTTGCGCTTCTCCGTCCCTATATTTCTCTCTCACTCTTTCTTTCACTTCATCTCTTTCTATTTCCATCTCTCTATCTTTTCTTTTCTTTTTTTAATGCTCAGTTTACTTATATCGATTTTGGAAAATTTCCAGACACTCCACATGAATTGGGCGCTTCCGTATAAATGTATATACACTGAAGCACATACCCCTAAGGGATTTCGGTTCGCTAAAGGGTCCGAGAGAAATCCTTTTAAAGCGCAATAAATTTCGCGCAGATAGCTAAAAACACCCACGAAATGAACACATACTCATAATTCCCGAAATATTATGTAGCATTCCGTGTGGATTACCACTTAAATTTATGCGAAATCGAAGTGTTCACTGTCCATAGGTTAGCCGTGTATGCAGTACCTCAAACATTGATTATTTAAAACATCCTGAAACTCTGGACCATTTATCAAAGTAGGTATGTCTTGTTAAATTTTGTCGCAAAGAATAACCGGAAAGTAGCGTAAGTTAGGTTAGTAATAATAATAAATATATTATGAAACTTTTTTTATGACGTCTGTAAAAGCCGTAGATGTTTGAAAAACATGTGCCTTTATGTTTCAAAAAGTTGTTTTAGTTTTTAGAGTTAACATTATAAACTTTTTAGACTTTTACATGTAACTCATTTTCAATAGATCGAAAATAATGTTTTTTTTTACTCCAAAATAAAATAAAAAGAAGAATAAACCATGACCCTTATACACTGTCTTAACAAGAACGACCACATTTATAAATTATTTACACGAAACAAAATGGTTTAAATAAATATTACCGTATGAAAATACAAGTAGTACCTGCAATAGCCTGCAAAGTATATGGTTTCTTTTTTTTGACAACGTGCGTTGAATCGAAACTTTATATGTACTTTAGTTATGTATTTCTAAAAAAATAACTTAAACATCTTCATTCTTTTTCCAATATCCATAACGTATTACTTACACGAATATATTTCTAATATTATTATTTGATTTCATACATAACGTTTATTTAATATTTTTAAATATTTCTTAAAGAATAAATTATGTTTAATTAAAATGTATAAGCTTTCTTATATTTATTTTTATATGAACATAATATATCATAATCCATCTGTGATTTGTGAATATATATATAACTTTAAAATAAGAAAAATGGCATTTATTTTTATAATAAATTGTTCCATTTATTTTATTTATTCCATACATAAATCATACACAGTTCTAACCGTAATGTATTAAAGTACTTAAAAGCATTAGTGTACATCGGTTGGAACATCGGTCGTTTTCTTCGTAATGAATATTTCCTTTTGTAGCATCTATAATGGTTTTCTAATCTTCAGATCTCATTTAAACATTACAAAGAAAAACGAGAAAAATATAACATTTCGTTATTTTTGAACACAAATAGGTAGGTAACTATATGCTATCTATTTTATTTTTAAAAACAATAACATTAATCGCATTGCTTGTGCTGTAGTCGAAATACTTTTTATAATAGAACACCCCCAGTTGGAGCTGAGCGTTTTAAACTTGCACTCATATGAAGCTCTTACAGTGGTAGTCCCAGTGGATGTTAATTTGAACGAATATTGACCAACACTATTGTGTCAAAGCTTATCAGTGTTGGTTAGCCGACAAAATGTAATTTTCTGTGAATTTTATTTACTAACCCACTAAGGCATTCCGAACACGTAAAACGACTGTTAACTTTTTTTCCTTCCCTCTCACATTCCATATGACTGAGCCAAACATGGGAATGACCTCTAATATGTGTCGGGTACATAGAAAAAATGCGTAAAAATGCTTTTTCCCTTTATGGTTCCCAACAAAACGGTCACAGTTAGTTAAACAGGGTAGATAAAAAAAAAATGGTAATATATTTTTTGTTTTATTTTGTGTGTTTGTTATTACAGAAAAGAAACTTCAGATGATAAGCAATACTGTAAAGATAACGACACACTGAAAGGTTCAGTAACATTTTTTTTTTACGAATGAGTTATTGAGGCAATTCCAAAATTATTTTTAATTTATTGTTTTAAAAGTTTAACAATAAAATCTTAACCCATAATATTTACATAAATAATTATGTTTTTGATACATAATATTATTAAATATACAATATTACGTTAAATGTTTTTGAATCTATGACGGCAGATACTGTTAATGTTTGTTATAAATTATTTTATCGGACCACACCAATCATGAATAAACTATGAACTATAATAATACATCAAAGGATAATTAACTATTTAGTTTAAAAAATATGTAGACCAAGTTACTTTACTGAAGTTTTTGATTAATTATTATTCTATACAACATTTTATGTGTAAATAAAATATAGTAAAATGTAGTAAAAAATAAACTATGTGAAAGTATATTTTACCTATCTTATGGTTTTTCAAAAAAACTCAATATTATGTATGATAAATATTTTAAAGATTCAATAAAATCATTACGTATTTTTTTTTTCAATTATGTATTATATTTTGTTATATTTAGATTATAGTATTGTACCGATATAACATAGGTAATTCTAGTCATTCTAAAATAAACCAAAACGATTTCGTGAATAATTTCATAATATGATTCAACAATACCACAAACAATAGTTTTTAACTAATGTGTTTTTAATGTATGAATGTTTACATAAATTCAAACAAACTTGTATTATAATATAATTTGTCTACAACAATTAAAACTCTGAATAACAATTTACAAATTTTCCTTTATAGTTAGATTTATAGGTACTAAAAATGCCCATAAGTTTCTCCGGAAACTGGAAAGTATTTTCAAATGTTTTACAGGTTATATGTAATAATAGATAATGATGAATATATATGTAGGTATATATTATGTAGTCATTTTATATCTTGTGAGGATTTAAAGAAATACATTTATTTTTTTCAATTTCTTTACCTATATAGTGCTGGTTATTGAATTTGTTCTTAATCTAGGAAGGATTAAAAAATCAATTCTGAGAATTTGTGTGTCTGTAATGAACAGTATTAATATGTTTTCGAAACACCAGCTTCTGAAGAGAAAGGAATAAATATAAAATAGTGAAAAAGAACGGAAATTCTAAGATATTAGACCAAGTTAGAGAAGAAAGAAAATAATAAAACGCAATAAGGGTCGACGTGTGACGATGTGGAATGATGATGGGCCATCTTACAAGATGATGAAGAATATTACCACATTAAAATCGGAGGGCTTGATTGAAATACATAAACCATAAGGAAAACCAAGGAAATCATATTTTTAAGAGCTCAAAATAATGAAATATGAAGTAAAATATTTTAAAATGGTGAAATTTAATAAAAATTAATCAAATAGATAGATACATGTTGTAAATGATTCGTATTTATTATCCCAAACAGTTCATTAAACCACTATAATATAATTATTATTTTTTAATTATCTGATTTTTAAAATGATCTATTTGTTGCTAATAAGTTATGTATACCTACTACATTACTACATAATATATCAAGATTTAGAGCTTTTTCTTTGTTGTTACCTAGTGGTTTATAAATTTTATTATAATAAATACAATTTGATAAATTGATAAATGTTTCAGTAAATTTTCCTAAATATATCAAGAAAATGCCCATTTAAAAAATGAATTTAACATGTATAATTCTGTAGATACGTTTATATATATATATATAAAAAAATGAGTTGTAATATTACATTTGGTTTACACTGTACTAGACTGTAATACTCCGATAAAAGTTGTATGCAAATAAATGGGCTAATTGGTTGGTGTGACATAAAGATAAATGTCAGCCTTATTTAATTTAAAACCAGAATACCTGATGTTATAATACAGTTCAAAATGAAAATGATTTATATTACGTGGTACTATGTTTATATTCTAATGAAGTCAATTTATTTTGTCATAATGAGAGAAATAGATAAAAAAAATTAAAAAATGCATTCAAAACGTCGAAAATGTTCCAATAATTTTTTTTGGTGAAATCATGGAGTACTTGAAACACATTTGTAGCTTGGAAATCATAGTGTAAGACATTCCAAAAAAAAATATGCAAATGCATTCAAATCTGAGCCCTAGTTATTAGTTATAATATTATGTATTAAATGTAGTCAATTTAGAGGTAGCTATTTTAGTATCGGAATGGTTTTGCGCATACTCAATGATAAAAACATAATACTATTCCCATTTACTTATTACCAGTGATACTACTTAGTTAACTAAGTAAACTATTGAACAGAAAGATTAGTTTTAATCGTACCTGTATATTATGTCCTTTTCAAAATTCAAAAACATCTTAAATTTCTCAAAATTATTTTGAAAAAGCTAATGTATTTTTATAGTTTTTGCTGTAGCATAAATTAGGTATAATTATTCATAAGCCCAATCCAAATCTGTTTGAAAAAAAAACATGTTAAATTGAAAATAAATTTTTTTTTATTGCATATTATATTGTAAAAAATACTAAACACTTATCGTACTTATTACATAATACGATATTTATTCAAATGTAAATATTTATATTTACCTAAATTATAGGTTGTAGTAAATTTTTCAATCCAAAAGTATTTAGTTTCAACAAAAAATAACGCTTTGTGGTTTTTCTGTAAATGGCGTTTCAATTTTGTTATTGACGCACAACTACTATATATGTGCTCAAATTGCCCATAAAATATTCGAAATAAATTAAACTTGCACGAACGGAAAAATTTTGGGATTCCTGGAAAATGCACGTGTTAATACATTTAAAGATAACGGGTTCGGGTTAGTCGATAATATATCATATATTATTATTATTATTATTATTACATATCTGTATAAAGAGAATGGCATGAGATTTATCTAACGAAACCGTTCACCAACTGATGCGATGCAGTTGAGGTCCTGTAATTTAAAGGGCTACAACTCGTATGCGTAAAAAAACCTATCCCAACTCGATTGCACACGGATGTTAAGTACCCACATACCTACGTAATGTCCAAAACTATATAATCTACACAAACGATTATTTTAATTTTAAAATGTACTCAATATATTTCTATCAAATATTCGGTAATTTGTACTATTATCTGTGACTTACAATAAATTGATCTTAGGAAAGTAAAAAAAAAAACGCGACAATTTTCATGTCAAACATTTTGAATATGCGCAAACGAGTCGAACCGGATCAAAAGCTATGTAGATTTTTGAATTCTAGTTACGTATTATAAAAAAAAAACGTTGGTTAAACAAAACAATTACTTTTAAATATTGATATTTCTAATAAAACGCATTAGAAATTTTAATTAAAATAAAGTCGAAATACATTTTATGATAGGTAAAGTATTTTCATTATTCAAAAGCCGAGGATGCCAGAGAGCAAAGATATGAGGGTAAAAAAAACTGGGTGAATTGGTACATTATGTAATCCACAGCATGCTGCTTGAACATGGCCTGGCGCGGTGCCGCGGTCGTTTCCTCAGACATAACGTCTCATATATTGTATAATAATATTATATATAGATATAGTGAACTCTATTGTGAAGATTCCATCATACATACATAATGATCGGTACCTACTTACGCTGAACTTACTATTTTTAATTTTATATTAGTTACTGACGATAAATTATCGACTACTTCAATTGCATTATAATTTATAAATTATAGGTACCTACTCTGAAATTCGTGTCCAAGTCATTTGCGGCGTATGGCATAATTATAATATTTGGCTTACAAAGTTTTAGATTTGCAATAATAATAATAAAATTAGGGTATGATTTGAAAACAAACGATTAAATTATTATTATTGTAGTCATCATTTTAATAGCCGAGTGATCAATTATATTGCGACCAACAAAACTAAACTTAAGTTCAATATCATAAGTCTCAAAATGATTTATTTTTTATATACATAATAGTTATAGTATAGTTTAACACGCAAAACAAATGATTGGGATATCGTAGTATTACCAATAATCGATAATAAGAAATTCGTACAACATAAACTTTTTTTTTATAATACATTATCTTTAATGGACAAATAATGGTTTCTAAGTTGGAAACTGAACCTTGCGCAGAAACCTAGGGTGTTTTGTCGAAGGTCCGTATATCACTTAGAGAAAGTTTTGCAACGCTTCAGTTTAGCAAGTTAAAAGGCACACCTCCACCGCATTCTCTCGCTCTCTCTCATTATTTCTCTACCACGCTCACTCACTCTATATAGCTGCCTCCCCCTCAACCCCTGCCACCCGCCATTCTATACATCTCACTCACACCCTCTCACTGTCCATTTCTATAGGTGTACAATATCAAAGGTTGGGTCCCATACGTGTCGGCAGTCCTGTATAATAGGGCTATTCAAAATATAATACAACCGTGTTGATGTAGAGGAATGGGGAAAGGGAATTATTATACTATACCTAATGGCGTATTCGCCTGTAAAATCGAAGACTGACTTTCAATGGAGTCTGGGTTATTATTGTATTCTATAAATAGTTAAATATCATAGTTTAAAGCGATTTTTGTTAACAGTTTTATTCAAATAACACAATACCACCAAAACCAAACCATGTGGAAATTCACATTATAAACATGTTTTTATTTAGGTATCGTCAAAATCAAAACAAGTTAACAAAATATACTATAATGCATCGACAGATAGAACACGGCTTTTTGAAACAACCCAAATAGGTCATAAGAGTTTTGTTAACATATTTTCATGGAGCTATTGTACTATTGTAGACTGTGGTACAAGAAGTTTAATACTTCGTTATTTATTTTATATTATATTAGTAGAGCTTAATAATTAATATAGTAGGTACCTTAATATGTTAAAAATTAAATGTCTAATACATAAATGAATACACATTTAATTGACTAGTTTTAATTATTGTAAAATGCTGCTGATATGAGAAAAGTACTTGACAAGTGTTGTTAATTTTATAAAACAATTAAATTATATCGATATATTAACTGTTAATAGCCAAATATGATTACATTTTATCTATTTTAAATTATTATACAATTTAACAAAATAACGCTGCCAAGGGTGCATTTAGATTTTATATGATGATAATAAGAATAATTAATTAACTATAGGTATATGATATGAAGTTTATTTACGATAATTATTTCAAATATTATTAAATTTATATTTAAAGGAAAGAACTTTTTAAAAACGTGATGTAAATATAAAAATAGATGAAACTGTAGTAGTGATTTGAAATTGACGTAACGTATAAAAAATAACACCATCTGAGCTTTAAACGAGAATCTCATTTGTGATACCGTCAAAGCGATGGAATTTTAAGTTCTTATTGTAGTTAAATTCAAATTTAAAATTGATATTAGGAATTCAAAAATGTATGTATAAATAACTTATTTAAATTATTAATGTATAAGTAAGTATTATTATTATTAGTGTTTAATCTCTGATTTATTAGAATTACATAATGTAATTAAAATATGAAAATATATTGCTTTATGGGAGAAAAAAATATATTCTCTCCAAACATAAACTATTCAGAAAAAAAACAGTAACTTTTAAATATTTTATCGACATACCTACTTTATCTAAAAATTACGCATACCTACATAAAATAACTTATTGAAATATTTTAATTCTTTGTAATTTTTGTATAAACTATTGGGTTTGATTAATGATTTGTATATGAGAAGTTTGGTGTTTAGTTTAGAGTGCTTGTTAGATATTAGTGGTTTAACTGAGCGTAGTCGTTCGTTTAGGGCGAGTTTTTTAGTTTTGATATGAAGTCCCCAGGTAAGGCGACGGTCAAAGGTTAGGCCTAAGTACTTAACTGATTGGGATGAAGGGATTGGTATGTTATTAAGAAAGACTTCTGGGTAGGAAGGGAGACGAAGAGTGAATGTAGTTTGAATGGATTTTGATTGGTTGACTTGAACTCCCCATTTATCATACCAGACAGACATTAGGTCAAGGTGGTTTTGAAGGTTTAAAGAAGCAATGTGAGGGTTTTCATGTACTGATATAATTGCCTTATCATCCGCAAATTCAGCTACAGATGTTATTGGAGAGGTAGGTTGGTCTGCTGCATATACATTGTATAGTATAGGTGAAAGAATGCCACCTTGAGGGACTCCTGCGCTAATTTTTTCAATATTTGAAAAGGAAGAGCCAAACTTGAGTTGGAAGTGACGATCGAAGAAAAGCTTTTAGTTTAAATAGTAGCCCTTCATGCCAAACCCTGTCAAAGGCTTGTGAGACATCAAGGAACACGCACGAGCAGTATTTTTTCTTTTCAAGAGAGAACGAAATGGCGTCGACTAGTCTATGCAATTGATGAACAAACTATATTAAAAATAATATATTTATACATATATATTTATTAGATAGGTACGGTCATTATAGATTATCAACATAATTACTTCACTTTGAGTTTATAAAAAAATTAATTTTTTAAATTCTGCAAATGTAAATGTTCTAATAAATCACTAAATTATAGTTAATTGTTATTTTTATTGCTTTATATAATTAATAATTATAAATCAACGTATAATGTTATTTGCGCTATCCTTATTTCACAAAAATTAAAACTATTTAAATTTTTTTTATTATTTAGATGAGTAGGTAACTGAGGCAATTTATACTCAGTATCACATTTAATTTGATGTCCTGTTTACTAATTTTCATATAATTTTTTTTTTATGATTAATTGTATTTGGATACTAAAATAATTCAAATTAACATTTTAAATCTATATAAAATTGACTATTATTGATAATTTTAGTTAGGTACTTTTTTTAAGAAATAAAAAGTAACTGTAAACTATTTTATTTGTTACAGTAAATTTGATTGTATTTTAATTACAAAATGTTCGGTAGTGGAATTGAATGCAATATAGAGTACATTTGAAGTTAAACACATTATGAGTAATATTATTGTCATGAAAATTCATATAATATAATACAATTAAGTGATTTATGTTTAAATTAAAACTTTGAAATTACATATATTTTAATTTGTATAATAATTCCTATACAATTAGGTATGTGGCTATTTCAAACCAGACGCGTTTCAAGCATACATTTATTATATTGTAATGAACTTACCTTTATATTATTATTATTATTTTAGCTAAAATTTGTAAATATACAATTTTAAAATTCTATTTCAATATTTTCTCAATAATAATTTCTATTGGATAATGAGGATTTGAAAACCAGAAACGTTTCGTCTATTATGCTGTAAAGTAACTACTATACAGTAGGTACACTATATAACTGTACATTATTATTATTTTAGGAAAACAATTTACATATTATTATAATTTACCAGTATTGTATAGGTATTGTATTTTAAATCGATTTTTGCGGTTGTGGTGGAGAATATAATAATACTCACATGGCAATAATAATAATATATAGGTTTTCATTTCGAGTGACCAACATATTACTCTGCGAAACAGAGTTTAGATATTCGGTTGTTGTGTGGGCAATTTATTTGTATTAATTCAACAAGTTCTGGTCATAATATTCATCACCGGCGTTATTGTATGCAAGAACGATCATTTCTGTGCCCCAGTCTGCTGTACATGCTTGACTGCAAATTGGAGCTTTTGCGCTTAAACGTCCAGTGCACTCGGGAGTTATCTAGAAATTAAGGGGAACAGAGAGTGTACGAGAGTGTACTACACAGACAGACACACACACACACACACATACACACACACACCAATGGCAACCCCATGACAAACGGATAGTTAGCTGGAGGCGTCCGAGTCCATTGCATTATTCATAAGATCCCGTGCCCCACCGCTCTTCGGTGTATGAGGGCAAACAGCTGTACTCGAGTCAATTTTATACAGTTGGTCTGACGGTAAACCGTATCTATAACTTCTTTCACCACCAACGAAGACGAGCTTTTATGAAAAATCACCACGTTCGGAATACATTAAATATTATCTATACCTATATATATATATATATACATAATATTTATATATATATATATATATTATACACGCACGTATATTATATATGTTTTATATACGTGTATAAATATTTATTATGTATCGAATAGTTTTGGAAAACGTTTCATAGCTGCACGCACTCGAGGTAACCCGAGTAAAAGTTGCTGGTGGGTTTTTTTTTTATAATATAGGAGCGCACACAATTTTAAATATTAATTTATTGAAAACAGATTTAAGAAACGACAAAAGAAGTAGCGAAAATATACCATGTGTACATATTTCAATGACTAATTTCGTTATTTATTTATAAGAGCTGTACGTTCCTTTCACGTGTAAAATTTACTTGAGTAAGTCAATTTTTGACGATGGCAGTTTGACCTATTTCTCCCATATTGCTTCCAGTTGAAATCAATTACATTTATAATGTTATTAATCTCATACAATTTGAAATAAAAAAGTAAAAATCAATCTATTAATCATCGTAGTTTTTAAAATCACTCTATTTAATTGGATGGATATTAAGTGAATTGAAATATTAATAGGTACCTAGTTTGGATTAACAATCACTAGTATTTGCGTTATATTTGACGCATATTATTATGTTTATGTTTGGTTATATTACCCAACTCTATACTTATGAAAAATACATAATGGGTTTATTAACAAAAGTGAAACATTTAAGTGAGTACTGAATATTATATCCTTATTCATAAAAAAATATTTTTACGGTACATGAAATCTTTTAAGTTTCGAAAATAGCAAGGATGCTATTAGCTTAAGTATATTAAGCATAAATATAATATAATAATATTCATTTTTCCGGTAGACAAGATTGAAATAATAATAATAAATGCTCTTAAAATATTGCTTAAGATGAGCTTAGACATTTATTTTTTTCTCGTATTTGCTAGTAATCGATAAAAAATTTCTAACATTTTACTATGTCGACAAAGCTAAATTTAAATTATTTAATATGATGAAACTAACAAACTGAAATAAATATATGAACAAAACAAATACTTAGCAGACTTAACACTAGAGGTTGTACGTTTTTTTAAATTTTGATGAATACACGCTTTCAAAAAAAAAATAAATAAATAAGATTGCACCTTTAACCTTGAATATTCTTCAACGATCCGTCAAATGCAATTCCCTAGTGATAAATCACGGAGAATACCAACCCACTCATTGTTCTTCTTTTTATTAAAATGATTGGTTTATAAATCAATTTAAATTTTGAAAATAAAAACAATTTTACTCTTTATAATGTTTTTTTTCCAATATTATGTTTTATTACTATACATAATAATTATTATATTATACAAAGGTACTCCATGTAATGAAATTATAGTACGTAACTAATTCGGTGAGCAGAAAATCAATTTCAATTCTTAGAAGTGTAAGTATAATATATTTTATATAACTAGCAGTAATTTAAATAGAGGTTGTATAAAAATAGATTCTGTAATATATAAATCACGAAAGTTATTTCTCTAACAAACGATGAATTGGCTTGAATATAAAATAGAACCAATAATCTTCATAACCCTATGTCATAGAAAAAATAGAACAAGGGTGTCAGATCTCCATAACTTTTTTATTTATTTTTTTAATAAGTCCAGTAAGGAATTTTAAAACAATCGGGAAACTATTGAACAAATAGATTTATAAATTGTGGAATAAAAGAAATACAGTTATCATTTTTGACCTTATTTTTTAATTTGTTATTTTACATAAATTTACTGGAATAATGTTTTTTAGATGATCGATGCTTAAAAACAAACTGAGTAAAGAAGCCACCCAATTATGACACTTTATTGTTGATTTTTAAAAGTTAGAAAATTTATTTATTTATTCAGACATATTTTTTTTTTTTAGAGTTAAAATTGTAAAAGGTTTCTGCACCATTTTCGTTTTAAGCGTCTAGGAGGGCTGCTCGGGATGGTGAAGGAGAAAAGGTCTTTAATTAAAGGGTTTGGGTGTGAGGAAAGACGATTGTGGAATCTTTTATAAAAGTGATTGGCTTCTTCATGGATTGTTTTAAATTTCAGATCTGTGTGGAGAGTATGAATAGATTGTAAGGGGGGGGGGGGGGCATTACATTTTAACTTAGATTATATCTATCAAAAAATTCTGTATTATTATTTATTCTTTAACTATTATATTCAAGCCTTAGCTATAAAAATTGAACATTTTATACATTTATAACAACAAAATAATTTGCAAATGTTCGTGGTTTTTATAAATTTTGTCAACATTTTAACTTCAAATGCTTATGACAAATTAATGTGACTTTCACGTAAACTTTTTTGATTTGATGAAGGTAGAAAAACTGATAAGGAATAAATGTAAATAAATGTACTAAATTTTTAAATCTTAGATATAAAAATAACATTTTTATACATTTCTAACTCATAATACTTAACAAATGTTAACGATTTCGTCAAAAATCTTCCTTCAGATGTTCATAATTAATATTATTGTGTATTAACTTAAAATGGTTATAATTAGTTTTTAAAATTTGAAAGTACATAGGTACAGTTATTTGTTTTTGAAATATTACAAATTACTGTACGAATTATTGTCAAAATTGAAAATTTTTTGTATAAATTCCAGATTTTTTTTCCCCCATCACTTTTGAAAGCTATTGAGAATTTTTTACTTTTGACCCCTCAATAAATATCAAATAGACTCACTTTCCAGAAAAAAAAACGCTAAATAAGTAGTATAATATGGAAACATTTTTAGTATCCCAAAAGGTAATGACAGACGGAACAAAATACTTGCATCATTTTAAAATCAATACATCCATCGCTCTGTTTAGAATCTGAAAGGTCAGGAAACTCTGCAGTTCTGTGCAGTATATATAGTGTAGTACCATAATATAATAGAAACAAGATATCGAGAATATATATATATATATCTAATGGCCGGTTTCAATACCACATATTAGGTCGGGTTTACTATCTGCTATGATAGTAAAACGTGATAATTGCAATTGTAACAAATAATATATTATGACAGTTTAGTAATAAGAGACCGTCACTGCAAGGACAATTATAATATGATAGTATCTGTGAAAACATGGTATCACACTATCATTTATCAAAGTTGCATGATAGTTGATAGTGGATTAGGGTAAGTTATTGATTCTCTCACCGAAAACTATTATTTGATACACTAATGACTAGGAGCCAGATTTCAATGCAAAGTGGTACGTATTTGGTTCCACTAGAACTATGCAATCCAAGTAAGTTATCTACTATTATACCTACCTAACTCGATTAAGTCGAATCACGTAACATATTTGTAGCGTTTTTAGGTTATTTTATTATATTTTAGAGCATATTATATTATATATTTTTTTAGTTTTTGTGTAGAATCAGGTAATTCAAAATGTAATCTTAAGAGGTGTCCTCTTGCCCGCATGCGCGTTGTCTCGTCTTACAAATGTACAGCAAAAACTGTTTTGAAAACAACTATGCTCCATCTGTATTTATACTGCAATTACCTTTATTCCACAACTTATAAGGAAAAACTTTATCTGTGCCGTGGCGTTGTTGTTTTTTTGATAGCACTTAGCTATCATTTTTAATAATTAAATGGAAAATACAAAAAAAACCTAATGTTCTCAAACTGATTACTTTGATTCTATTTATGTTATCCAAATAATAAAAACGCTACGGCCTACGTCACAGGTAATGTTCTTCCCTATGCGTTGTGGAATTTCGGTAATTTTACTATAAATACAGAGGGAGCATGATAGTTGTCCCTCGCAAAATAATTTTTGCTATGTTGTGCATTTGTAAGACGGAGACAACGCATGCGGGTGTAGTGTCCTCTTAAGAAATTTCGTTAGTAATGCATAGGTGTGCAATGCTTGCTATTTAACAAGTATAAAATAATTAAACGTAGAGTATAACAAAATATTAGTTTAATATTTGTAAATGTTAAGAATTAATACTATATTATAACAAGATTATGTTGTTCACTGCATGATAAATACCATCGTCAAAGTGTCGTTTCCATTCTTTTCATCATTATAGACTAATTTTTAATATAAGAATTGGATACGTGAGTGCGGTAAATTTATTTACAAGGCAACTTATTTTTTCCGATAAAAAAATAACCGCAAATTTTAACAACTTTTTTTTACTACTTAAAATGTTTATTGTAATACCATTTTAAATGAATTGTAACTAATTATGATTTATGAACATTTTTATAAATTTTTGGCGGTATAGTGTTAACTATACCACCAAAGAGTAGCTAACCACATTATAATAAAATTACAGTATTGTAAACTCTTACTAATTATTAAAATTAAAATAGATTGATTTTTTCCACTGATTATGTTTTCAAAAACTGTGACTCTTTTAAGATGTGTCTTGGTAAAAAATTAATTTTATATGTACTTAAAATAAGCTGAGATTGTCATAATGTCATGCATTTTGTAGTTAAATTATACTTTTAGTTAGATATCAATATTTTCGCATTAAATCATACCATTACAATTAGTTTTAATAACATTTATTTTATTACCATTGATATAACTAAGAAAGTACAATACTTTGATATTGATTTGATTATCACTTATTAGCTATAATATAACCTACCTTACATAGTAGTTATATATTAACTAAAATAGTAGCATTATGTCAATAATTATTTGAACTAGCTACAAGTTAAAATGAAATGTGCCTTAAATAGTTAAAGTGGAAGCATAAAAATATCGAAATTATCGGTTTGTGTGAGATCAAAAAAACAAGGAAAAAACCCAGTGAAAATAATTGGGTAAAATAGTAGGTCGAAAACTTCACGTTCCGGACATCCGTGTGCACCTGGCACAAGAACAAAGGGCTTCCAAGGCTCTTAATTTTTTGGTGGTACTTTAGTACACTATGGTACTGCGAGTTACATGCTGAAACACCATTACTTTTATGTTGTTCACTTTCTTTCGACGAGCAAAGGTGTCGGAAACCAAACCATTAACGCGGCGAGACTTCCATTAGCACCGCATGCTCCCATTTTGCCTTGACTAAAAAAAAAAAATCGTACGACGCATTACCGTCTTTCCTATCACTTTTTATTTTCGTTTTTCTTTTTAAAAATTTTTTTTTTCATTTTATACCATCAAATTTGAGTTTTATGTTTTTGATAATATTCGTCCGAGAGTTACAACGACACACTTTTTTCATTCAACTTTTATGACAAACATTTGTATTGGTCGTTGTAAAAAGGTATTTTGTATCATGAATTCAGACATGGGGGTATCTCTATCTGACGACCCTTACAAAGCGATAACTGTTTGATTTTTATTTTGTCTCTCGAACCATTTGGTTCTTCATATATATGCATGTTTGTAATGTATGCGAACAGATTTTTTCTTATTTTCAGGTAGTCAACTAAACTTTAATAGTGATTCGAGACAGAATTTGGTAACATTTTATATTATATAATTTGGAATTGTCTACCTTTTTATTTATATTTACAATACTGCACTTCACTTTTATCTTTATTTTTACTTTTTATTTCTATTTCCACGTTACTTCTCTATAATAATATGTTTTTCAATTTAATGTGGACTAATTCAACATTGTATAATTAAATTGCGATATTTAAATCGATCTGATAGCCTTTTCTAAGGTGGGTTATTTTTAAAAACCTTTCTTTGCTAATAATAACTTAAAATCTTCTTTTTCTATGATATATGCATAGGTTAGTTTATACCGAGCGTAAATAATATATACTATTAATGGTACTTATAGTATTAAGTATATATACCTATCATATTTTGTGATTGATACAAAATATAAAATATTACCAACAGAAGCATGAAAAATAAACGTTGAATGTATGCACTATACATTTTTGACATGAGTATTGTATGTAAAATATAATTAATTTAATAGTTTTATAAAACAGTTTAGGAAAAAAATAATGGTTTTGGTGAAAACAATTTAACGATGATAAGGAAAGACATCTGAACGACTGAACAGTTTAATTATCATAAATCAAAACTCGGTTGAAAAACGTATGAAATTTTATGGAACAAAAAAAGTTGTGATTAAATGGTTGACTTTTGCACGGTATGGTCCAAAAAAGTTTTTGTCATCCCTTTAATGTATGTTCCCGCATACACGGAAATATGAATAGCTAGATAGACGGACGCATACATTTACACAGACGTGCAGGGTATCTCTTTCTTATACGGTTATAACTTAGTGGTTATACGAATAATCATTATTATGCTCACATGATCTTGGATTATATTTTAAGAAAAACGTAAAGTTAAAAATAAAAAAAGTTTTTAACTCCGCAAAACCTCAAAATATTATAAGGCTTAAATAACTTTTTATTTTACCAAGTATTTTTTTTTACATATAATTTATGACGCATATTTTGTTAGAACACCATGGTATTTATGAAATATAATACATTATTTATATAATACCTATATATTATAATATAGGTTTATATGTTTATATTGTATGTGTTATGTCTATACAATATACATATAATAATACTAATATGATTTATATGAATGAAATTATATTAATACGAGAGTATTTTATGTATTTATATTTTCCATTAATTTCTATTATATGATATGGTTATAAATGCATCAAGAATTTTGGAATAGTAATAACTAGTAATTATTTTTATGAAGCATAAACAAAAAATGCTACCATCTAAAAAAAAACTAAAAAGTATTTTGTATTATATAGTTTTAATAGGTATTTAAAACATTTATTAGGATCTACGTTAGTTTGTGTAATATTGCAAAAATTTAAATACTCTTACCGTTGAGTACATGCCATTATCTTAAGGTGCCTATTATTATTATTATTATTATTATTATATTACACAAATATATTATGAGTAATAAATACTTGTTGTGCCTAATTCCTGTAGGTATACTATGCGTCGTTATACATAACATACCTATCAAGTCAGTTATACACTGAACATTTTTAATCTGATTTTAAAAATTACCTATACAATATACATAAAAGTGTATGTCAGACAGAGATCAGATTCTTTTAAAAGTTTGATAAGTGTATATCGACTGATTTTGTTGAAGGTCCGAGGATTTCATGTAAAGTTTCTGGAAGTTGATATTTAATTATTAATTTGGTACCTATATTGTGGGCATTTGAAAGGTTTCTGTATTCGACTGACATGAGTGTATTATCAGATGGGCATGAAGAAGGTGGATTTTTCTTGGTCGTGATGTATGTGCAAGCTTATTCGACGATGGTTGGTTATAACCATGACAATATATATAGGTACGTCGGCCACATTGTGATATGCATATCTCCCACTTTTTTACTGTGTGTTACGTACTCCATCTCTCATTGGTCGCATATATCAAAGCATTCAAAGCATGAAGATCGTAAAACTTAACACATAGGAAAAAGTGGTTATGTGCAAACAACATTCAAATACGTATTATTTCTGACATATAATACCTCTATATTTTATCATAGTTATGGCCTTATATTTTCCGCGTATACTTACTGGTTTTAGCTACAGTAGGACTATGGACGGTTTGACCTCTACAATTATAGTATTCTAAAAATGTATACTTATATTTTTAATGATTATAGTTAGAATTCATTCAAAAACAGAAAAATCAAAATCAAAACTTTAGGTATTAAGAATGTTTTTTTTTTTTTTTTTTATTTTATAAATGAACATACACAATCTATACATTTTGCACAATAAGCGTATAAGATAAGAGTTAAAAAAAAACATGGATTGCTTGAAGAAGAAGCCACACATTAGTGGCACTTACTTACTTGACGTTATATTTAGGGTAATAAAGGGATATTTAATTTAAATGGTCATGACACCATTTCCTTTTAAGTCTACGTTGTGGATTTCCAGGGAGTGAGAAGGTATGTAGCTCTTTTATTAGTGGGTTACATATAAAATGTTAAAAACAAAATGTATATATTCATCATTCGCATAATATGTTAAATGTATAAAGGATTTAAGACTTATAATATTGTGTTGTGTTGTTGTGGATGGGCAAAACATACTTTAACCCCATACTTGAAAATAATGAATACATTTAATAATTATAATATGGTTATTTCCAATTCAACACAATTTTTTATTTAATTTATATTTTATACGCGTACCTATAGTATTTATTGGCGTTGTCCAGTAATAAAATTAGAAAAGTGATCGTACTAAAGTAGATTATTCTCTTAAAACACTGTAAGTACGCTTTTCCTTATTGTTTTTACAGTAAAATTGGTCAATTTGTTTAAAAGAGAACTCGCTACAGTCACGGAACGTGCTGGGAACGGATAAAAAAATTGAAAACAAAGTGATAGCGATATATCGCGGCAACCAGAAATGGCGAGTTTTGTGCATCGAGATAGCGACGCGTTTTACAGATCTGACAGTAGACAAATAACCAGCAGTAAATTTTCAGCTTCTTTTTTGGGAGAAAAGAATAATCCAAGTCATATGGAAAATAAGTTTGGTTGAAAACCTACTCTTGACAACCGTTTATTATATTTTGTGCTTTTATTACAGTCAAAACATTTTTAAATTAAATATTAATTGTTGGTTCATTGTGATTTTAGCTGTGAGCAGACTTTTCATTTTTAACGTTGCGTTTAATTTTTCTTACTCTATATTGTAACACTATTTGATGAACAAATCAATTCTTAATTTGAAAACAAAAAATATTATATATAATTTTGTCGAATTCTGTCAACATTTGAACTACAAACGCTTGTACAAAAAAAAACGTTGCTAGGCATAAATTTTAAATATTTTTAAAATTGCTAAATGAACATTTTATTAAATACTCGAGCAAGAGACCGAGCCTAAAAATCTATTATGAATACTTAAAAAAAAAATGTAATTATAAAACCTTTAATGTTCTATACATTTGTGTAATTAAATCTAAATATTTTGAAAATTTCATTGAGTACCTATGAAAAATTATACTTTTTGAATTAAATAAAAAAAACTAAAATCGTTATTTCACGCTTGAATATCCTATTTTGTCGACATATACTTTAAACGATCATAAAACCATTTGTTGAATTACGCTCAATATTTATATTTTTAATTTCTGTTGTAACAACTTATGAGCAGCGGATTACATTTTCAAGCTTATTAATTACTGAGAGCGAACATTTTTTTTCGACATTTATAAAAAAACCTAAAATTAAATCGAAAGTTTGAAATGTTAAGTTATAATATTTTGAAAATTACACAATTGATAGAAAAAGCTAATATAAATATTATGTGAAAATGTCAAGTATCTACAATTATATAATTTTTAACAACAACAAAGTAAGAAAATCAACTTTCGTAATTTATCGTATAAATTCACATTTTACCTTTTGAATTTTAAAATCTTGACATCCCAAAAGTATATAGCAGATTCGGTTTGTTATCAAAAACCACCATCAAGATTGAATATTGAAGCATTTTTTTAAATATTAAACGTGTTGGTATACATACACAAATAAAAAACACACGTCATTGTAAGATCAATACATTCATTGCTTCACTTTGACCACAAAATATTATGATTGTAAAACTAATCTATTATCATATGTACAGTGTTATATTTATATGAATATATAAGTTGTTTTTATCAATGGACAAATGCGTAGGTACTTAAAGAGTTAAAAATAATTTAAACTTCTTTTACAAATAAATGTAGTGGATTAAATTACATTTATAATAACCTTCTATAGTTTTATAAATGTATGCGATCAAAGTTACAATAATTATAATGATTGTCGTATTTCAACGGGTGTACAGCAATTTAGAACATTAGTATTCCGTTTTCATCTTGACATCACAGAGTCCAGGTTTAAAGGTCTTATGTTAATTAAATATGTAATTGTACCATAATGTAACGATTTTTGCCTTAATAGTTTAATTTTATGGTTTTTTTTTCTGAAAATAAAATGTAAAAAGTATATACAGTTCTGCGATTCCACACTTTAATTGCAAATTCGTTCATTAAAAAAGGTCCAGTGAAATCGATTTGAAAATTAAAATAAAATTAATAGTGCGATAAAATTTAAAAAAAATACTTACCGTAAGTATATGAATTAAATGGTTACGAAGGGTTATAAGATTGATAACTATAATTGTCTTTGATAAACTAATTGTTTTTTCTTAACACGTTTTCTTTAAATTAATGTAATGATTATATGAATGATAAAAAAGGTGGTTAAGGGGATGTCGTTTTGCAGTACAATAGGTTACAAGTGGGTCACTGTAATGGATGGTGTTAAGAGTTTTTCAAATTTTCCACAATTCTATAAAATTTGAAAATTCAATTTTATATTTTAGTTGCTACCTCAATTATAAGACTTCTCCACTAATCTACTATCCGATAACTATTCAGGGGTGGTTGATAGGGTGTATTATATTGAAAAAAATTACTTTACGCGCAGGAATAACTCTCAAGCTTTATAGAATTGTCGGATTTTGTTGACTATTTTTTTATCTGAAAGAAGAAGACTTCCTACAGCCCACATCGATCTCTGATTTTGTATTTTATTTTAAATAATAATAAAAAATAATTTATAAAAAAAGCTAAAAATTGTCTTTTTTTTAAAGACTGATAATTAACTTTGAGATGAAAATATCGAAAAAAGGAGTTTGATGCGGGCTTTAGAATATTTTTCTCTATCAATAAAAAAAAAAAAACTATTAAATTTGGTTAACTCTACAGGGCAGGATCATTATTCCCGTAAACCGTGTTTTTGAGGACAGAATCGCATTGGCACCGGGTGCCTTAAATTTGAATTCAATGATATAATATCACTGTATAAGAAAAATGATTTTGAGCGAAAACGGTCAGTCAGCCGACTAGTTATGATGATATTAAAGAGACTAAAGTAATTTATATATAACCTATTAACGTGGAACCTTGTTTTAAATTTTCAATCCTTAGCTATAAAAGTTGAACATTTTATAAATTTTTAGCTACAAAATAATTATTACATTTTAAATTTGATAAATTTTGTCAAAATTCAAACTTTAACTGCTTATAAAAAAAAATTATACCTACGTATTTTTAATATTTTTAAATTGCTATTGTAACAATATATTAGGAGCCTTGTATTAAATTGTTACACTTTTTTACCCAACAAATACAATTTTATTGATATTTATTGAAAAAAAATAAAAAAATTGAAAACTGACAATGACCGTAAACAGCTCAGAATATTTGGAAAATGTTATGGTGTATAGAAAATGCTAATATAAACATTCAGTCAAAATTTCATGTACCTATTATCATTTGTTTTAGAGTTAAAAAACCAAAATCCATTTACTTGAAAACAGATTTAGCGTAAAAATTCCCGTTTTTCCTTAATTTTTCTTTTGTCTTTCACGTCGATTTAGAAAATTACTGGGAAATTTTTACTTTTGAACCCCCAAAGTACCAACTAGATTCACTTTCCTATCAGAAAAGATACTGTTGAAGAAAATCTAAGCATTTTTACTATCCTAAAAGGTGACGACAGACACAAAAATAAAAATAAAGTTTAAAAAAAAACACAAATCATTGTTTTGTCACTAATTTCAGTTTTCATTATTTTATTTTTTACATTGAATAATAAATTATTAGGAAATCATTCTAAACAAAGTTTCAAAATACCCAAAATTATGTTCAAAATTGTGTTCATTATCATAGATACCCGTTATATAATAATCTATTATATTTAAATATTAAAACTACCAAATTGTTATTAAATTGTTTTTAAATCTTAAAAAAAAAAAAAACATATAATTTAAGTTAATACTACCAACATCACTAACACCATTTAATATGACAAATTAGTTATGTCTGAATACATAATTAAAATATGTAAGCGTACACTATAAAGTTATATCAAGAATTTATAATAATATAAACAATTTTAATATAAACAAAATATTATGATGTTATTTTGCTCGAGTTAAACTTGTATTACATTATGCAATCATATTTTACAATATTGTTTATATTTACTGTGTTTATTAGTATTATAATCATTTGTTTAATGTACTTTATGATATGATTGTACATTAAAAGAGGAATTAAAATAACAACTCATTATTTTATGTAATTTTAAAGTATTCAAACAAATATAGAAAAAAATTGCTAACACTAAGGAATGAGGAATGAAGCTTTTAGCTGATTACAGAGTAAAACAAAATTCTAGAACACTGATGAAAATTGTCACTTTTTTAACCATATTATTTTTTATTTCACAACATAACAACATGATAATATAGTATAACTAATGTTACCTAAGCATAATTTTTTAGTTTTAAATATAATAATTACATTTTACGTGTTTACTCAAACAGCACATTAATCCAAATAAATCGATGAAAATTACGTACTCATATTCATAAGTTACTTGTTTTAAAATTTTACTTACGATTGTTTTTTTATCAATTTCAAAAACAGTTTCCAGATCAATGAAATTGTGTTAAAAATTATTTTTATAACTACTGTTTCAGCAGTGTATCAACTAGTGAGATATAGGTATACACTTCCATGAAAATACGTGGAAGTATTCGGTATTATACGGTATAGTTCTTATTTCTATACATCGGAGAGATAGTTTCTGACACTTCTATCAGAGAACTCATATGGGAAATTTAGAATTTCTACCGAAAACCCTACAGAAGTACCAAATTGAATAACAAATAAATAATGTTTTTTATTGTTATGGTTTTTTTTTGTATGAATATTTTTGTCTTTGAATTTTGAATAACTTCTTACAACAACACTATCCGATCAAGATTATCCAAAATTTACTAATTTTGCAATATACATGAAGTTTTTGAAATATTAAATTCAATGCAGTAAACCCTATGTGTGAGTAATTTTTATTTCTATTATTAGCATATAAAAGCATTTTTCAACTTGAGATATTAATTTTATTAACGAATTATTGTGTTTATAAATAATAATATGTATATATATGTATATATATATATTAATAATTAGTTTATAAAGTACATCAAGAATAAGTAAATACGTATTTAAATATAATGCACTTATAATCACATGATTAAAATCGAAAATTATTTAATTTTACTATAGTTATAGATTTTTCATAAAATAATAGTTGAAATCTTACAGTTCGTGATCCTAAAAACTAAATTTAAATGGTAAAAATAACTTTAAAAGTCAAATAATGAATACACCAGTGATAGTAGATTATTTTATAATTTTTTTAATACATTAAATAATATAAGAATATTATCCGTGCGAATTTAATAATAATTCTTGTCTGGTGTCAAAAAGTGAAAATTATGATATTATTTTAGAGTTTTGATTAAGAAATTAAGTGACATAGGCTTAGTTGCCTGTCCAATATTATACACTAATTAACTCGATCAAAATCCCTTCAACGTTCCTGACTAGCAAACTTTATTAAACCCTTGGGTTTTGGTAAGCCCGCATAAAAAGGACTTGGTACAGGTATTCTCCGTTGACACGAAAAGGGTTTGAAGGTTTTATTAAAGAATTCTTTACATAGTCACATCACTATTCCTTATTTTTTATCATAAAAACCGAGATTTAAAACAGTATTTGCTATTTGGATCATGAGTAACTTATAATATAATATTTATTATTGTCTATGTGTAACAGCTTTCATACAAAACCGTATAAATTAATTTATATATTATGAATAGAGGCATATTATATATTTGGTATGTAGTTCAATTGATATTTATGCATATTATGTAGTAGATTTAATTACTGTAGCTATACATTTAACATATTTAATAAAAAAAGTTGAATATAATATGAATATTGTTTTAAAAGTACCTAAAATTGGGCAATAGATATTTATAATCTGCAATATCTGTATAATAATAATATTATGCACTAGACAATCTATTGTCTTATTTAATAATATTGATAAGATTTGCTTCTATTGATTGGGTGACAATATTACTACTAAAGCAGCTAAGATAAAATTAAGGTCTTATAATTAAATTTTCAAGCAATGAAACATGGCTTTTGTAAGTCCACCCCAGGGGACATTATCTAATTATATTATAGCAACAGATTATAAATCATCAAATTATGAAATAGGTATTAAATATTATAATAGGTACTACATTTACAGTTAAAATAATACAAATTATTTCGTTTGCCGTTTAAAATTCTTTTAAAAGTTAGTAAATACATTAATTGTTATCTTGCATGAAACTTAAAAATTAATAAGATAACTTAAAGAAACTTAAGCTATATTATATAAATTAAAAATATATGTGGTTTACTTAATAAATATGATATTTCAAAATTATATTATGGCCGTAAGGGTAATATATTTTGAAATACGTTGTATGTAGGTATAGGTATTAAAAAGTCAATGGTTACTATCGATCGCCGATTTTTGTTCAAACTTAAACCTGCAAGGCTGCAAACATGTTATAGATTATTTTGACATCATTGATATTTATGTTCTTTCACTGTAAACTAAAAATAAAATATAGATACATTTTTCTTTTTTTTTGTATAGGTACGTATTATAAACATAAATTATTACAATTAATATTATGGAATTTGTACATCATTTATTATGCTAATATTTAATCTCCAAACTTACATAGATACAGTTTTGAATTTATCTGTAGCTGATAACGTACTGTTGACTTATAAATTATACGTTGGAATAATTATCACTGACAAAGGCAATAGCTTTGTCAATTAACTGTTTAAGATTTAATAGATTATATACTGGGTTAATTATATGATATCAATATTATTATAAATTATTGTACTATATCTTAACAATGTTCACATATAGGTTACCAATTGGCAACTACATATAAATTTGAGTTCAGGGAAAATATTTTATCAATAGCTTAACAAATGTGTCAAATATATAATAACATAGCACATATTTTATAATACGTATATTATTTTTTATTTTTATTAATTTTGAAAAGTGTAATATAAACTGTGGATTAAAATGTTATAAAACTAATATGACAATTTTAATAAGAAAAACAAATTGTTTTAATTTACCAGGTCAATATAAAATGATATTAAACTAAGTTAAAATACTATAATCGACAATAATATTAAGTCTATAAATAATACTGTCATAATTAATTATAGAACATAGTGATTGAAATAAATGTAAATCAGAGTAATTTATAATTTAATAGTTATTTATTTCTGTGCAGATTTTTTTTGCGAGGCGACATTAAATTTAACTGTTTTTGTTATAAAATTCAACGAATTTTTTCAAACTAAATCTAAAATCTACATTTTTAATTTGTATTTACATTTCAGACAAAATTTACATTTTCGTTCATGTGTCTAAGTTTATTACAAATGATGATTGTATAATATATTCAATTAGGACCATAATTAATTATTGTATTTAATATGGCTGTAATTACAAACTTAAATTTAAATTAGTACTTTGCAAGTATGCCCAAATTGGTAATTAATAGTAATGGAGGGAAAAAGAACGAGAACGATTGACAGAGAGCTAGGGAGAAAAAAAACCGATAAGACAGTTTAATGAGCACGTCCATTAGAAATGCAAATGTCAACTGGCCGTATGCGGTAACTGTTTTTATTTTCTCCAATCTTGTGTCTTATTGTTTATTATTAAAAATTAAAAACTTCCTCCAGACTGTGTATTTTTATTGTTCACAAAAATTCCAATAGT